>NC_137828.1:34766346-35101346 GCF_963921795.1 Nannobrachium achirus | reverse complement strand
ACGACTGCAAAAAGCTGTTCGTCAATGCCTGGTTCTTGGATCAGCATAAAATGAACATTCACTCTGGAGGAAAAAGGATGTTCCCATGCCCCAATGAAGGGTGTGAGAAAATCTTTACCAGACGCTTCAACTTGGAGAGTCATATACTGGGAGATCATGAATGCAAGAAGCCCTTCAGTTGTGCTTATTCTGGTTGTGGGAAGAGCTTCACTATGAAGGTAAAACCTATTAAGGCACACTAATAGTACTCAGATTAAATGGTAGGATTATCCTAGCCGCAAGCAACTTGGATGATATCTGCATCTAAATTGTAACGCGTCGAAGTTGACATCCCATTCATGAAACAAGTCATATCTGATTGTATTAAACAAGGATAAACTCGCCAATATTGCACCAGACAGCTTGGGTCATCTTTGTTAAAAGAATCCACTGTTATAAGCAACCTTCTGTCAAACGCCATGCAACCATGAACTCCATGCAACCATGATTTTTCTTTGAGTTTGGAAGCACCCGTTTTAAATCAATCAACGTACTGCATATGTGGCTGTGCTTTTTCTAAACGGGTGATACACACCATGTTAAGTGATTTTACAATGAACTCTTCCCAACTTGAACACAATCATAGCTGCACAAAGTTTATTGACAGAAAGTTCCTCATAACGCAGTTGATTAAAAAATAAAAATGGTTTGACAGAGACGAGGAGGATAATCCAAGCTTTTCATAGACTTCTCATTTCATGAATGGGCTGTCAATGGGAGGTGCAACTTCTATGCAGATAGCATCTAACTTGCATGCGGCTAGGATTCCCCCCAAATCATGGACAAGATGGAATCAGAGCTGTCATTAAATAATTTCTTATTAAACCTGACATTTCAACTTGATAAAGCTTTGATCAGCTTTACTTGTTTGGTTGACTTGGGCTTTCTTATTAGGAGAGTCTGTGGCGACATGGGGTGGTGCATGATCCTCTGAAGAGAAAGATAGAGGTACTGTGGCTCCTTAATCCTCCCCTTTTCCCTCCTACATTATGATTTTCCAACTTGTATATGGAATTTTCTGTTGCCTTTTCAGAAACTGTGTCCCAAGAAGAACCAGCCATGGCGTAAGCAAGTCGGCATATTGGCTACTAAGCTGCACAACACAAACTTAATGGATACTTACTGACCCATGACGTTGCACAACCACCACAGACAAACTGTGGTGTTTCTGGAAGGGGGAACCAATCATTCACATTTTATTTCTTATGTTCAGCTGCACCTTTTTGTTCATCACATTATGAAATAAACCCTTCATTAATGCAACATCAGTCTTGTTTTTCCACCTGAATTGTCTCATGGGCACACAGACCCTGTTAAACCAACTGTTGCAGGATGTAAATGTAGTGTACACTTGAATTCCATAAGTATTGCAGCTTACTGACACTAATCCTTTTGAAGGAAATCTTTATTAAACAACACATTCACACACAAGTATAAAACTCCAGCTGAGTTGACGGCTGGTCGTCATGGTGATGAGGCCTAAGGGAATTTGAGCCCTAGAGGGTGCGGCAGGTTTCTAATAAGGCCTGGGGTTTATTCAAATGGACACAACATTGTTGTAAATAAATCTTCACTAGAAAGCGATTCATGACTGATTATCCTACTTGGCAAAGGACCATAGACTGTTTAAATGGTATGTGTTTTATATTAACTTAATGTTGCGTCCACTTGAATACAGCCCTGGTGTCTACAACAGCCCGGTGAGGAGGTGATAACAGCCCACATACTAGTCTGCTACACTTACAGTACCATTTCCCCCACATGGGAGCAAAGACAACATGACCAATTATGAACACAGCAGTGTGAGTGCAGTCTTGAGTGATGTGGCACAATAAGAACATTTCCTGCTTGGTCATAACAGGCTCAGCCCAGTATAAGGTCCTTCTGGCTTTACAACAGTTCTGAATGGTGAAATTTGGTCCTGGCTAAAACCCGGTATGGAGTGATGTAGCATGTACCAGTTCACTTTGGCCAAGGTTGTTCCCAGTCTAGAACATTCTGGCTGGATTCAGTCTGGCGACGGTGGAGCTCTGCTCCCTTGCCTTAAGAGTGGACCAGCTAGCTAGGCAAGCTACGCCAAGCTGCCCGGCCATGAGACCACAGTGAGTGCAACTCTGCTGCGCTGTTCTTTCAGCATGGGCACCAGAGCGGAGTGGCTCATTCCAGCTGTCGACATTCCGTTGACTGCCACTATCATGTCGCCACACCTAGAATTACAAGAAATGCCAGCTATGAATGAATGTTTTTATTGTCTAGCTCTCAGTACACATTTTACACACACTTGGGTGCCCACTTGTTCAAATTTCTATCATACTGTGGAGATGTCATTAGTGGTCCCGGACCCTCACCCTTGTAATTACAATCTGATTCAGTAGGAGGCGATAATGAGCCGATCAGGTACAAATGCCACCCAGCTGCAATGAGGATGGCACACATTCTACGCCAAACTGGAGCCGAAGGTTCGATGGAATCCATGGAGGTAAATGTTTTACACATTTTTGACCTGTCAGATAATCTATTCTTGGAAATAAAATATTCACCAAAGATTGAGGCATCTAAAGAGCACATAGTACATTTAGTATGGGCTGTCGTCGCAACAAGAATTGGTTCATAGGTGGGGGTTGGGGAAATAACATGTTGTATATGTTTGCTGTTTGCTACAAAATGGAATATATATATATATATATATATATATATTTTTTTTTTTTTTTAATCTTATTGTACAATATTGTGAGAGTACGAATAGTTTGATTGAATACTTTATTAAAAGAGTAGAGCTCACCCCCAAAAATACTTTTTTTCTATTGATTACACGTGCACACACTTGAGTTCAATCATATTTTTTGGTTTGTGTCGCATTCCTACGACAAAAATTTGATTACAATAAATGTACCCCCATTGATTCCGGATTGAACTCAAGTCTCCATGGCATGGGTAATCAATAGAAAATTGCCCTCTTGTTGATAGCAGGAGCACAGAGTCATCTACAAACAGGAAGTTCAATACATTATGATCACAATATTGATATCAAGGTATTTGGTAAATTTGTATTTTGTTCATATTGCCCAGCCCTATCGAAAAACAAGACATCAGAAAACCCTATGTGACACAGTATGTCTTCTTTTATTTTCCTGAACCGATTATTTTACAAAGTTGCAATCATTCAAAGATAGAGTTCATTCATATACTTGTCCACCCGGCTCTCATTATCAATGTATTCCATCAAACATCCAGCTCCAGTTTACCCCCCAGTACCTTGAATCTGCCATCTGGAATTGCCGGACCAAGAAAGCGTATCTATGTCCTTTCCTTCTTTACATAGTCTTGAAGAAAACAAAGAAGCCATAGTCTACATGGATTTTGACGTTTTGGATAAAATGATGTGTACGTGGGAACTTTAAAATATATAGGGTTAGGGTAAATAATTTCATTTCAGTACACTGAACCGTATGAACATTTGCTCACATCTCCAGTGTGGGATTACAAGATAGACATGATGGCTTGGAGTGATGTATCATGTGATGTTAGCATTCAACAGCGTTAGTTTTACTGAGGTTAGGGTTAAGGTTAGGTTTAGGTTGTCGGAATAGCCATATGTCGGAGTGCCGACGTGTAACCAAAAAGCTACCAAACTTGGAAGACAAAAAGTTCAGGAAGTGAGAGGATGTTTTTGGGACGTTTCAAAGCGCCATCTCTAGTCTGGACACAATTGTGAAACAAGTGTAAACTAGAAGCAGTGCTCTTCCGAGCACAGGTCTCCACCAGACCGTGCGTCCTGGTGAACTGATCGGTGGAGTTATAGGTAGAACCACAAATCAGCCTGTTATAGCGCCACCATGAGGCTGATTTTAAAAAAAAACGTGGCATTTCTTCCTCGGCCTAGTGGGAACGTGTGTGCGCGATTTCATGATAATTGCACTTTGCGTTTGTGATTTGAGGCATTTTGTTCAAAACGGCTCAATCCTACAAACTTTGGAAGCCAATCTTAGCCAATCAGGATGGAATATGCCAAATCGGACAGATCCGTGTCGATCACATGACTGTCGAGATACTGCCTACCAATTTGTAGGATTTTTGGACAAAATCTGTAAGAATAGTGCACAGAAATGTGTTTTGCAAACATCGGCCACTAGGTGGCGCTAGAAAAGGCCCATTTGAAAAATTTAGGGCAGAGGTTCTAGATTGGCATCCAGAGAATGTGTGTGCTCACTTTGGCAGCAACCGGGCCAACGGCGACTGAGATTAGCTGCTCACAAACTGCGAGGACGCACGCAATCCTACAAACTTTGGAAGCCAATCTTAGCCAATCAGGATGGAATATGCAAAATCGGACAGATCCGTGTCGATCACATGACTGTCGAGATACTGCCTACCGATTTGTAGGATTTTTGGACAAAATCTGTAAGAATAGTGCACAGAAATGTGTTTTGCAAACATCGGCCACTAGGTGGCGCTAGAAAAGGCCCATTTGAAAAATTTAGGGCAGAGGTTCTAGATTGGCATCCAGGAAATGTGTGTGCTCACTTTGGCAGCGACCGGGCCAACGGCGACTGAGATTAGCTGCTCACAAACTGCGAGGACGCACGGACGCGAAACATCGGCCACTAGGTGGCGCTAGAAAAGGCCCATTTGAAAAACTTAGGGCAGAGGTTCTAGATTGACATCCAGGGAGTGTGTGTGCTCACTTTGGCAGCGTCCGGGCCAACGGCGACTGAGATTAGGCGCTCACAAACTGCGAGGACGCACGCACGCACGGACGGACGCACGGACGGACGGAGGGGAAAACATACTCTCCCTCAGCCTTCGGCTGGTGGAGACAATCATCCACTTACTTGAGGCGGCCATCATAGTATGCAGGTGTTCCAAGGACAATGGTCTTGATGAAGAAGGCTTGGTTGCCAAGGTTTTCTTCGTATCCCCCGACGATGCTGAAGCCCCAGCTGCCCGGGTGGCTCCTACGCAGTACAATCTCATGGTTACTGTGGAGGTAGCTGGAAGACAGGACAACAGGGAGCACTGTCAAAAAGGGACAGATTACCAGTGTTGAGAAAGAAAAATCACAGTGTTTGCAATTGGAGAATAGAGATGATAAAGAAAGAAAGGCATAAAGAAGGCATGGCATTGCCTAAATCTGTATTATATTCCCAAACAATGGGTCATTGCTGGTTTGTGGACCCAATGGGTCTCCATGGGTCCCCATGGGTCACAAGTATATTATCTATCTATAAATGCGAGAAGTCTCTGCGTGTGTGTCTGTCTGTCTGTCTGTGTGTCTGTAATCCGCGTATCTCGAGAACCGTTCGTCCCACCGGCTTCAGATTCGGCACGCGCGTTCCCCGCCGCGGCACGGAGTGCAGTGCCGGGTCTCGACCCGACCCGACGCGCGGTTTTCCCGAACCGGCGCGAAACGTTCGGAATCTCCTTATGCGGGGTTGATTGTTGACATCAGGCTGTTCCGGAGGAAATCGGCGAAAGCTCTGACTCATTGTGACATCACTTCATAAAAGGCTCTGACATCACGTACGCCACATGAGTCAACAAGAAATCTCTGTGAGTGTGTATGTATGTATGTAATCCGCGTATCTCGAGAACCGTTCGTCCCACGGGCACGCGCGTTCTCCATATATGGGCATAAAATGAATGCCCCCGTATATGGGCATAAACTGGATTGCAGACAGACAGATACAGATATCTCCATATATGGACATAAATGGACAGAGGCAAACAGATGGTCAAAGATCTGCATATATGGGCATAAAATGGACGCAGACAGACAGATACAGATATCTCCATATATGGGCATAAATGGACACAGGCAAACAGATGTTCAAAACGGGTCCTATGACAACAGGTATAATGAGGTTTGCATTAAAGGGGGAACCGGCACTGTGTCTGCAACACAGTTGGAGGCACAGACAGATACTCCATATATGGGCATAAAATGGACGCAGATAAACAGATATCTCCATATATGGGCATAAAATGGACCCAGAACTATAACTGCAGTGATCTCCATATATGGACATAAAATGGACGCCGACAGACAGACAGACAGATACAGATATCTCCATATATGGGCATAAATGGACACAGGCAGACAGATGGTCAAAACGGGTCCTATGAAAACAGGTATAATGGGGTTTGAATTAAAGGGCGGGGCATTCATTCCCTATTTACATTGTTCCGAGTTGGCCAGGTCGCCGACTAGACGCTGGGCGCCCAGCTTCTAGTTATTATTAATTTACCGAATGTCTGTCCGCCGTCCGCAGTATGACTGTCTGTCTGCATGCTGACATCACTGATACTAAACAGTGTCGCCACCATGGTAACAATGCCCAACTGACATCACTGACTGACATCACTACAGTGCCCAAATTTGGAGATGATATCACAGATTGGCCTGGACACGGAACCATATATGGCAGGGGTCTTCAACGTTTTCAGGCCAAGGACCCCTTAGTTGAGGGAGAGATGAAGCAACCTTATCGTAGATTCCATATAGTTTCATTGTTTGACAGCACAATCATCAGTGTATTTTGGATTCATGTTAATGTGCACTTGAACCGTCAATACTTAACAAACTTGACTTTTCACTGTACCTAGTCTGCTCTTTTCCCCCTCCAAAGCTCTTTGCCAAAAATAGCCGATCTACAAGCTCACAACGCCTCGCGTTGAGGTGTTGTGAGCTTGTAGATCTGCTATTTTTGGCTAAAGTTCTCAGAATATCGATGCTAGGGTTCAAGTGGTTAATATAAAAAAGGTGGGAAAAAACAAGTTTCTATCACACAAAGAGTGCCAGCCAGACAGACGGATACAACAGGTATTGCACAACTAGACATCGATGGTGACTATTCTGCCCAACGGGCACCGGTCTGGGTTCTCCAACATCTGAGACACCTACATTCAATCCCTCATCGCACACCCCCGGGCACAGGACTAGTAAATATATATCTTTTAAAACATGTATTAGAAATAGTGAATAGCACATCACCTATTTTCACTACTCTTTAAATAAGGCTTAGATTATTAATGTATTCTTTGGGTCCCAGAGAGAGACACAAAATGTCTCTTTTGGGACTCCAGCTAAAAAGTTTGGAAACCACTGTTCTAAGGACTCTATCTCAATTGGCCGGTCCGTCCATCACTTCACTCGCAAAGCAAGCTATCTTAAAAAGAAATGCTTGCTGGATTGCTGCAGAATCTGTACATCTTCATGCTCCCCAGAGGATGAGCACCACTGATTTTAGTGACCCTCATGGTCTTTCCTCTAGTCTAGTGCTAAAGTAGGGGGAAATAAGGGCTGAAACGTTACGCGTTGGATACAAGCATGACATTTGGTACATATGTCCCTTGGGTCATCCTAAAACATCCTAGAAGGGGTGCCCAAAAAAATCTTAAACAGGAAGTGAGTTATGGTCAAAGTTCAAAATGGCTGCCTAAACCGTTGACTCAAAAGACACCAAAAGAAATCTCCAAAAAGCATAACATTTGGCACACATGTCCCTTGGGTCATCCTAAGACATCCTAGAAGGGGTTCCCAAATACATCTTGAACAGGAAGTGAATTACTGACAATATTGAAAATGGCCGCCAACAGGGTTGGCTATTGACTCAAAAAACAATAGAATCTCATAGAGGCATACACTTTGGCACATGTGTCCCTTGGGTCATCCTAAGACAACCTAGAAGGGGTGCCCAAAGGAATCTGAAACAGTGAGTTGTTGACAAAATTGAAAATGGCCACCTACAGTGTTGGTGAATTACTCAAAAGACGAAAGTAAGTAAGAAAGTAAAGAATCTCATAAAAGCATAGAACTGGGCACACATATCCCTTGTGTCATCCTAACACATACAAGAAGGGTTTTCCAAAATCATCTGAAACAGGAAGTGGGTTATTGACTAATTTAAAACTGGGGGGACGCAGTTTACGGACTGGCTCAAAAGAGAGTCAGTGACTGGTATTTCTCTAAGACCAGTAATATTACATGTTAATATCACATGTTGAGAAACAGTTCACGCAATGACCATCCATCCATCCATCCATCTTCAACCGCTTATCCGGAATGACCTGGTGACCTAAGTTGTAGCTTACAGCAGTTTTTACTGGGAAGTAGGTGGTCAAGAACTTCCACAGAAAAGGGAATTAGAATCTCAAGAAGGGGAAGTGATACCAGGTTGCCTTAGTTATCATTATTAAGAAATGTGCCCATGTAATAGGGTGTGTGACTCTGCTCACTCATACATAAGTTACAAAACTTTATATCAGACTGGATTAAGGAATTCTAAAAAAAAAAAAGAAAAAAAAAACACTCAATCACTCAAAAATGTTCTGCTCACTAGTGCAAAATTTCAGTAATTATTTAAGAACATGTGTCCATGAGCAAATTGGTTGAGAAATGGGTCTTATAAAGGGTTATGTGTATTTTTGTTCTTATATCAATGATCATACATGGTTATAATGGTAAATGGTGCATTTAGATAGTGCCTTTATCCAAGGCGCTTTACAGAGATTGTGCGTTACATTCACCCATTCACACACACATTCATAGATGGCGGAGGAAACCATGCAAGGCACCAACCTGCTCATTGGGAGCAACTAGGGGTTCAGAGTCTTGCTCAAGGACTCTTCTACACTAACTCTGGGGAATCCTTCGGGAACCCTCCATATTCTAATGACAGACACTCTACCCCTGAGTCACTGCTGCCCATAAGCTTAAGGTTATGACTATAATGCATTTTAGACATGGGATGCATAGCAATCAGTTGAAAAATAGGCTAATGGTCTTTTTGGCAGCGGCCAGTTTGAAAATTGTAATTTCTAGTGGTCAGATTTTGGTAAACTTTTGATATGTTATTAAGTACACCTGATACTACAATAAACAATTGAGAAACCTTTTGTTGCAATTTGTTTTGGGTCAAACCAAATCTTCAACCACCTATGCCTCTATGAGATTCTATAGGTTTTTGAGTCAATAGCCAACACTGTAGGCTGAGAAAGAGACTGCACAAGAGCAGAAAGCCAGCAACACTCCAAGTTAAATAAAGTATTTTTGGTGCACGGCTCAAAAGTAACATGAGGCAAAGAAGAAGGCGCCAGCACACAAGGAAATCCTTTTCACATGATTTATTTACAACACGTTGTCCTGGTCGAAACGCATACGTTGTTCTCTGTCCAGAGAGGTAAATAAATCATGTGAAAAGGATTTCCTTGTGTGCTGGCAACACTGTAGGCTGCCATTATTGTCATTAATTCACTTCCTGTTTAAGATTTCTTTGGGCACCCATTCTAAGATATCTTAGGATGACCCAAGGGACATGTTTGCCAAATGTCATGCTTTTTGGAGATTATTTTGTTGTCTTTTGAGTCAACGGTTAACAAGGCAGCCATTTTGCATATGAGATATCTCAAAATCTATTGTCTGGATTGTCATGAAACTTGCTGAGCACATTCAACCCCACACCCAGAGAAAGTACTAATTCGATTTTGGTGACCCCATGACGTGTTCTCTAGTGCCACCCTCATGTCCAACTCCCAAAATTCCAAGATTATGTGTGTACAAATTATGTATAAGTTAAGTATAGAGGGTATGCATCATGCCACTCATCTACACTGAGTGGTAATACATAAAGCAGCATGAAGCATTGGAGTTTGGAAGCGCTCGTTGGGAAACTCCTCCTCACTCCATGGGGTCTATTAGGCAGAAATGATCCTGTTGTCCAGTTTCCCCAGCAGAACTCAGCAGCCCTCATAGCTTAGAGTGGAGCTCATATAAGCCTGTTACACTATTTGTTGTGGTCAAAAGTGTTTTTCATGAATGTGTAACTAGTTGTCATGTCACTAACACATCCATGCCTTGGTTGTCCAATGCAAGCCGCCACAGTCTTGTAAATCATGTTTTGGGGTAAGTATTCGGCACAACTGCCAATCAAAGTGACTGTACTGACCAATCAAAGCGTGTCTTTTCCGTCCGGGACTTGGCAAAACACAGAACAGCCTAACATCTGTTTAGCATACTACAGCGGCTTGTGTGAGAACCAAGGCATGGATGTGTTTGTAATAACAAATAGTAACACGTTCATGAAAAGAATTATCACTTTTTTTACCGCAAAAGAAAAAGTGAAAGCTATAGGCTTATGGACTCCACTCTAAGCTATGAGGGCGGTTCTGCTGGGGAAACTGGACAACAGGGGAATTTCTGCCTAATAGACCCCATGGTCTTTTGGGATCAATATAAGTAGGAAAATGAGCCTAGATATTATTTAGGTCTGGAGTTGTCCTTTAACTTAGAAACATATGGAGTGATACTTAAGGGATGGGAAGGGGCTGGGTGACCGTTTTCCACTTAGTCCCGTCTCTGTGATTTTGATTTGTCATTCATTGTCATTTGTCATTTATGAAAATGTGTATGGTCCATTGGATTGTAAACAATGATGCATCAAAGTATCTCTGCCACATCAACTCGCACCGCAAAAGCCTCTTTCTGTTTGGCCTATTCCCAACACTTCGGTCGTGTTGGAAGTCGCCATTATACAGAAATATATAATGCATGCTATGCTGAACATAATACACTTAATGTCATCTTTTCAAAATGCATATTTACCGTACAGTATGTGTTTTTTATGCTTCTTTCGTCATATCTATTGCGCAATCCATAGTTTCCCGATTCACGTCACAAATGGGCGTCAACAAACAGCACATTCCAACTGCCTGCAGCCCTGCAAGCAGGACTCAGGATCACACCACACACACTGCCATTGGAATATGATAGGAATAGCGTGTTTTAAACCTTCTTCTTTACCCTTTCTGCCTTTCCTGCAATGACAACCTTAAATGCAGCTTACGCCTTTTGCGAGTTGTGCGCGTGTGTGTGTCAGTGTGTGTACACGCTGTGGGACTGCCACACAAACCTCTCTGTCTGTCCTCTCCATGTTCTCAACAAAACATTGCTTCGCTCCATAAAGAGTAGATTGCGTGTGGATCCAAATCCAATGCAGACAAATGCGTTGACAAAAGTTTACTAAAAGCTCCCCTCTCGCATCCATGAGTCCCTGCATATAGTACGCACACAGGACAGCAGGATTTGGGGAGAGCCTATTATCCAATCCACAGACACTGCAAACAGGGCAGCGCTCTGTAGATTCATCTATATTCAGGGATCCCAGACTTAATTTGATAGGCAATTAATTGTTACTGTCAAATATTTTGTCCCAGTCCAGCCTCTGACAACACTGGACACTACACATTGCTACAAAACCTGTTTATCCACTAATGATTTACCATGCATGTTAACAGTATTCCCCACATTTTCCTTTTAATACTTAATTGTTTTCACACTTTGGAAACAAATGCCTATTTAACATTGAGATGGCAACATTGTTTACCTGTCCACTGGGCCTGTATCTGTCAGCATGGGATTACATTACAGGAGGGTAGCACATTAACCCCCGAAGGGGGATTTTTCCTGTTTCCTGAGTTATTGGTGTCCAAGTGTGCCTTTTTTGTTCATGATAGATATTGACAATAAGGTATTGAAAACCTTTTAATCTGACTTTAAACCTATAGCCCTTATGTTGATCAAATATAGAGCAGTCCTGCCTGTCATTCAGCTACTTACTTCATCTAATGGATGGTGTCAGGGCATTCCACATTTTGGTGGATGTCACTGCAGGATGTCATTGTTGAAGTGTGACTCATTGTTATTAGAACATTGTGTTTTCTTGTAGTGCCTATTCCTAAGTACCGTGTATGTGGCCTATTTCCTTGTCCTCTCCTCTATGTTTGCCTTGTGTCTTTACCTGGGCAGTCCGAGCCACACGACCCAGGATGGCGACCAGCTGGCATCATATTCACTGTCGTGGCTGTGAGGGAGCAGCTGGTCATGGTTGTGTTCCTCCACCATGCTGACCTCCAGGGCTCGTAGCTGGACTGAGGGAGAGGCGGCGCTGGCCTTCAGAGTACCCACCGCCTCGCTGTGGCTCAGGTAAGTCAGGTCTTCTCCGTTGATACTCAGTAGGACATCGCCTGAAAACCAGAAGTGGTAATTAGGGGTGCAACAATTAATTTAAGAAGTAATTTAATGGTTTATGAAAAATTATGGACAATCAATTGCTTAATCAAATAACCAATTAATAATCTATCCCTATTTTGGCAATGTTATTATAGACGACAAGCATCAAAAATGTAAAGAATATATAAATTGTTAAACCAGCACATGTACAAGCTCAACATGTCGGATTGCGACTTGTTGTGTGCCTTTAGATGTACTGTTAAAATATTTTTGCATGACACAGTTGTATGAATGGGGCCGCAAACTCCAATGAACTCGATGGACTCACATAGGGGCCTTTTCCACCGGCAAAGAACCTGTTCGGGTTCTTTGTCCCGCCTATGGGATGGCAACTTTCTTGGAACCTTGGTTCGTTCTTGCGAACAGGCCGCGAACCAACTTTTATGGTTTCGGAACCAACTCGGTTCTCGGGGGAAAAGCTCACCTCTGGTTCATCCCATAGCGGAAGAAAGAACCCGAACCGGTTCTTTGCCGGTGGAAAAGGCCCCTATAGTCACTCACATCGGATGAAGCCAATGCGGTGAAACGCGCAACGGGTTCCTAACATCAATGGGTTCAGATCTGAGCCAAGTCTTCTGAGCAGGCGTGTCTGAAGCCTGTCCTGGACGGGAGTTTCCAGACGTAAAAACGTATGATGATGATGATGATGATGATATATACAGTATATATATGTAATTGTATTTCTTTTTTACTGCTTCTCGATTAATAAATTAATCAATATAATAATCCCTAGGAAAATAATCATTAGTTGCAGCCATAATGGTAATGGAGAGAGATGCAGAGCAAGAGGAAAGAGGGAATGAGAGAGAGTGAGATAGGCAAACCTATACGACAGACAGACAGACAGACAGACAGACAGACAGACAGACAGGTTTCCAGTCAAAAGGTATGTGTGTACCACGTTTGATTCGTCCATCCCTCGACAAGCAGCCATGTGGCTGGACACTGGTGACGAAGATTGGCAGCTCACCACTCTTACTGCCCCGCCCCCCTGCTACTGTCATACCCAGAGATTCAAGGGGTTCTTTCTTCACAGTGATGTGTTTCTCCTTACAGGTCACACACTGGGAAAGGTCCTGGGTGACACACACACACGCACGCACACACACACACACACACACACACACACACACACACACACACACACACACACACACACACACACACACACACACACACACACACACACACACACACACACACACACCAAATTGTACTGTAAGTAACATAACACTGTGGCCTAGAGAAATGTGCTAAATGCCAAAAAAGATCCATCTAACTCATAGATATAATGGAGTAGTTGGGTCATAAGCTCCCTACTTCAATGTTCACAGTCACCAACTTTGCTGGATGACCCAATGACGCTCATTGCTATCTTCAGATCGAACAAAGCACCACAGAGGCCTCCAAGGATTGACAAGATCCTGTTCCGTGTTTGCTATGAATAGAAATATCCCTTCTATGCTTCAGTTTCTATTACCCAAGTCCTCAAATGCAAGTATTCCCACATTCCAGATTGTTCCTTTCCATCATCTATCCAAAGAAATACCCCAAAATACCACCTGTATCTCACACACCGCTAATGTACTCACTCTGTGGGTACTGGTGCGGGACAGGTGCATGGGCACAGGGCTGGGGGTATAGCTGTGGTTGGGCAGGAAGTGGTCGTGGCAGTAGAGGTCTCGGCTGGAGCTGGACTTTTTTGGTGGTGGAGGCGGAGTTGGCTTGCTGGACCGGCCAATCAGCAGATTGACTCTTTCTCCACTGGCCTATAAAGCGGCAGAGGCAGAGGCAGCGCTGTGGGTACAGTACAAGTTGTTTTCTCATCCTTTACTGTCTTATCTTGCTCCTTGTATTGTTTCTTAAATCTCTTGCAACATCTTTAATGTTTGATGTATGAATGAACCAAGCTAGCTACAAAATGTAATTAATTGACAAAAAACAGCTTTACATTATATATGCAGCAGTGCAGCAAAAGTTCATGAATAAAAGATTGAACTCAGTAGAATGAATATCTCTGCCAGTGCTGTGCAATTGCAGAGAGATACTGTCAGCTATATTTTCGTCCATGCCTTACCCCTTATCTCTAAACGTCTTTGCCCTTTTTTACTATTTTGAAAAACATTTTTATTAAATACTCCACATAGCCGATCTACATCGACACGTTGTGAGCTTTTAGATCAGCTATTTGAAATATTCAAAAATGTTTTTCAAAATAGTAAAAAATGTAATAAGGTGTATGGATAAGGGTTAAGCCATGGACGAAAACAGAGCCCTGTGTGACATTTCCCAAATTCCTACATTTACCTGATATAGTGATTATGACATTTTGCCCTTTATTGTGACCTTGTCCTTTGACCTTTATTTTGCTAGCATCCCTATTTTGGGCATGTATATGCATATTAGAAAAGTTTCAAAAATTCTTGAGTTATTTTGCGTAATAAATAGACCTTAACCTTGATTGTGGACTCGATCTTTGAGTTTTGAATTATTTTGCTGGCAAACAGAAGGAATGGGGTGAAACTATAACCCTCATCCAACTCCGGTGGAAGCTGGAGGTAAACATATTTTGAGCGGTGCTAGCCGCTACAATACGTGACTTTGTGTGTATGTCCATGTGTATATCGTCGTTGTCGGGTGGAAACCTTGTATCTCCAAGTTTCAAATGTGTATGTTCTTTCGCGAAGTAAAGCCCTGCTTCATCATACAAGCCCGTCGCACAAAAGTAGTGAAAACAGCAGATCTACCAGCACTCAAGCTTGTAGATTGGCTGTTGTCACTGGTTTAAATCATTTTTAAAATGATAAATGCAAAACGAACGGTTTTGGACATACAAGGTTTTCAACCGACAACGACAATATGTACATCCCTATCCGTATGTCCCTTTTCCAATTGGACAATATGCCCCCCGTGACATCATGTGGGTCACCATCATACTGTACTTGGCGTGCTACTTGAACGCCCACTGTTTTTTTTCAGGAAAACTATTTACTTGCGCCAGCAGAGCGCGCAAGTAGGGTGTTCGGTGCTGTCTGTATCCGGACGGCTGACGGTACAAAGGGTGCTGTCAGTCACATACAGTACATACATATGGACAGCACCCTTTGTACAGTCAGCCGGCCGGATACAGACATGCAAGTAGGATGCATCACCCTACTTGCACGCTCTGCTGGCGCACAAGTAGGGTGATGCACCCTACAAGGCACAAGTTGGCACCTCGACATTTTGCAGTCTTTCTAGTGTGAAGTGAGCACCGAGGTGTGAAGGTGTGATTTTTTTAAATAACCAATCAAACCCCCCACCATCATCCCCAGTTTAATCCCCAGTTGTGCACCTCTCTGTCTCTGCCCCTAGTATTTACAGGTCGCTCTCCAGCATCACATCTATTCTAAATACATCAAAATGTACCCCAAACAACATTATATTACTAATAAGCCACCTCCATGGACTTCTACCTGTATGATCTGTGCTGCCTGCTCTGGGGTGCCGTGACGCAGGTCCTGCTCGTTGACACACAGGACGCGGTCGTTGCTGCACAGCCGGCCGTCCTTGGCCGCCAGGCCCCCGTCCAGCAGGTCCAGCACAAACACCCCTGCTTCGTCCGTCCGCCGCACCAGCTTGATGCCCAGCTGCTCCGAGGAGTCCCGCTTATGAAGGGTGATTCGCAGGCTGGCCGGGCTGGCCGGCGTGCCCTCCGGGGTGGAGCATGGGGCGTGGTGACCGGCTGGCGTGGAGGAGGACGAAGAGGAGGAGGGAGGTGGTCGGGAGGTGCAGCGGCGCTCTCTCAGTACGGTCAGCTGCAGGGTGGTGCACGGGCGTGCCAGCGTGGACCGGGCAAAGCTGTGGGGCACATTGCTGATGTCCACGTTGTTCACCTTTTTTTGAGGGGATGGAGATTGCAGAAACATTTGAGTGGTGTAGGAAAACAAAGTCCAAACAACGCCAGATCTTTTTTGGTGGATGCCATTGCCTACGCCAATTTTGAACAGTCCTAGACCACCGTTTACATGTTTTTTTTATAATGAAGAACATTTAAGTTTAATAATACGACGAACAAGAAACCTAGTACACACTTAAACTGTGCTTTATTTTAATTAACCACTTAGAAATCAAATAGGCAATCTACAAGTTAAAAACGTGTAGCGTTGCGATGCTTTGTAAACTTGTAGAGCTGCTATTTCTTTTAACTTATTGAACATTTCCAAACATTTCCATTGACTAAAATCATATGCCCAAACTAAGGAAGAACATTTTCAAATAAATGGCCGGTATATCAGTTGGGCTCAGGTAGGAGGGTCAAATGATGACCAGGGTGCAAAACAGGTGTTGCTGAAATAGAACATCAGCCAGCAATCCTCAACAAGGTTCTCACCTGAAGGATCTGGTCCCCAGCCAACAACCTCCCATCTCGCGCAATGACCCCTTCACGATACACTTCCTGAATCACAACGTTAATGAGGGGCGTCTCGTTGCCCCCAACAATGCTGATGCCCAACTCGACGTAAGGGTTCGCTCGGTGTACCTCAATGGTGGTTATTTCCCCTTCGGGAAGGGAGGGCAGCTTCACACAGCCTGATAGACACACATACAGCAGTAAGTAGCATTGCATTACACATTCAGCCTTTCAATCCATTCCCTGAAAGTCATAACTCAAATGTGCTCATATTGAATTTCTAAGATCCACCCGAGAGAGGAGAGACTAAAAGAAGGTAGTGATGTCACACCCTCTTCGGCGGAGAGAGGCGGAGACTCTGGGCAGTCCCAGCCGGAGGAGGCGGAGCTAACAGACCGCAGGAGGTGAATGCACGGATTACTAAGGGGCCGCTTCACTCTGGGCACAACACATTCCAACCCTAGCACACCTAGAGAGCGAGGGGGAGAAGCAGAAAGAGAGAGAGAGAGAGTGCGTCTAATCACTAGGAGTCACTACAATCAACATTTCACCTTTTATTATTCACCCCATTTAAAATCTATGCCTCATTATGTCATCTAATGGTCTAATAACACTGAAAAAAAAGTCGAGTATTAGAGATGTGCCGATTGATCGGTGAGTGATCGCGATCACTTTATCAGTGTTAAATAACTTTATTGTAACATCACAGGTTTACAGGCCGGCTTTGATCGGTGTCGGCTTTGCCGATCTACAAGCTAGATCAGCTATTTTCACAATATTCATCTGTGGGACTGAATGTAACCTCAGCTTCAACTCATACAAGTTGAATTGGATACTAAAGGACCTCAGCCTGCAATCTCCTAATGTTTATACTTAATATACAATGTCAATGTTTTGTAAGAAGAATCATTAAATATATAAATGCTGCTACAGTAACACAATAAATAGAAGAATTTATGGATGTGACGCGGTGATCGGTATCTGCCCCAAAAATCGCAATAGGAGCATCTCTATTGAGCATATTGAGTCTAGAACCATGTGCAGTGGTTTAACTCACTGTCTTCCTCTGTGCTTTCCTCAAAAGCCGGGTTGTCGAGGCCTGGGCCGTCTGTCCAAATGGGCACACTGCTGCAGGCCGTGGGGGGCCCGGTAGAGGGAGGTGAGGGGGTGTTCTCCCTCAGCTCTGTCTGCGAAGTGCGGGGTGACCTCGGGGGGCTGGTCGCCATGGCCCGCTCATCCCCGCTTTCGCAGCGCGGGCTGTCCACGCTTGTCTCTTGCGATTGCGTCCCAGGACACCTGCATGCAGACCAACAGGTAGGTTTAATCAAGTTGGACAGGACTGTTTTAGTACCCAGCAAGCACGGTCAGGACCTGGACCAATCAGTGACGTCTCAAACGGGGCCAGATGAAGTCAAACCATGACTAGTCAGATCTGGCCTAGAATATCACCTGATTTCAACCAACATAAATCCTGCCCACGAAAACGGACATCCTGGATTAAACAGAGAGGGTCCAATCGAGGCCAGATAAATATCATCTCTAGTCAGATATGTCCCAGAATATGAACTTACATGCTCATATTTCAACTAACATTACAAACAATAACAATAATCCTATAGTCCATATGACGTCCTGGTAATGACGTCAAGATCATCCCCATATGGGCTGTTACCTGGCCTAGTTCTGAACGTCACCGGAGTCACCGGAGGACGTTATCATAATGTCATCATGGCGTCATTTGGCTTGCAGGTCAGCCGGGGTGAGGGGTGTGAGGGTGGCCTGGGTAGATGTATGCAGGGACAGAAGCCCATGTTTTCATGTATCCCTTTTTTCTGAAGTCCACATGAATTGAAGTGTCTCTGAGTCTGATTTGGAATTGGAGCATGTCATTAATTAGTTCATTTAATATCGTTAGTGCCCTAACTTTCTTCCAGAACATAATCTTAAAACCCCCCCCCCAAAAAAAAGAACCGCCAGCACCTCACAGCGTCCTCATCCTCTGTAATAAGTTCAACTTCTTCACACTGGCCACACTCTCAGGAACAACACCTTGGCATGGCATACTTGTCATTTAATCTAATAGGCGCTGTGCCATCCTTAATCTTCAGTGGAAACAAACACTGATTGACGTAGTCAGACACCGACAGGCTGTCAGTGACAGCCGAGCCATCCTACCCTTCAAGCCGCAAACCGATGTCACCGGGGCAGGGCAAGAGGCCAGCGCACGTGCGACAGGAGTTTAATCTTTACCCTGCTAAATAATGTCACGGCAGCTCTCGCAATGACCTCCTTTGATCTGTCTGAAGAAGTCTTTGCTTGTCTTCACCTGGCCTAGTGAGACAAGAGGCAAAGATGTAATCCCCAAACAAAGTAGAATGCCACCCATCTTCTTCAGTACTGATTTGATTAAAAGGATCAGACAGGGAGACTATTGACAAGGGAAACTAAATTAGGTGTAACCGCATGCGCCAAGTGCTGCACTGTACAGTAGCTTTGGTGGCTCATTGCCAGAGCTACAAGAATGTACAGTATCATTCTTTCTCTTTCTTTCTTTGGATTAGCAATCAGAACTGGGCAACATTTTAATGTCACTGTCCTGGAAACGTTGCCAGGACAGAGGATCCAGTCATTGTTACTGACTCAGTGACTGGAAGGGACAATGGTGGGGGTCCCGTGTCCAAACAGCTGACTATGAACAAGCCTGTTAGTGTAAGAAGCAGCTTGTTGCTGCTAGCTCGTTAGGCTTAGCTTGTTAAGGAAAATCTCTTAGACTTAACTGTGTTCAGTGGGCACAGTTGTGTTTTATCCAATCGATACGCTGGCGCCAATACAACAGTGAAAGCCTCCGTGGCAACAGGGTCTGGTATATATTCAACACAACCAATCAAAAGGTCACAAGGAATTGTCAGATGAGGTATCTAGTCTACAATATATGTATTACATGTAGGCTACACACTGAAATCCAGATTGTTAGAATGTTAATAAAAATTATTTTGCACACCTACAAAGGTGACAGGTGCTCAGGAGAAGACCAGGCGGGAGCCTAAACAACAAGGAAAAAGCTTCAGCACACTGTATTCAAATGCAAGAAATTACTTGAATGGGAATATAACAACATTTCATCAGCCGTTTATCCTTACGATAACCTGCTGAAGGTCTAATAGACGAAAATGTTATATATTCCCATAGAAATGTGTTCTTGCAGTTGAAGACAATGTGCTGGAGCTGTGTCTGTTGTTAACTCTGACAATGTACAAATGGGCCCTTACAGGTCAATATAACACTCCACATGTTACTGTGTATTAAAAACCACTACCAACAGCTCAGCTGGGTTGAGGGTTCCCACACTGGGTTCACACACTTTCACTTTTTTTGCTTATAGTTGTCCATCGCAGTGAGTTCTTTAGTGGCTTTTCATGTATGCAAGCAGGGTGTCACAAGGGGGGGGGGGAATGGGACTGAGTTACTAGGGCCAAAGGTGGAGGGGCCTTAATTATTTTATACTTTAGCTATTGAAAAATAGCAGATCTACAAGCTCACAGTGTGGCACTGCAAGCTTGTAGATCTGCTATTTTTGAAAAGTCATAAAAATTTCTGCAAATCTAAATACTTTGAGATGGGGGTCCGTGGCCAAATGCATATCATTTTGGAGGTCCTTCAAATGAAAAGATTTGACCACCACTGACATTAGAAACATACGTTTTTCAAAAGAACCTTTGAAGGATTTGAAATATTCAAAGACTTTTGTGAGCTTGTATATCTGCTATTTTTCAATAGTTAAAGCACAAAATACCGGTAATGTGTTCCCAGTCTAAATGGGTTAAACCCCCTCCCCCTATGAAGAACATTCATGGGGGGCCCACAGTGAACCCTTGTACCCAGGGCCCAGAATTTGGTGGACACCCCTGTATGCAAGATACAAAGTAAAGGAGAGAATACAGAGAGACAGAAGAAGAGAGAGAGGGGTTGAAAGGGCAGAGAGAGGAAGCCAGAGGACCGCTATCCTGCATTGACATGAGCTGGCAGTGCAAATTGCTGTACTCACCACAGGCCTGGGTTTCCCTTGGCCGTTTCACAGAAGAAATGGTTGAAAAGGTCTCTGGAGTTGAAGTTGCTCAGCATGGTTGCAGAATGAGAACATGAAGCCTGTTGTCGGCCAACCCATGACTGTTGTAGGTAGGGAACCACTAATCCCCTGTCACATGATCCCACACACACCAATAATCCCCTCAGAGTCTCACAGCACCGGGTCCAAATGGGTCACAGGCCAAACAATGTGGATGGACACAGTCACCCTTAAGATGAAGGCGGCTCAGTCCATCCCTATTGGACTGAGATCTGTGGTTTGGAGCGACTCTCCCTAGGTTCCCACCATGAGAGGGCCAATCACGAGTAGGCATTTCAAGTGCACGCCTCTTCTCCACCATGTGAATCCAAAATGGGATGTGAGTGTGACATGATTTTTGACATGAGTTAACTATACGTGTACTGGTACAATGACTTTCATCAAATTCATCTGCTATCTTTATTATTCACCTGAATGACATTTAGCATGCTGTTTTCACACCTGAATTAAGAGCTACTTGAAGAGTGAAAAGTGTTACATTCTCACACACATTCATATACTGATGCCAACCATGCAAGATGCCAGCCTGCTCTAATGGGGTTTCATCTGCATGATGCCAGGAGGAGCAGGAATCAAACACCGAATTTTCTGATTCCTTAGACACCCACTCCGCCTCCAGAGTCGTTACCATCCACAAGATTACATCTACGTGTAAAACATACCTTGTATATACTGTACCTGTGTTTGAGATGTGCCTCCAGGTCGCAGCGGGGCATGTTGAGGGAGCAGGCCAGGCTTAAGGGGCAAGACACCGAGAGTTTATCCAGCAGCTTGTGGACCAGGATGCTGGACCTGCGACACAACTGCAACTGGAGGCGAGTCCTGTCCAGCGGGCAGAAGTCCCTCTCCTTCAAGAAGCTGCGGAGGCAGCGGGCGCAGAAGGTGTGCCCGCATGGCGTGTCCAGCGGCTGGACCAGAGGCTGTAGGCATATGTGGCACACCAGGTCGTCGTCCACGTCCAGGCGGTAGTTGTAGAGGTGGTTCTCCCAGGTCCGGTGGATCTGCCCACACTCAGGACACAGCACCTCCGACACAGGAGGCTCCACTGGCCCGGCAGGTCCCACCTCACAGCCTGGACTGCCCATCGCTGATCCTCCGACCCAAGATAGGCGTTTGGCACAAATGACTCCAGCGGGGGCTGTGGCTGTGGCGGGGCTGGGGAGGGAATGTTCTTCTATGCCATAAGCTTCAGAGGAAGAGCAGGTTACAGAGAGGACATCTGCCCCCCAGTGGTGGATGGCACATCACCCTGCGGGTCACAGGTAGAAGACACAGGGTTAAACAGCTGTATAAATAAAACATGGGTCTACCTTGTGCTTGTCTGTTAATTCATGGGGCAAATGCTGTGTGCATGTGCGTTTAAGTGTCTAGGTATGAATGAGTGCATTGGACATGGTGTGTGTAAATGGCAAAAGGTAAATGGTGCATTTATATAGCGCATTTATCCAAGGCGCTTCACAGAGATTGTGCATTACATTCACCTATATCACAAACACATTCATACACCGATGGCAGAGGAAACCATGCAAGGCACCAACCTGCTCACCGGGAGCAACTAGGGGTTCAGAGTCTTGCTCAAGGACTCTTCGACACTGACTCTGGAGGAGCCGAGATCGAACTGGGAACCCTTCGGGAACCCTCCGGTTTCCCTACCCCTGAGCCACTGCCGCTGTGTGTGTGCATTTGTGCATGTATGTGCGCATGCTTGGTATAAAGAGCGAGTTTGTTGAGATTAAGCATTGCTGCTCCTGACCACTAATCTGGCAAAATAATCTCCCTTTTGCTCTCAACTGCTGCAATCTTCCAATTCCACAGAGAAGGAATTATCTGGGATTGAGTTGAAGAGGGGATGCAGATCAAAGGAAGAGGGATTGGAAAAGCAAGGGAAAGAAAAAAAGCCTAATTCATAAATCATCACATGACATTGTGGCACTAGCCCAAAATAATTGATTGTCAAGCTAACAATTTTCAGCGAACGACAGGTAGAGTGGAGATGGGGTACAAAATGAGAAAGTTGATAGTGTGAGACACAGAGAGGAGGAGCTTGGCATAAAAGAAGGAAACATTAGAGATGGGGAAAGATAAAGGCAGCTACAGCCACCATGAAAGCAGTAATTGTTTAAATACTCTCCACCGACTCCACGGCAAACTATCCTCTGGTTTGACACTCTGAACACAATGAGGCAGGGCTGGCAACCATTCCTCAGCAGGGGAACATCGCTCACTGATCTTAGCTCATATAGCTCACTTAAACATAGCTCACACACTCCCTGGATGTGCCAATTCAGAACCTCTGACCCACACTTTTCAAATGGGCCTATTCTAGCGCCACCATGAGGCCGATGTTCGCAAAACACATTTCTGTACACTACTCTTACAGATTTTGCTATAACAGGCCGATTCGTGTTTTTACCTATAACTCCACCGATCAGTGTCAACGCTGTTTTTACGCACACTCCCTAGAGGCCAAAGAAAAACCTTTGCCCTGCATTATTCACATCATTCTTTTATGTAAAACACATTTTTGGAATTACTCCTTCAGATTTTATCCAAAAATAACACAAATCAGTACACACAATCTCTACAGTCATGTGATCAAGACGGATCTGTCCGATATTTCATATTCAATCCTGATTGGCTAAGATTGGCCTCCAAACTTTGCAGGATTGGTCCGTTTTAAACAAAATGCCTCAAATCATTAACGCAGCTTGCGCTTACCGTGAAACTTTGCATGCACATTCCCACTAGGTAGAGGAACAAATGCCACCCTTTCACATTGGCCTGTTATAGCGCCACCATCAGGTCGACCTTTTTAAACAAAATCATGCATGCAGCGTCCGTGAAACGGCCGTGAAAGACCTGGCACCATTTTCACGCCACCAGGAGGACAGAATAACCTTCCTGACCTGGTGGAGACCTGTGCTCAGAAGAGCACTGCTTCTAGTTCTACTTATTTTGTTTTAAGCGTCCTAATATCATTGTATAATTGTGTTTACTTTGCTTGATGTTCTGTGCAAAGAACAATGAATTGCCTCGTTGTTGAGAAGTGCTGCTATACAGATAAAACTGCCTTGCCATGCCTTGATCCCTCAGGCACAGCACCCAGATCCTGAGAGCTAATATATATTACGGTACAGACTGGTCACTTCCACTGTGCTTTCACGTGCAAAGCCATTTAAATCTGCACCCGCCTCCTAGTCCCTCTGGGGCTAATAAATAGCGATCAGCAGACAGTAGGGGGAGTGCTTAAGCACAGAAGCAGGCCAGTGACTACCTGCCTCTGTTCCACAGATGGAGGGTCTGCTCTTGTCTCCATGACGACCTGGAGCCTGTTCAGCGGGGCTTGACATTCAGAGTGTAGCTGCTGAAGGATGCAGCGGAGCCACACAACAGATGCACTTCCCTCTGCAGGTCACTCCTCTCTCTCTCTCTCTCTCTCTCTCTCTCTCTCTCTCTTAGAGCAGTGATTCCCAACTTGTGGGTCGGGCCCCGCTGGTGGGCCGTGTGGATATTGCACGTGGCCCCCAAATAATTACCAAAACACTAAGTTTTAATATAACATCAATATAAAAAATATATATATATATATTTGTGTTTTGGTAATGTGTTTTCTTTGTGATACTGATGTATAGGAACTCAAAGTATACTATGTTGGTTCCACTGATCCAAGCCGGAACACAATAGATCGATTGATCATTAATCGGCTGCCGTGTTAAGTGGTTATAGATGGGGTGGGCCAGGAATGCTTTGGAGATTTCCAAGTGGGCCCTGATCCAGATAAAGGTTGGGAACCGCTGTCTTACAGGCTGAAAGCTTGTCAGAGAGCAGACAGCACCAGAAGCCCTGCTTTTATTTATTGTATTTTTAACCCCTTCACCGCCTACCCTCTTGCTTTGACATGTGCCTTGAAAGTGCTTGTCTCTGCTGCGTCTACCCATCATTTCACTAACAACTTGTCTCTGTCTCCTCGACTAGCGGACCGGTAGTACTTATTGGAGTCTCCTTAAAGTACGTGATCCTGTCTCCGTGTGACTGGCTGCTTCTGTCTCTATCCCGCAGCTGGACATGAATTAATCATGAGGATACAAGGCTTCTCTGTTCCTGTAACAAAGCTCTGACATCACCACAACATGCACACACACACACACACACACACACACACACACACACACACACACGCACACACACACACACACACACACACACACACACACACACACACACACACACAGTTGCATGCTTGCATGCACGGATACATACATGGAAGACTATAAACATACATTCTTACAGCATCTGCACATACAGAGTGACTCAGTCTGTACACAATAAAGAGTGACTCTGTAAGTACCCAAAAGGCATCATGTGTGAGTCACACATGTTGCCTTTTGGGTACAAAACCTTGTGCATGCCAAAAAGGCTAAATCTTCATGTTCTCACTTCTCACTGTGCCTGCAATTTAGTTTGCCACCCACATACAGTACGCGCTTAAATCTATTTAAAAACCTTTTTGGAGCAACAGATTCCTGTACACACAGCACCATTTTAAGACGGGTAAATATTTAATAGCTCCCGGCCAGGACATAACGTCTTTCTTTTAATCCCAGAAGAGACTGTGTGCATGTGAGTGTGTCCAAGGCCACAGAGTTATGTCATTGCATTTATTGCCCCTTATTGCTCCCCTTGCTATTGAGAAATAACAGATATGGGCTGGTCCCCTTCAGCTTTTGTTGTTTGTGCTACATCAGTTATTTACATATGACACCAGTCGGTCCTAACAATATAAAATAAATGGAAAATGAAGCATGTAAAACTGACAGTTTTCTAGTAAAACAAAAACAGTGCTAAACCATGGATTCAGATTCTGGGGTGCTGTGCTGCTCTCTTTAGCCTACATTTGTATTGACCTCTTACTGTCTCCCATTTGAGCAACTGTTCACAAGGCTACTTGGATGAACATAGGCCTCCTTCACGAGGTCTGTTACAATAAGCTGATTTTTCAAAACAGTCAAAAAACATAATCAAAATCACATGTTTTATAAATATAATTGTAAATTGCAATATTTTTGTTCAACCCGCAGTTTGTCTTAGCTGTAGGCCTACTGTACCAACAAGCCCCCTGTTCTGCAGGCCTCAAAGAATATGTTTGATCATTAGACCAGTGGTTTTTAACCAGTGGTCCGGGGACCACCAGTGGTCCTTGGGGGGGTTCCAGGTGGTCCCCAGCTAAATGATGGAGAGTTGGTAACCAAATGGACCCTTGTAGATCTTTAACTGTGTGTAAAATGGGTCCATTTGGTTCCATTTTACGTTCTCAAGACTTACATTATTGTTAAACATCTGCATTACTTAAAAGAAATATTACAGAATGTAGAAGAATTCTTATTTTGATCAACGTTTGCCTGTCATCTCTCCTATGGCACCACATCAATAAGCATGGAATTGTGGACAAAATCCCTATCCAACGATAACGAAAATATTCTATATTTTGGGTAGAGTCTAAATCTCTTCAAATGGTGGTCCGTGGCTCAGATGCCCAATAAATAATAGACCTTGACGTGGTGACAAGGGTTTAAAACCACTGTTCTACACGCCGCTCAAAAACGTTCAATATGTTTGAATTACTAGGCGAAAAGCATATTTTTATCATCAGCCTGATGATTGCATCCCATGCAGCCCACCCTCCAGGAGCGGTGGACGGTGGGGGGGCAGTCAGTCAGTCAGATGAAGAAGCGACAATAGCCATCATTCCCATTCTAAGCCTAGACATGGTGTCACCGATGACGTGCAGAACAGAAACACATGCAATGTAATATTACCTATTTTTCGGCTTCTCCTTTGTGCACGGTGCACTCCGGCCCCGAGAGGGGACAATTAAAGCTAACGGGACCTCAATGATGATCATCACACATTCACCACCGCAACGGAGGAGCGTTCCATCCGCAGACACACGAAAACACACGGCACGCCCCCCGAGCCTTTAGCGGTGGAGGCCCGCCCACAGTGGTGGAAAAAGCACTCACATTCTTTAGTATCAAAAGTATCAATACTGTAATGTAGATGTACTCTCTGTTACAAGTAAAAATCCAGAATTCTAAATGCAAGCCTACTTGAATAAAAGTATGAAAGCGTTGGCATCAAAAAGAACTTAAAGTAGCTGTTGAAATAAGCTTAGTCTTTTCATGGATCTCCTTTTAGTAGACCTTGTACCAGTGAACTGTACCGTCATGAATCTGTACATTTTCCTATGCAAACTTCTAATAAAGCCTTCAATCAATCAATCAATAGCTACCAAATGTAAAAGTACAAAATGTTTGAAAATAGCAGATCTACAAGCTCACAACGCGTTGCGGTAATGTAGGCTATATTTTGTATACCGGTAATCAAAATCTAAAAAGTAACTTGTAAACTAAAGCTTTCAGATAATTGTAGGCCTACAATATTTGCCTCTGAGATGTAGTGGAGTAAAAGTAAAAGTGAGTACTGAACATTGGAAATACTCCAATAAAGTAAAAATACCTCAATTGTAAAGTACTTAAGTAAATGTACTTTAGTTACTTTCCACCACTGCCCGCCCACCGCTGTCCGTCGAAACAAAATGGGCGTGGCCAGGCTCTGTCAGGCCAAAGACAAGACGTGGGTGTTTCCTAAACTGCCTGACTGAAAAAAACACATGGACAGGGTGTTGATTTTTATTCGCAAGCAAAAAGAAGAAGGAAATCAAACAAACAAAACAAATCGAAATCCAACGTTTTTTCTTTCAAAGGCAGTTTTTCAACATGTCACGGAAATTGTTTTCAATAAGTCATCGGGCGTTGCTAAGGCTACACAATAACCGGGGTCCTTTTCTTGAAAGTCCCCGTGGAGATGTAAACAAAGATGTCACGTTAACTCTTAGGAGAATCACAATCAATCTTGTGTTTTATTTCATCACTCCGCGATGGCAGACGACAGTGAATTGGAGAAGTATGTTACTACTAATAATTAACATTATTATTGGGTATAGTAGGCTACACAGCTACTCGGCATCAAGTCTCTGTGAATCATCAAACTCTTCTCTTTAATCCCTTTCCCCTTCTATTTGAAGGAATGCTAAAATCTGCTGTAATTTGTCTTGTTTGCACATGCACCTAAATATGAGCGAGACATTGGTGGAAAAGTACTCAAATGTTTTACTTTAATTAAAAGTATCAATACTGCAATATAGAAATACAATTCATTCTAAATTTACTTGAGTAAAAGTATAACAACTAATAGTATCAGTATCAACATGTACTACTAATTGTATAAAGTACTCTTTATGCAGAATGTCTCATTTCAAGTTTTCATAGTGCAAACGTCTTTTGAAAAATGCTATGAGCTTGTAGATCGGCTATTTTCAAATGGCCGAAATGTGTATCTACAAGGTAATTAGTAATTCAAGTTGTCAAATAATTTTAGTGGAGTAAAAGTAGGCCTACAACATTTGCCACTGCGATGTAGTGGAGTAAAAGTACTGAAAACTGGAAATACTCCAATAAAGTAAGTACAGTACTTGAGTAAATGTACTAAGTTGCAGTGTTTTTATTGTAATTTTAAGTAGTAATACCATTACCACCTCCACCTGACCACACACCGGCGCAGTTCTTTGCTTTATATGTGGACAAAGGTCGACTAAAACGGTCTCTTCCACCGAGGCTGTGCTGAATCAGCAGCACAGGTCAAACCAGGACACACAAACACAAACTAATGATTCACCCTCCCTTCTCCTCCTCCTCCTCCCACTGCCTGTCTCTCTCACTCTGGTTTCTCTCACTTAATTAAATTATCCTCTCCAATTGGCTCTCTTCCTTTGCTCTTTGTGGCATCGCTATCCTCTGTTTCTCACTCATAGAGCCTACACACACACACTTTCTCTCCCTCTGTCTTTACTGTATTTCCTGCAGAGTTTTTGACTCATCAGTTGTTGTTTTTTTCTTTTCTTTCCTTTTCTTTTTTCCTGTCCCTACTCCCTAGGCGTGCAGTAGAAGAGCTCTTGAGGGAGACTAACAGAGCCAAGATGAGAGCTGAGACCATGGGCCCTACAGGATGGTGAGTGTGGCTGGATGATCAACCTGACTAACCTTTCCATTGGACCACCAGCTGCTAGTAAATAATACAGATATGCAATATGCAAAATATTACATTTGCTGGGGCAGAAATATAGAACCAATAGCTGACTTAATCTGCCCATGTAGGTTAATTTAATAATCGTGAAGCAGCATTTTGTATTTCTTATATTATATCAATGACAAGGAACAAATTCGAATAGATTTCTTCCCCCGCCCCGACTAAATCAATTAGTCTGATTAACAACTTGTAACCATTTGTATGATTAACCCTTTGTTGTACAGTGGTGGTCTAGGAAAACAAGCTCACACTATGCGTTGCGATACATTGTGAGCTTGTAGATCTGCTCTTTTCTTTTTTTTAATCTATTGTGTTTTTTTTGTAATTTTCAAATAGCAAGTAATCATACAAAAGGTGTGCCCCTTCCTCCACCCCCACTTTACCACCCTCACTTGCCTACAGCAGAGATGACACAAAAGTTAAAAATAACAATAAAATACAATTTAGGCATTTAGCAGACGCTCTTAATCCAGAGCGATGTACAATAAGCAAGGTAATACATCAACATCAATACATAAAATGCATAGAAATAGTAACATAGTTAGACCAAGCACCTATTTAGTCAAAACTATACAAATATACATATAATAAATGCTGTCTAAAAATGACATGTATGGTCATTGAGAGTAGGCAGGTGCTACGGTAAGTGCTATGGACTAAGGTGCATGGAGTCTGAAGAGGTGAGTCTTCAGACCATGGCGGAATGCTAGGGAGTGAGTCTGCATTTCTAATTGCACTAAATAATAATATAAATGAATGAAATAATAAGTAAACAGGGCAGACATCTATGGATGACCTTCAGAAAATCATCATTTTCATGGCAGGAAAATCAGTCTGTCAAAGGGAAAGAAATATATTAATAATTAGATAGATCTGCTATTTTCATGTTTGTTTTATAATAATTAATTTATTGTAATCAAGACAAACGTTTGAAATAAACTTGACATTGATTTGAAGTCATCGCCCAGCCCTATTGTGATATGTCCTAGTAGTTAGTTAAGTCAGGAGCCTATCTCTAGTTTCCATATAAGGCAGCTTGATGTACAGGACAATACACCCCCTGGACATCACGCTATAATATGTTACAGAGACTTGATGTGTGATGCTGCCATGTAACTCTGTTGAAAGGTTGTTATTCGCTGTTGTCTGCCAGGATGAAGTGTCCTCTTCGTGGCACCAATAAACGCTTCTTGCTCAACACACTACGCTCAACTGGCCTGCACCATGGCAACACAGCTGAAAACTCCACCACAAGAGGGCGTCCAGCAGGAACTGAGTCCCGTTCCCGCCACCGCAGCCGCAGCAGAACGCCTACCAGAGATCACAAGAGGAACGGAGACCACAGAGGAGGCCATAAATGTCACAGCAACAACCACAACGATAAGAGACCAGATAGGGACACGGATGCGAGGGATTGCCACAAAGACAGAGGCTCCAGAGACCAGAGACACAGAAAGGGTGCCCATAAGAGAGATGGCGAAAAGTTCAGATTCCAATCTAAAGACCACTCTCCACGTGAGGCACACACCTCCCCCCTAAGCCAATCTCTCTCCAAGGAATAATCCATATTCACACATTATGCTCTTAACTTCATATTAGGGGAGGGTCCCTCTGCGGGAAGAAGTAACCCAAATGGGTGCCGCGTGAATATGGTCGATGTGGTCAACACGCTCATGCCTCTTCTTCCAGCTGCTCCCCACCCACAGGACAATGGATGAGGTCACTTTTCCAGTGATGCAATAGGAACGTTCACACTCACCTTTCGGGGACACGCACTCTGCCACTGTAGGAGGAACCAGAAATGATTTCCTGGTTACTATCAAGGAGAATATTTAACAAGGAGATATACAGTAGATAACTCAAGAAAATGATATTGTCTAAAACAAGAGATCAGAAAAAAATGTTTGATATGTCTTCTTTTATTTTTCTGAATTGCTTGCTTTTCAAAGGTTGCAATAATTAAAACATGTTGTTTATTCATATGCATGTCCACTCGGTTCTCAGTGTGTTAATCGAACTTCCGGCTCCTCTTAGCATCCCAGTGCCTAAAACGTGTTCTGTGTGACCTCTCCTTGTTCAATATACTCCTTGGTTGTTTAACTTGTTTTATTACAAAGGCTGGCTCACAGTGAGTGGCTGTGGAAAAGAGGAGGAACACTGCTTCACAGGGAGGAGGGATAAAGGACAGTGTTTGTGTTGTTAAAGGTTTGACTTGAGTGTTTTCGGTTTGAGTTAAATCATCTTTTTCCACCCTCTTGTGTACCAGACTGTATAGCCTGACTTCCTGCCTGAATTGCCATTTGTAATTCAACCCTTGAATACCCCTTGAATTGCAGCAAAGATTGTTTTATTTTCTTATTTATAGCCATTGCTAGCAATTCAGGGGCTTTAGCCAGGCTAAGACTGTTAAGATATTATCTCTTAGTATAACTGCATTCCCGTTTGCTTGCCCTTGGACTTTGCTACAGTTTTTTGTATTTGAGAAAACAAATCATTTTGAAATCACACCCATATTTAAAAGTTTACAGATGTTTCAAGTACAAGTAGTCATTTACCTGTTCTTTGTACCGATAGCTAAAATAAACTTGTTTGTACCAAAACATATTACTCTTTCATGTAATACATTTCTGCTTGCAACTACACCAGATTTAAATTTGTGAATTATTTAGTTTAAATGTTAATTGTTATGACTCACGTAACAGTCGACCTCAGACCAGTATTGATTTTAGTTGGGGCTCTTGTGTGAACCATAACATACAACGTTGTTCTCTTCTCTCCCACACTGAGTGATTAATGCTGCATTTTTTCACCTAGTGGTGGTTTGATTCCAATTATAATGTCATTAGCATTCTTCTGTCATTACTATAGCTGCTGGTAATGTTTACATAAGCCATGCTGTCGCCACTGTGCAAGCACATTTTATCGTGTCTTAAACCTTTTGACATGTATATACCGCCTACCTGAAATAGCTTTGTTAGTGAAAGAAAGAAAATATAGTAGTGTTTCCGTGACACTCCTAGTTCTTGACAGCTCTTACAATACAGGCCCACTGGGCCTCTGCACAGAATTAGTGATAGCTTGTAACAATATAATGACACTTTTTTAATAGTAACAATAATGCAAAGCAAATTTAGAAATATTGTTAAATAATCATTGGTTACTTGTTTACACGTTTTTTGTATGTGTATGCTGTCTACCTGACACAAATCCTGATTGCTAAGTAGTTATTAGAGTTGTTGTTTTTTGTTTGATATGATATTGTTTGTCTATACTTCTCATTACATTCTCTTGGCACTGTACTTACTTACTTGACCGTTGTTGGTGCATGGTGTGAAATAATCTATGGAGATTGTGTGTCCCACTAAAAGATTTAGGGTATTTGTCATTCAGTAGCCAGTGAAAGGCTTGTATAGTCTTACTCTTAATTCATCATAGTCAGACTTATTTTTGGAAGATTTAGGAAATTCGGTTCAGTGTTTGTTGTTGATCACGGGGACTTCCAACAGCTGGACATTTGCTCAAGCGTCCTAAGTATCAACGTCGTGGTGAGGCTGTCTGTTCCATCTGCTGTTTATAGTCTACCTGTTGCTGGGTCCATTGTCCTTTATCCACGCATATTAAGCTTACCACTTTAGCAAGAGCCGTTAGAAACCTTGCCAATTGCCGGTGTTGTATCATTTTGTCTGTTTGGTCAGTATTGTATGATAACGCATTGGCATATTATTGCGTTAAAGTGTCACTTAAGCCATTATGTACGGCTGGAAAGTTGACCAAATATCATTTTACGCACATAACGCTTCATAACCCCCATGGTGAATCTCCACTTCGGTTGACCGTTTCTCTTTCAAAAAATTATCAGGTATAAACACCATTAAGTCACATTGTGTGTAATTTGTATAGAATTGGTTTACTTGAACTTTATTGCAGCGCTTATTGCCCCATTAAGATACTGTACATTGTGTACAATGTGCCATAACTGTTTTTGAAGAACTCCGCGCAAATAGTCTGTTGACTTATAGGCCTACTTTGGTGAAAGCAAAGGCACAGCTTTAGTTCAGCATTGCACACAAATGTCAGGTTGTTAACCACTTCAGTTCAGCCTTATATTACCAACACTTTTGTACCTTTACTCAAGTATGTTTTAATACTGGACTTTTACTTTCAACAGAGTATTTCCACATTGCAGTATTGATACTTTTACTTAAGTAAAACATTTGAGTACTTTTTCCACTTAAGGGCTGAGTGTGAAGACGTCCCACGCGCTCCGCTTGTTAATTGAGTTCTGTTCCTCACTCCAACATAATTGGTTTGCCAAGAGGAGTGCTGTTTAATGGGGCGAACGCATGTCTGCGTAATGGCCAGCAAACATGGCGAGAGTGCACATGGAGACGGAGAGGAGTTCCATTTTGGTTATTTGCAGGGACTCTTCGTGCGACCCAGCCCAGTGTTAAATGATGCATTTGCGGAGCTAGCCTATAGGCCTAATGCACTGTTTCCCAAACCATGGGTCGGGACCCATGATGTGTGGGTCACGGTCATGGACATGTTTTTATGGGTCCCTTTATCCCTACATATTTTTGAAGCGGTGAAAACCGCTTCCAATGAATGGCTTTGTGTGTATCACGCCCATATATGGTCATTTCAGTCCAGAATGAACAGGCTTTTTCAAAAACAGAATGTCCGTTTAATTACCATATATGGTGATGTCAGTCCAGAATGAACAGGGTTCTTCAAAAACACAAAGTATGTTACCTTATGTCCATATATGGTCACTCCAGGCCAGAATGAACAGGTTTTTCCTGTCCCACAGAATGTCCGTTTAATTACCATATATGGTGATCTCAGTCCAGAATGAACAGGGTTTTTCAAAAACACAAAGTATGTTACCTTATGTCCATATATGGTCACTCCAGGCCAGAATGAACAGGTTTTTCCTGTCCCGTACGTGTAAAATATTAGTCCAGAATGAATAGGCTTTTTCAAAAAGCAAAATGTGTGGTGTCCCTCCCGGTTAGATGAAATGGATACTTTGAGGATTGGTCAAGCTTCACATGATAATTTGGCCTTCAGGGTTTATCTGTCTTGTACACGCAGTATCTATTGCAGATTATCAAAACAGATGAAAAATACATTCAGAATAGAGGTTTTATCTGTCCACCGCTTCACTTCGAACCGAGGTTTGATTTTTAATTATTATTTCAAAACAATAATAAATAAATAAAACATTCCCAAAAAAGCAAAATCTTTCATGAATTAAAAACAAATTGATGATTTCTTCAGTAATTTAATGAAGAAAAAATCTGCTGTTTTCACTAGTTTGTGCATGGTGTTTGAGCTATAGTTTGAGAACAACTGCTATAATCGGTATAGGCTATACATTTTAAAAGTTTGCCGGTCCAATTGGGGAAAAAAGAAAAAAGCTTAGGAAGGCATGGTGTTAGAAATTAACCCCAGTTTCCTAGACAACTCTCCATCAAGGTAGCTCTCTTATCTCGGAGGTCAGTGAATGCTTTTGCCCATATAGGATATCGATTTCCCCATATCCTGTATTGCCACATATGTTGACAGAAGATATATATATAACCCATACCTATATAAATTGTCCATGTTGACCAATTTATAATGCGAATTTATTTATTTTTTGCGTATAATCTAGGACAGTGGTTCTTATAGCCCGCGGACCCCCATTTGAAAAGATGCCAAGGACCCCCATAGAGAACCATTTTCTCGACCATTTTAATTTCAAGGACCCCCAGTTTGACATGCATTATAGGCTACGGACGGACCCCCCATTTAATGGCATTTCTATCTCCACCCCATGTGTAAAATCAACAATTTAACTCCATTTGTACACTCTGAGTTATACACACTTATACATATAGGCCTACCTATAATAATTATAGTTCCTCATAACTATCATTTAGCTGGGGACCCCCTGGAACTCCCTCAAGGACCGGTGAGGGTCCCCAGACCCCACTTTGAGAAGCAATGATCTATAGGGCCTATAGGCCACAATCTGCTCATAATGTTTCTGTTCGCATATTCGCATTGCCATATATTTTCCCGCAAAGCATGGCACCTGTCCATTGTGCTGCCGTTGTGGCGAGGAGTGCAGGTGGAGCCAGGCAGTGCATTGCGGGGCAAACAGTGGGGCCTGTCTAGGCCTAGAGTAGCAGGGCTGTTTGCTGAGGGCATTGATTCGCGCACGGACGGCCAATTCCGTTCGATTACTGTAAAACCGAGACGCTTGCATTGCTTACCCAAGGCGAACATCCTACGTGGGACAGGCGCTGTAGTTTTTAAGTAAACAGTGAAACCAATGGCTTGGCCGCAGCAGGGTCACATGGTAAGTGTGTGACACACCTGCATGCGAAGCTGTGGGGTCTATAGTGGCGCCAGACGGAGCGGCCACAGGTAGGTTCACTCCGCAGGAGGAGGGCACAGGTACATGTGTGCGCACACCGCTCCTCCAGAGCCTCGGCCCCCGGCAGCCATGAACCGAGAAGAGCTTTATTACCCCTCAGCGCAGGTGTTTAAGGACTCCTGCGCCTACCAGAGATCACTACCAGAGATCAGAGATCAGGACTACAGCCACAGCCCGCCGCCCTGCCTCTACATGAGCAGACAGGTCCACTCCGTCTACAGCACGCCGTCCATGGGAGGCTTGGTGGAGCAGGCCGGCCTCAATCCTGACATTACCCCATACAGTATGCCTATGCGAGAAAACCCATCAGGCGGGTCACATCTCCAACATCCACAGGCGGCCATCCAGCAGCAGCTTCCACCTGCCGGAGGTTATGGAGGGGACGCGGGGGAGCTGACCCTGTGCGCCGATAGGAACAGGTACCACCTCCCCTTCCCCTGGATGAAAACAACCAAATCCCACGCGCACGCCTGGAAGGGGCAATGGGCAGGTAATTTATCTCTCAAAATTGTATATGCCTTCTTGTCAAACTAGAGAGCAAAAGCAGACTGAAGAACAGTTTATAGGCCTACCCCAGGCAAGACGAAGCCGAATTAAGAAGCGTTGACCTTTTAAACTGTTTTAGATACGTTTTGTATTGTTATAGGCTACTATTTTTATCCTGTATATTATGGAACACCCCCAACACTTGCCAGGCCTACTGACATCTTTGTGACAAACATCTTGAATCTATAGTAAAATATCTAAGAATCATATTATGAAGCCTTTTGCGGAACTACCGTATTAAGAAATCACATGAGTTTACAGCAGTCTTCTTTGTTTCCTTTAATCATTTTGGTATTTAAGTTCACAACTGTGTGAATTCCACACGTTAAAACAGTGCCTGCATACTAACATGTTAAGAAGATTGAATTGGCTCGTACTGAGGCCTATATGACATCATGTTCCGAACAATATTATTCTGGGTGTTTCAGTTTACAGTATCAGTCATTCTGGGCCGGGAAGGTCAATGCTTACTTTCTTCAACCCTCATTGTTCTATATGTATAGGCTACTATGTGCTGTTTTATATTACAAAGAACTCCCATAGGCTATGGCAACCGCAGGACCATAAGCTAATCTCTCGTGGGGTTGATGTAAAAAAAAACATTTGAATAACCTATTAAATCAATAATAGAAATTAAACTACCCATTGGGCATTATCGGTCATATAGGCTTTGTGATACAGCCACAGACCTCTAAACAACATCATTCTATTCAATTGTGCATGTTGTTGGGCATTTGGAGTCAACTTATTTTGTTTCTATTTAATGTGGTTTGACTCGTCGTTGCCTATAACCCCGTTTCTGATTAAGCTTAAAAGTTTACCTCAGCCAATCAATGCCTCATATTCTTAAATGTAGGCTACATGTTATACGATTTAAGTCAGCAATGTGGCCTAGGCTACTACGAAGTTGAGGCAGGTCATTTCTGTCAATTGGTCAGTTTTGAGTAGTCAGGTTATAGTAAGTCTATAGGCTCTAGCCTCTGTAGGCGATATATTCAAAGTCCAAACCAATGAAATTAATATATTTTTACATTGAGATTCTCTAGGCTACAAAAAAATGAATCGGTTATCAACATGTTTACTTTCTTAGGCCCACAGAGACAGAACAGCCACATAATGTGCATGCGTAAAATGCGCTATATTGAAATTGGACGGCATGGCATATTGTTACAATTATGCCAAATGAATGCATGTGAGCTATGATGACTAAACCTGATCTTGGGCTTTGAAAAAAGTTAGTTTCATTCCCCTCAAAGTTAATCAAGGCTATATGTTTTATAGGCTATACCGTAACAAACAAGCTGCATTTGGCATATTAAATATTATAAGAATAATGTAATAATAATTAAAATTGCCTTTAGTTTTATTTAGACATTAAGAATAAATTAAAAATTACACATTATTTATAGGAGTCATTTTAGATTTAGAAACTATTATCAAAATGTTATTGCCAAATTATTATTTATAATTTCAATCCGAGCGCGTTTGCTGTTTTTCTAAACTGTTGCTCTATATATAAAATGATCATACAACCAAACGTGTTAAAAGTTTCCTTTTTTCCTGCCAGGACCCTACATGATGGCAGAGGCCGAGGAGAACAAGCGCACGCGGACGGCCTACACGCGCGCGCAGCTGCTGGAGCTGGAGAAGGAGTTCCTGTTCAACCGCTACATCTCCAGGCCGCGGCGCGTGGAGCTGGCGCTGACGCTCAGCCTCACCGAGAGACACATCAAGATCTGGTTCCAGAACAGACGCATGAAGTGGAAGAAAGAGGAGGACCGGAGGAGGGTGCGGGGAGGAGGAGGAGCGGGTGATCACCCCGACCAGGACTCCTCCATCACCTCCGGGGATCACCTGAGAGACGAGACGGGTGGGGTCAGCTCCACGGCCACAGCGGGGTCGTCGACGGGAGGCGGAGGACCCCACGCTACACCACCCCTTTCTCCCATGCACGGCCACTCTCTCTCTGGCTCCAGGGAGCCCGCGTAAACCCTCTGAGGGATCAAGCAAGGGGAACATTATTCAGACTGTCCAAACCGCGGGCAGCTAAACTCACAGGACCGAAGGCCATGCAGGGACACTATGTGATGTTTAGTCTGCCATTTCTACCCAATGACAATGACACGAAAATAATCTGAGTGATGAGCCTATAGGCCTATGTGTGAGCATACTGGACCTCTACGTTTGCCACAAAGAGACATAGCCTACCTACATGGATTCAGTTCAGTCAGCGCACACCATCTTTCTTATAATAACCACAGAAAACATGCACTCTGGTTTCGTTTATTAATGTGTACACCTAAACGACCGGCAATAAGGTTATACAGCCTAACATCATATTGCTTAAAGATATAGACCCATTGATTCATAATAATGGATGGATTACTTTACAATAACACTATGCGTAATGCGTAATTGTGAATAGAGACCGTCCGTTTTTTCCATGGAGGTAGGTAGTGCATCAGCAACACAAGGGACAGAGGGTAGCATATTGTAAATTCCTAATTTTAGTCCCAATTTAGTATAGTTTATAATTTATTGACAGCGTCGGTGAGCACGAGGGCTTGGAGGCGCAAGTGGCAGATCTTTTTCACCTCCTCGACGGCGCGCGCCCTCTCCTCCGCGCGCTCGTTCCCCAGACGTCCGATCAGCTGCTGGAGGATGGTAGTCTTGTTGTTCATCCGCGCGCAGATGACGAACGGGAAGCCGAAGCGCTCCTTGTATTCCGAGTTGAGTCGGGCCATGCGCGACACCTCGGCGGCCTCCAGCGCGTCCAGGCCGGCCTGGCCCTGCTCCGCACGGGACTCTGTGGTCAGCGTGCCGCTCTGCAGGTCCCTGCCCGCCAGGTCCGGGTGACACCGGAGGATTCCCTCTTTGCCTTTAAAACACAACATCATCATGACAGGGTTCACTCATCAATATGTCCGTACACGGACAAATGTGTCCGAGGCAAAGACTTGTAGGCCTACTTGTTGTCTGTGTCAAATTTTAGATTTTCTGTTTTACACATCATTATAGGCCTAATGTTCTTTTTTTCAGAATATCTAGCCTTTATTACCACGACGCTATTGTATATGGCACAACATTAGACCTATGAGTCCACTAGTTACCAACGTTTTATTTGCAAGGAGGACCACCATAACTCTGAAAGTGTACAAAATGGAACCAAATGAGTTAATGGACCCATAACAAACCTGTTATTATAGTCTCTATGTTTGTGGTAATATTATTGCCAGCCAGGTCAAAAAGTCATTTTGACATAAATGTCCACTCCACATGATCACATCCACAAGCGAACGTGACGATTAACCAAAAACACTGATCATGGGGTGAACGGCTACACAATGCCGCCTCGGCCTTTGAAAAACATGACCCCACAACAACCTGACAGTTAAATCCACATGATTAATAGGCTACACAGATTAGATATGGAAATTAATTAAATAGGCTAATCCAGCACACACCATCGTCTATATGTTTTACATACCGGATTCTGGCAGAGCCTCGATGAATTCATTTATGGCTGCCTCTAGGGCTGTCAAATTCGCAAATGGACGGCTTGACCACACTGCGGCAGTTATAATTGGACATTTCTCCACTACATTACCGAGATAATCCACGAAATCCTCATATGAAAGAACATTTATTGTGTGAATGTCCATATTGCCAGTAGCAGAGACCCTCTCCAAAAATTGGACAGTCTGACCTTTGGACATTAATGCAGTGAAAAACAGGTGAATGCACTGTTGGCTAATAATGTGGTTTGACCGTGGTTCATATTCTTCCTCACGCTTTGACAGTTTTCTAATTATCCATTTTTTGTAAAAGTAACCAAATAGTTTTAAGGTGACTTTGGCTTACTATAAACACAAACAAAAATAGTCTATATGCAAATTTAGTTGGCAACATTTTCAGAATGCAAACTTTGGCCTCTGGCGTCATCTAGTGCACAAAGACTTAATGTACTGTAAATGTAGGCTACATAATTCTAAATACATCCATGATTCTATATGTTCGGTTAATCGGATCCTCCACACCATCCATTTTCCCCCTTATTTCAAGATGAAAACTCAAGAGGATTTGAAACACTTTATTGAAATTATAATCAGAAGAAAAAAATCATCACAAAGTAATATAAATCACATCTTTCAAAGTTATTAAATATATAATTTAGATATGAAATATGTGTGTTAAACATTGCAACCTGGCCTGAAGTTAGGTGCTGATTTAATTTTAGAAAACCCATGAAACACTGAAATTGAACTAAATGTTGTATTCCTATAAAGTGCTATAGGCGACAAGGCCTACTATAAATGAAATATAAAGAAAGAGAAGATTAATTGTGAAATAGAAAAATATAATGTATAATACAAGTCTACTTAGAATGACTTATCATGTTGCTTAACTTAAAAGTAGATTTAGTTCTACAGACAAAATTCAATCACTGTGTGTTTGTGTTATTGCAGTGATGTAAAATAAAACTTAAACTTAACTTAAAAATCAGTATGAATATAATATTAATATTTCATTTCAGTACACAACCCCAAAGGATACCTCGAGAATACTGACGTTTTATACATGATAAATAAAAGCAAGCACATTCTAAAGCCTCCACTGGGCAAGTGGAGATTAATATGAATAAAATGCCAAATAAATTGCATGAATATAAAAGCTCGATGAGACTTGTTTCCATGAACATATAGCTACATTTGGCGACCTCCATCGGTCATACAAATTACCCGGGTCTCAATTCCATCCTGGACTCTATAATCTCACTCTGACCCAGTGGGTTTTATGCATTCATCATCAGCTGCTGTGGACTGTGATGTGGGTGGTGGTTTCATTGCTTCAGTGCCATAGGCCAGACAGTACTGGTTTTGTGACTGATCATCATCCTTCTCTTTAGTCAAGGCTGAGATGTCCAACACAGCAGGCGCGTTCTGGTAGAGTGAATCACCTGAGTTCTGCTGCTCCAGTGTGTTATGATAGAGCTGAGAGAGGAGGGATCATATAGTTAGGAACTGATTTTGGATAAAATATTTCTGCTACTGTTGTGACCAATGGTGTTGTTGAAGGCCAGTGCTAATGTTAAATCAATTGTTACAACATCGTCAAATGAGTATATACTCTGCCCAAAATGTCTTCATGTACTGTTTGCCTGCAGCCAGTAGTTGCTATTCAGACAGCACAATGCTAAGTGTTAGTTTGAATCTTGAGGGTAAGATTCAAACTAACACTCAGGATAAAAAAATAAGTTACCACAGCCCTGTTTCTAAAATAGCAAACACAGTGGATCTACAAGCTCTCAACGCGTCACCAAAGTGAAACATTGAGAGCTTGTAGATCAACTATTTTGACTATTTGTTTTGGGTGTATTTCTTTTGAGAATGTTTTTTTTTTTTTTTCTTTTTTTTTAATGTTCACCTATAATGACATTTCCAAAATAGGGGTGCCACATTGAACGTGGTTAATAAATGAATGGTTGCAATAACGATAAAAAGGCTTATCTAAATTATAGCACGTGTCACATGTAGATGGGTATCAGATTAATCTGCTAATGCAATTCAGAGTTGGGAGACAAATGCATAAAATAACTGAATTTAAATGTGAACACTAGGGGATTGCCATCCCCTGATGACCCAAACGAGGCCCCAGCTCAGGATATTACTGATTTTCCTGTATGCTTTGAGTGAGTCTTCTGTAGAAAAGGCCTACCTTCTCTTCCATGGCCATTAGTTGGTCATCCATGAAGCTCACCAATTTGGAGAACGGCGGTCGATTGCAAGGCTCCAGGTCCCAGCACATGCACATCATCCCATACCTGGAACAGACAATGAATGACAATGAGCTCATGCATCGACATATCTTTGGGCATCTGTATCTGAAGAGCTATAATACCCTTGAGGTTAGTGGCTGCTAACATGCTTTTATCATATACGTAGCCATTTATTGATACGCCAGCACTCGGTCCATAACCTTGGACATATTCCTCACATATCCAGCCTTTCGTTCCCTGTTATCAGATACGTCATACTTCCCATTCTGCACAAGCTAAAATGCCACCGCACATTGGACTGTCACGATGAGTGATCTCGCTGTGTAAGGACCTCCTCAACATGTCAACCATGGACTCAAATTGGTCGCAAAGCACAGTTGCTGTGCCAGATGTAATTCAGGTGCAAAAGAACCAAAACAACAGAAGTGGAAATCTGTGAACGGCGACAGTTCCAAATATCAACAGTGGCAAGGCCAACAGCACCTGACCTGCCAAGTTCTCAGCCATCTCTTTCCCTACACTGTTGGGAAATACTAATACTGTACCTACCGGTAATACAAATACCTTTTCATTTGTGGGTGCAGTTCCTTGTTGACAGTAATGTTGATCTATTTATTAAATTAAAGTGGTGATCAAATGCTATCATCTTCTTGTATGGTGAATAAACAGGGCTATGGGTATGTGATAAACAAACTATCACCTGTCATTTGCCATATGCAACCTTTCGGCCTGGCTATATCATTAAGCTGGTCCTCGATTTTTGTATGTGTATTTATTTATCACATATCAGGGGCGTTTTCAGGAATTAGATTCAGGGTAGGCGAAATGCCAACCCCCCCTGAAATGCCAGCCGCAAGCAGACATTTGCATTCCTATGAGCGAGTGTCGCTCTATTGAATGGATGCGGTGGCTGCCTGCCCGTGAATGGACAAGGAACTGGACGACTCGGGACGAGCAACTTTTGTTGTCGAGTTGGGGATTTCTTACAGTGTTTTTGTAATTAAAGGACAACTTTGTTTTTTTTACAACAAGGGTTTATATTTTAGATAGTCATTAGAGAGAAAAATAAAATAAAAGTTTTCATTTACTGCTTTCTATCGTTTTAGTGATTTTAACGATTTTGATTTGCATGCATGCAAGTGGATAAATATGTATTTTAACTCATCTGGTGCCGATCCCGAACTAGTTCGGCTTTATATCAATCCAATACAATCTTTTTTTTATTAATTCACTTACCCCGAGCTGCTTGTAGAGTCGTGGGTGGTCCTGGCTCGCTAGCCGCTAGCCAGCTAGCCGTTCTACTCTGTCCGACGATATATTCCATTAAAAATGGTTTAAAATACATTTTTGAGCTCCCCAATGTTCACCCGATGTTCGGCGCCGCTTCCGATGAGTACACGAGTGTGCCGATCCCGAAGTAGTTCGGCTTTATTTAATTAAATGAATAAAATGATAAGAGGCCTTCTGAAGCCTGGCTTGATTTTTGTAGCTACTAGCCGAAAGCTAACAACGTCCCGGCCGGCCGTAATTTGCGAACGCAATCGCCAATCTCCGCCTAATCCAATGAAAGACCGCATCTTTAAAGGCTTATATCTCTTTTTTGTGTTTTAGGAAAGCGGCGCGAGGTTTATTTACGGCGAAATCGCCCAAAAATGATCTTTTAGATGACAAAATGGGAATAGCCATTCTGTTAGCATCTTCATCCGGGACATTTCCATGCCGTGCATGAACGTGAGGACGTCAGGTCCTGGAAGCTGAAGTCCTGGAAGCTAAAGCGCTCGCCTATGAGAGATGCGCTGGCATTCTTTGGCCCCTAGAGGGCGCTGGCGCTCAAAGAGTTAAGACAAAATAAGTCCATTCCCAAGATGCACCGCAATCTTTCATGGGCAGATGTGACTTATGGGGGTTGGTGTAAATAGTAACAAAGAAATTGCCAGCTTATTGTATCTAAAAAGACATATTTAGCCACTTGTACGCATGCCCCTACCCACTGAAATCAAAATACTAAAATCACTAAAACAATAGAAAGCAGTTAATGAAAACATTTTAACACTCATCTTATCATTTCTCTAATTTATTAAAATATGAACCCTTGTTGTAAAAAAAACGAAGTTGTCCTTTAAGGCGAGATCAGATCACACTTGGATAGGCGACCGCCTGTCCCTGGCTTATGCCCTCACATTTCTCTTTATATATTTTCGCTGTTATTATTCACTTTATCTTCCAAAAAGATAGCCAAGTTGTGACAATAGAATACATAGTTAATTATTAACAAATTAATTTGGGACAGATGGGTTACTTATGGATTGATAATACTTACACAGACTCATTGGCATAGTATGGACACTCCATCTTAAACCCTCTCTCAATCATGGAGTAGAATTTGTTGTCCACCTTTACACCAGGATATGGAGTGACACCTGAGATGGCCAGAGAAAAATATATGAATATATTATTATTTCTCCAAGTGTATGTTGTTGTAATCCACTTGGATACAAGTTTGTCTATGCTTGTATTTATTGTTCATGGATGCAGCTTGAGTCGTCTACCAAGAGAGAAGATTTCCCAGAGCAGTATTCCGTAGGCCCAGATGTCACTCTGCATGGTGTACATGCCCTGGAAGATACTTTCTGGAGCCATCCACTTCACTGGCAGACGCACCTAGAGAACAGCACATTTCACTCACACATAGGGATGTCACGATATGACATTTTACATGACGATTAATTGTCACTCAAATAATTGCCGATTAACGATTTAATTGTGTATTTGTCGTTGATAATTACATTTCTGTTTGGCTTTTAGGCTTTGAAGTTGCATAATAGATATGACACATAACCTAAATATACAAAATACATTACTGACATATTTGACAACTTATGTCAAATATGTAACTTAACTTACTACGGCTATTTCCATTGATAGTGGAAATAGCCGATCTACAAGCTCACAACGCGTCACGATGCGACGGGTTGTGAGCTTGTAGATCTGCTATTTCCACTATTTCTATCATTTTTCAATATTCACGATTATGACAAAATAATTGTGATAATGTCAAATAATCACGATTAGACGATTATGTAATAATTGTGACAGCCCTACTCACACATGCATAAGATTATTATTATGTTAAAGGACAACTTTGGGTTCATAATTTAGATAGTGATTAGAGAAAAGAAAAGATGAGTGTTAAAATGTTTTCATTTACTTCTTTATATCATTTGAGTGATTTTAACAATTTTGATTTGCATGCATGCCCCCAGGTTGTATTGGGGGCATGCATGCAAGTGGCTAAATATTAATTTTTAGACACAATAAGCCCATTCCCAAGATGCACCGCAATCTTTCATGGGCAGATGTGACTTATGGGCGCTGGTGTAAATAGTAACAAAGAAATTGCTGGCTTATTGTGTCTAAAAATACATATTTAGCCACTTGTACACATGCCCCCAACCACTGAAATCAAAATACTAAAATCGCTAAAACAATAGAAAGCAGTAAATGAAAACATTGTAACACTTATCTTTTCTTTTCACTAATTACAATCTAAAATATGAACCCTTGTTCTAAAAAAAAAGGTTGTCCTTTAAGCAAGAGATAAGAAGTCACTAACATTCCCTTTCACGACATAGTTGGAGTCATTGTCGATGTCCCGGGCCAGTCCAAAATCGGCAATCTTCACCAGTCTGCCCTTGGTCACCAAAATGTTCCGGGCTGCCAGGTCTCGATGGATACACTAACAGGAGCAATGAACCGTTATGTTTGTCAGTCGTGGCCCCCTTCATATAAAGGTTCAATATACACGTGTATGAAACACCATAATCTCACTGCCAGTTTTGTCTTTCATAGTGATTGTCTGAACTTCTTTTATAGGGACAACAACAATATATGACAGCTTAATATTAATTTATTTCGTGTACATACAGAATTTTACATGATACAGTATGTTATACTAGGGTTATTTACCTCTTGATTGTTTAAAACATATATAGAGATTGGATTAAAATGGTCTCTTTCAATTTACAACAAATAAACGAATGAATGAAAAAAGAATAAATGGTCAAATAGATTCGGAATCAACCTACAATATATGGGGCAGCAAATGCTAAATGCATTTGTGTGTGTGTGTGTGTGTGTGTGTGTGTGTGTGTGTGTGTGTGTGTGTGTGTGTGTGTGTGTGTGTGTGTGTGTGTGTGTGTGTGTGTGTGTGTGTCCTTATGAAAGGAGTGCTTACATTCTTAGAGGAGAGGAAATCCATGCCCTTGGCTACCTGGTAGGCAAAGTTCAGCAGATCATTGTATGTCAGGACATGTAAGTCTTCTGGCTGATCTTTTGACTCCTCATACAGCATGATGCTCTCTGGGTCTGAATACAAACAGGGATCAGTTGATTTATACAGCCTCTAACAGTCCTGCAATACATGGTTTCTCTGGTTTTGAGGTTCACACATTAACCAGGGTGTCCCTATTTTATGTATGTCATTATAGGTGAACGTAAAAAAGGAACATTCAATCAAAAATACAGCAACAATAGCAGAACTAAAAGCACACAACACTTCTCAATCACTATTTTAGAAAAAAAGTTTTAAGTGGGTAATTGTAAAATTACCATCACTCATGTTGTCCATGGGAGTAGAGTTGAGGTTGAGGAGAGCGAGGCTTTCCTGCCCCCTGGTGGTAGCGGGGTACATAGGAACATAATTTCCATCTGGTCTCTGGAATTCACTAGGAAAAGGCAAAGAGAGAGGTGTAAGCCAAGGTCTCTCAAACTTTAAAATGTCAAGGTCTCCCCATAACTCTGACGGTGTACAAATGGAACCTATTTGGTTCCATTTGTACAGCGATTACAGACTTGTATGGGTCAATTTAGACCCCCCTAAAGGAACCCACAGAGTTCCTGGAATCCATTTTGAGAACCACTGGTTTAGTCCATCCTATACTATAGATTAACTCTTTAATGGATAGATTCACCCAAGACCCCCAGGTTCGTACCCAGGGCTTTTCTCGGGCTGCAGGTTGTGGTAAAGGTTACTGAAACAGTCCTTGTTGAAGGCATCTGTCACAGACTTGTGGTAGAGGTCTCTGTTGTTCTTAAGGTAGTTCAACAGGTCTCCATAACAACAGTACTGGAAGATCAGGTATGCAGGCCCTATAAGAAAAGAAAAAGAAAAAAAGAAAGACATTCTGCATGTCATAACAAAGGAAACTTAACTTCCTTTACCTACCTGATAGATGTAATGAGAAATATATTTTAAATATTATTTTACTTATGCAAAGGCGTTTTGATTAATTATGTTGTAAGCTATTTAGAAGAAGATGGCGATTTATCAATAAGCTGCCAGTTCCAGAGCTGAGGAGTCATGTCAGCAAAGGCCTTTGTCCTCAGCCTGGACTCAGGAACAACCAGCTGGTTCTTGCGTGACAACGAGGCTCTTCATATAGCTTGAGCTGTAACTGTTTAATAACTCTAAAATGTAATTAAACCAGACCATGTAGTGCCTCAAAAGTAATAAGCAATCAAATCTAAAACGGGATTTAGTTTGAAGCCAAGGAGCAGTGTTGTGTACAATTAGGGGCTTATTCATTGTTTTTTTGTTGTTGTTGCTTATAAGACACGTGGAAAACACAGTTCAGAAATTGTATATATTTGTGCTGAAATTACTTCTATATACTTTCATGTGATTATCTATAATTTCATGGTATCCTGACCTGGATACCATGAACCTGTATGCTATTATTCAGGTATAAGTACAAAAATAAGCCATAACATATCTAAAAATATCATTTATCATCTACTGCATGACAACAACACATAAATCACAAAGGTGCTTTGCTTGTTCTTAAACACATTTGAAGAGCAGTCTGTTGAATTTTGTTTATGGTTCTGGTTGGCAGTTTCTCTTTGTAAACGAGTACATTTGTTGTGCCTATGTCTACACTACAGTAATTGGGTCTGGTACCTGAGCCAGTGCATGCCCCCAGCAGGTTGACAATGTTGCTATGGTTACCGATGTGAGTCAGCATCTTCAGTTCTGACATCAGAGCATCCTTCTCCTCTGCCTGATGTTTCTCTGCAGAACAAAGCGCCACATCGGTTTGACTTACTGTATTACAAAACGTTTTAAAAGGTTACACGTGGTATAGAGAGCATCCCAAACACTGACCTTTAAGCATCTTGACGGCCACCTGCTGTGAGACCCCAGGCTTGTTGATGCCATAGGCTGTAGCTTGGACCACCATGCCAAAGGCCCCAGAGCCCAGCTCCTTGCCTTGGTAACATAGACATACAGCATATCGTCGTTGTCAGGTGGAAACCTTGTATGACCAAAACTCTTCGTTTTGCATTTATTATTTTAAAAATGATTTAAACTGGTGAAAACAGCCGATCTACAAGCTACCTGTGCGACGGCCTTGTATGATGAAGCAGGGCTTTACTTCGCGAAAAGACGTACACATTTGAAACTTGGAGAATGGAGATACAAGGTTTCTGCCCGACAGTGACAATATGTGAGGCTGTTTCTAATGGACTCTAATACAAATGGTATATTCTTAAAATTAAGTGCTACGAACAGCTATGTGCTAATAGTACTAAGAGAAACAAAGAAAGGCAACTGTCATTATTGTATTTGTTGTATAACAAATCAGGGCAGACTTCATGCCTTTGCGGACTGCAGACTCCATTAGCCTGCATGCACACATCACCAGACAGCAAAGACTTTTGCATACATTAGGTTACTGAAACAGTCATACCCAATTCTAGGTTTTCCCTTGGAAACTCCCATTTCTGGTCATATTGAAAGTCCTTGAAGTTGATGTAGATGTAGTCATTGTCATTAGGCCCAACCATCTGGATCATCTGCAGCTGGCTCTGGTACTTAGGTTTCTATTGAGAAGGGTTTTGGTGTAATGAGTTTGTGTGTGTGTGTGTGTGTGTGTGTGTGTGTGTGTGTGTGTGTGTGTGTGTGTGTGTGTGTGTGTGTGTGTGTGTGTGTGTGTGTGTGTGTGTGTGTGTGTGTGTGTGTGTGTGTGTGTGTGTGTGTGCGTGCGTGCGTGCGTGCGTGCGTGCGTGCGTGCGTGCATGTAAATTGTATTTTTCTTTACAGGTGCATACCTTCTTCTTCACAAAGTACATGAGCACAATAGTCACTGCCATCAGAGCGACTAGCAGGAAAACACTGCAGGCTTTCAGGACAGAAGGGTTGTTGTCGACATTATCCGAACCTGAAAGAGTAAGCGCTACAGAACAGCGATTTATGACCATCACTTTCTAACAACACTCATCGTAGTAGCACATTAAATACATTATAAATTGCAATGCAAAACAGGGTCTCACCAATGGACTGCACCACTGGACAGTACAACTTATCACTGCACTGAGTGCCTACTGAATTGGTGAGGCAAAGCTTGACATAGTGGCCTTCATTCTCTACAGGTATGGTTAGAGAGATGCTCAGCTTCTTGTTGCACTGCAGATCCGAGTCTTTTTTAGTGGCATCTGGTATCTCTTTCCAGAGAGTGGATTCTGGCTGACAGCTGTAAGGAGACAAAGTAACGTTTTGTCATTTGGATTTGGTGGAGGGAGAGGACGTTATGAATCTATTTTCACTGACAGCCAGAAGGAAGAAGAAACAGAGAAGGAAGGAAATGCATGAGGTGGACACTAGGGGTGGATATTGGCAAGAATCCCGCGATGCAAAACGTATCACAATACTTGGGTCACGATGCAATAGTATCACGATATATTGTGAATCTTTGCGATACGATACTATTGCGATATATCAGCTTTAAAAGCTGAAGACGCTGCTCTAATGTTGTTTTTTCACCGTTCGCAACGATTTTCTCGAGACCTCACTTACTGAACCATGGGAAGGGGAAGTAGCTACTATAGTACAGCGACATCTAGAGGCAGCGGAGTGTCAGGACCGGACTTCTACCATTGGTTCCTATGCATGGGAACATATTTTATTTTCGTCAAAGTATCGCGATACTATGGCCTGAAGTATTGATACAGTATTGGCAAATAAACTATTGCGATGTATTGCCATATCGATTATATTGCCCACCCCTAGTGGACACACATCACACATTTTCTCACACATTTTTGATTGGTTGATAAGACGATCTATCGTCTTTTCAACCAAGAAACATATGCAACATTCTATGACAGTATCTGCGACAGGTGACGGTCTTCTGCGGCGCGTTTTTCAATTTGACATCTCGTATGACTCTTGTTGTGCACAACATAAATTGACCTCAAGCGTGTTATATCCCCTGCATGTTATTCCAGCAAAGTAATACCCTCTGACCTGGGTAGCACTGCGGACAAACCTACCTGTCATTGGCAGGAGGGCAGGACATCCAAGTCATGGTCGCTGGGACAGGACTTACAGCCTCACAGGAGCTGGTCATAGCATCCTGGTGACAATGGCAATTGATCCTTGATTCATCTGAAATTAAGGCAAAGTCACTGAATTGACTGACATATAATAGATACTGTATGCAGATTGTATTTGATCCATAAGAAAACATGCATGCACTCACGCACACATGCATACGCACGCACGCACATACACACGCACACACAGTCTCCATCTTACCTGCCACACACACTGACATGACCTTTGTTTCTGTTTTTCTTCCTGCCTTCAGGTGTAATTTATATTCTCCAGATTTGGTTTGATGACACAGCTTCAGAGTGCTGAGGAAAGAGCCAGCCATGTACACACACCCGTTTGATTATACAATCCATATCATCATTTGACATGACGGTTCTTATTCATTAGTTACTGTATGCAAAGCAACATATTGATTATGTATGTTTCTTTTATCATTATCCAGCCGTTCCCCCATCCATTCCTTCATTCTACAGTACACCTCAGGTGTCATATTTATTACACCTGTCCACATAGAATATAGGCCTACAGCCTTTTCTCAATTATACCTCATATTTATATAGTGCTTTTCTAAGTCTTCCAAGTTGCTTATATGAGGGCGGGGACCATAAAACTACGGGAACTGTACTTTACTTGCATCTCAGTAAGAAGCATTTTGATTTAATTACCTGTTGTTCTTCCATAACCTTGTGGGCCTGCCACAGTCAGTCTTGTTGTTTTCTGGGTCCTCCCAGGCACAATTCTGAAGTACAGGGTGAGAGCTGACATCGGCTTGTAAGCAGAAGGGTGTGTCCTTGACCACCGACATGGTTTTATTGTGCACCTGAACAAAGAGGAACTCCTCAGCTGAGGAAACATAAGAATAAGACTGTCAAATGGAAGAAGTAGTTCTATGACATCTTCAGGGATGATTTATATTCCATCTCTTTGTCTTGCACTGGCAAGGGATTGCATTCTCTGTATTGTCAACAAGGTGGGAAATGGATACCCGCCACCAACCAAATGCTGCATGGTTCATTTAGTCAGCGTTTGAGTTCTACATTGTAGAGTAGAATAAAGGGAATCTTGAAGCAAGTTCAACAACTTGAAGCGATGTTGAACTTTGGTAGAACCATGGGTTTTATACTGCAGCTACCTGGGCTATAACTAAGTTTAAACATTCATCGTCTTTTATCTGTTGATTATGTGCTCCAGGAACCAAAAGTAGTAATTCCCCCCCCCTTTCTCTGTTTACTTGAAACACTTCTCAAAATCACACTTTTTTGTGAAAACTAATGCATACAAATGCGAACAAAGCAGATTCTGCTGATATATATAAAAAAAATAGATAGCTGGCTGAGAAGGTAGTTGTTTTGTTTTTTCCAGATTTGTCTTATAAGAGAGTAAACACATGAATAGGTAATGACTACATATACACCAGTAAGTAAGTATGTATATACAGTATGCATATGAATTATACATTATATATATACATGTCTGAACTAAAACATACCATGACCATATGGCAAACGATAAGGGATCAAGTACTCAGTTACACAAAGACAAAGTCGTGACATCATGAAACAAGGAATGTATCTCTACAAACCCAGGACTTGAACACGGACAGCCTTGGTTTTGGCTTGTGTCTTGCAGGTATAGGTTCCACTGTGGTTTCCAGTAACCGAGTCAATGAACAGGTAGAGCATACTTCTGCTGTCATGGCTATCTTCGAATATGCAGATCTAAAGGGCAGAGATAGAGTTGCATTCAAAATGTAGGATTGGGAAATTGCCTTTTTTTGTCAGTGGTGCTCAAGCATTTTCATGTGAAGGACTCCCAAAATTATATGTATTTGGCCCACGGACCCCCATCTCAAAATATTAGTTTCAGGGACCCACCAGCAGCAAAATCTTAGTTACAAAAAGAAATACATATATTCAAGATTTGCACACATTTTCACAACTTTTCAAAAATAGAAGATCTAAAAGCTCGCAGCGCGGCACTGAGCTGTACTGTGAGCTTGTATATCTGCTATTTTTCAACCTTGGGCCCTTGTAACTCAGCCCCCCCCCCTTGTGACGCCCCTGTGGATTCTCCCCTCAGCAAATTGAACCATGTGTTCATGTGATGTGACAGAAGACCAGAGAAACTGCTGATACTGGTACTAGTTACTGTACCTCCTCCATGTTGTTCTCAAAACATTTAGCTGTGCTGATATTTATTATTTTACTGTCTCTATCGACTATTGGTGGTCGCCAGGCTTTGGTTTTGCAGCGAAGCAGCAGGGGTTGACCAGGGCTGAGAGTCAAACTCTCAGGCTCTTCATCTGGGCGCCAGTCACTATCCATGTCTGAAAGACAAGCAGCCAAGTAGCTCATGTCAAAAACAATCCATGTTATTCACAACTTTTCACTCAGTGTACTGCCGAGTATACAGTAGGTCCAATGTTTTTTCCTGTATAATGAAAACTAGATGTGGCCCAGAGTAAAATACTCACAAACCACTAGATCCAAATATACGGTATAATTATATGCTTTAGTTATTATACTGCATATGGACAAGTCGAATTGATTGTGCGTGTGTGTGCATGTGTGTGTGTATCTAGAGGTGATTGATTAAATGTATGTGAAAATGGATTAATCTTTATTTAAAAAAAAGAATTGCGTTTGGCATTTTGCAGGTAGAATTCTATGGTTATGGTCATTTTATTGACTATAATTGCATTACCATAGTCATACAGCTGGGAGCATACATTCCCCTCTGTGTTGTTGGCACAGCACATCACTGTTGTTTTGACATATTTTGTACTTTTAATGATGCTCTGTGCCTCGTTGTATGTGTCACGATTCGTCCCTTCAACACCACCGCTGTTGAATAAGGTACGTTTCATGGGTCATTATACGGGGGAGTGATGAAATATGAACATTTTCATTAAAAGATTAACATTGACAGAGAGACTACATTTTAAATCAATTAAAAACGATTTTGCGAGCAAATATTATGTGTGTTGCCTTTCCCAGACCTCTCCAAGTCGTTGAACCATTTTATTGTAGGCTTGGGGCAGCCGGATGAGACACACCGGAACTCCACAGAAAACCTAGGTTTAGGGGCTTTCAGTTTCAGCTTTGGTATGGTGGGGCTTTCTGGAAATAATCAGACAGGAAATGTTACATTACGGTAAAAGTTGTCTATCATAGGTTACTTTGTTTTCTTCCAGCATTCAAAACTCAAAATTTAAAATATGGTATTCTGACATGCTGTGTGCTTGCTGAGCAACAATATACCGTTTTTTTACATGGTAAATTTTAAGCCTTGGTGACACGGTATCATGTTATGTGAGCATATATTAGGCTTGAGAGACCTATGCGGTATACTTACTGTGCACATTGAGAACATTGAGATTTATAACCAGGGATGATTTGGTGCCATTGGTTGTTTCCCATTTCAAAGTATATTCCCCAGTATCCCTCTCCGACAGTTGTGGTAGGATATTTTCATAACTCCCATTGCTGCAAAGAGATGCCGTTGTCATAGCAGTCGAAGCATACGTCTATGCAGCACACACGCGTGTCGCGCGCGCGCACACACACACACACACACACACACACACACACACAAACTTACATTGTCAGTGCAGGATTCATTCCTTGGCTCCACTTGTAGGCAGGATCACCAGAGAAGTTTTGTAGGATGATTTTGAGATTCTTACCAGCACACACATCCAAATTGCCAGAGGAATTCGGATAAAGATACAGTACCTAAAATACAAGCGTCACCTGGTCATCATTCTACATTCATTATTATTCCGTGTGATTTTAGAATCCGATTCAATACTGTTGACGTGTCTGTTTTGCTATCTTTAGTGTTCACTGTATTTTAGCAAGCAACATAATAAACGGATGTTTGGCATTTTGTATTATTGAAAAGACTAACACAGAATTAAAGCTGCAAGAAGCAATGCCCGGGCCACACACCACAAAAGAGAATGCATCTGTAAGTGTTAACAATGATGGTATGTGGATTATAAAACTGTATTTTAGATATACAGTGAAATGACTGGTTGTGTCTATTTAAAAAAGGGGAAGTAAAGCTTGGACTAGTCTCAGTAAACCTAGTACAGTGTCAAAGGTTCTGCTTTCAAACATTAAGGCTACCTGTAGATATTCCTTATGTGAACTCTGACAGGCATAATGGTATAGATATCAATATGACCGCATTGTTTGTAGTTTCCTTTTATGTATGCTGCTGTTGAGGCCAGCTGTGTTCACAGCCTTCATGTATCTGAATTTTGTAGATATAATGTATAAACTTATAGAGTTAGAATTCCATGCTGTGCTTAACACCAAAACATTTTTTTTTTAAATATTTTTCCCCCATATCTCTGTCACTGCCAACCACTGTTGGTCTAGGGAGGGTGCGAAGACAATCATATGTCTCTTCTGGTATGGAGTTGTGAACTTCTAATAACTACTTATTCTTTTTTTTCCCTTCTTCTTTTTTGCTTCATCTATTTTATTCTGTCGATTGTGGTGGCTACTCAGTTCCATTAGGGCGGTACACCAGTACACCATACTTAGATGCCACAGACTCACATATTTCACAACATCTTTATCTGACTGTGAGGAACGGCAATTCGTTCAGCCGTATTCTTTCTATGTGTAAGAATTGCAATAAAATGTACTTAATTCCCCGCCCCCCGTTTATTTCTGTATAGGCCTATATACTGTATACTGTAAATGCTGCATACTGTATCTGTGACCAAAACATTGATCTGGAAGGTGGTTACCTGCTGGCAGGGTAAACAGGACAGGTTCTGGTCTGCATCTCCATCGTAGCCATCAACTGTGGCAGCGCACAGTAGCACAGCTTGAAAGACAGGAATACTTTATTTAATGGTCTTGAATATTTAGTTATGTTTAGGGTGTTGTTGTGTGCGCAAACACTTTTATAAAGTGAAACGCTCAATATGGCAAGTCAAAACTAATTTAGTTATAAGATGTTCTCCATAATGTTCTTTGTGTTGTGTATGTTTTTAATCTTATTCTAGGTTGAGACTAAAATGACTTAGGTTATGAGTTGAAGGACTCACTCCTATTCCAAACGGTTTCACTCTGCTAGTTGAACAGTTCAACTTCTTCTACGCAGTATTAAAAGTGGTTTCATTACTTTAACGGTGTACTAATACAGAAGTACAGTATACCATAATAGCAAATTCATGTGCTGTAGGTTACGTTTTGTATGTTAGTGTCATTGCTTCTAGTCTATGTATCTGTTCTGACTCTTTGTCTTTGGCATATATATCTATAGGTAGTATTACCCTTTCATCTTTGGAATATGTTTGCCATTATTGATATGTTCAAAACCTCAATGTTTTAATAATATATTTAATATATTATAGGTTAAAGTTATGGTAGTATATTAGTAGTAGTAGTAATAATAACATCAATAATAACAATAATAAACCAAATTCAAATAGCACCTTTAAAAACATTTTACTTTGACAGATAAAAGCAGGATAGGCCTACAAAGAAAGAAATAACAAGAGCCATATAAAAATTCAAGAACAAGTTAAAACAAGAACACAAAGCAAAAACACAGTAGAGAGAAAACAGAAGGATACTGATAGATTAAAATTGTGGAACAGATGAAAAATCTGCATTAATAAATGTAGATATAGACTACAAATACAAAAATAACTAAATAAAAAGACATAGTCTAATCAAATAAAGATTCAAACGACTCATACTGATTATATGCAAAGAGCCCTACTCAAATCAAGTCAACCATGCAGCACAATCATGCACTATTAATATTAATATAAATACAAATTCATTATGGAAAAGATGGTATATAGGTATACTGCTGAATCCAATTATAGATGTTAAATCAGGCTTTAAAGTTAGACGAAGTAATTTGCTATTAGGCTACAATTACAAATCAGCCATCACAGACATTCTCATCCACGACCCCCCAATGTAGGCTATCAGTTGCGTTCCTAATTATTGTTACTATTTGTACGCAGTAGGGTACCAAAGACCGGACTCACCGACGAATAGTGTCCCCTTTCCTCGCATTGCAAAAACTTCTGTCGCTTGCAAATTGTCACATAGCCTATCAGGATGGATGGGCCCTAAGAAATTATGAATATGATTGCGCGACGACGAATGATGAGTGGCGTCGAGAGTGCCTTTAAACAAGAGAAGTTGGCAATGCAATAGTGATGTCATCAAGTTAATTAGGCCTATGATTAGATAGCTACAACACTCTTATTACAACTCTATGGCTACAAAAGAAAAAAAAGAGACGTCACGTTATGAATGTGAAAGGGGAAACGGGAGTGAAATAAATTCAAAGCAATGGACATTCAATGCATTATTTTTCTTTTAAAATATCTGTAGGCCTATGTTTTTGTTTACAGGTTTGTAATTTCGAACCATTTGTTTTACTATTTCAAATGTATTATTTAAAATCTATAATATCTTCGATAATTTTGTATTACATCACTGATAGCCTAATTAAATGAGACTGTATTTTGATGCATGTGATAGTTTTATTTTATTTATGCTATATATCAGACGACGTCAAATGTAGCAGGTTCAAATAGAAGATGTTAACTTATGGATGATCTGTTTGACAGTTGGTTTTATTTCCCACCACAGCCTGCTGCAGTTTCTACAATGGCTACACAGCCCAGCAGGTGATCACAGCCTCACAGGACAGGAAGCCACACCATTCATTTAGGCTACTTTTAACCTCGCCTACCAGGCTTTCTCCCGGGAGGCTACTTTGTAAAGTTGCCTGACGTTCTCATATCCCAGAACAGGTGCAGACTTGCGCGCCAGGCACCATCTAATAGATGTCATATTTGTTTTCGTTCAGAAAAACTATGCTGTGGGTGCAAACTTGTGTTAATTATGCAATTTGTCAATGTAGATTGTTGTAGCCAATGCCAAGCATTGTAATTTGTGGCAAAATATATATATAGTATGCCCACAATGCAAAGCCAGTGGTGGAAAGTAACTAAGTAGATTTACTTAAGTACAACTTTGAGGTATTTGTATTTTACTTGAGTATTTCCAATTTCCAATAGGCCTACTTTTACGTCTACTAACTCCACTACATCCCAAGAGTCAAATAGTCTACTTTTACTCCACTACAATATTAACATTAGTTTAATACTAGTTACTTTGTAGATTTTGATTATTATTACAAAACATATTTTCAAAAGATTTTCATACATTTGAAAACCTGAAATGGGACATTCTGCACAATGAGTACTTTTACTTTTGGTACTTGTCTTTAAGTACATTATGATGCCAACACTTTCATACTTTTACACAAGTAGACTACATTTTGAATTCCGGAGTAGGCTATTTTTTTATATCGCAGTATTGATACTTTTACTTAGATAAAACATACGAGTACTTTTTCCCACCAGTGCACAATGCAAAGCCAATGCTAGCAGGGTAGCCTGCTGCTCTGCTCTGCACGGATCATAGAAAACAACAACAGCATGAGTTCAGCTCAACAACAGGCTACATCGTGAGGCCAGCTGCATGGATATAGCGACGACAACAACAACGACAACCACCAGGATCTCACACATGCAATGCCGTTTTTCCTCGAAAACTCGCGTTCTAGCCTTATAATGTGAGCACTAACAGTGTTGTAGCCATTTCTTTTGGACCATCCGAAGTCATATTAATCTGTTTTAGGTTTAGGGAAACCTGATTTCGAGAAGGGAGAGAGCCAGCAGCTAGCAGCTAGCTCGCTGGCTATCCGCTATCCCTCTATGTGTGAGGGTCTTCCGGAGGCAGAAGCGGCAGCCTCAGCGGCGGTGCCATGAACAGTGGACTCCCAGCTTCAGCTGCTCCGCTCGGGGGTGTCGGATCGGCGATCATACCCAACGTCAAGGTGAAGTTCTGCCGATACTACGCCAAGGACAAGACCTGCTTCTATGGGGACGAGTGTCAGTTCCTGCACGAGGATCCGTCCATGGCGAGCCTGTCGTCGCTGCACGGCGGCGGCGGCAGCCCCGTCCCGCTGTCATCGCTGACCGGGGGACCGGTGGCTCCGGCAGGGTATCCATCACTCAGCGGTCCCGCGGTGTCCTGTAGCGGCGGAGGAGGCGCGGGAGTCCCCGGCGTCTCCAAGAAGAACCAAGAGTCCATGCAGGGGCCTGCAGGCACGCCTCTAGAGGGACAGTTGTTGACCAGTGAGTGTGTTTATATTCATAAGTGTTTCTCAAACTTTCACCTTTTCAAACAAAGGTGTTCCCCTTAACTCTGCCAGTGTACAAATAGAACCAAATGATCCCGCCAGGGTTCATTTGGTTCCATTTGTTACACTGCCAGAGTTACAGACTTGTACGGGTCAATTTAGATCCACCTAAAGGAACCCACAGAGGACCGCTGATATTCAGTCTTCCAAGAAGTGCACCGGGACAAAGGCCCCAAACGCGGTCTGTGTACGCTCTGCACTCTACTTTAGTGGCCCCGTGTGTGGGCTTTGTCAAAATCGAGGTCGGGGATTTCAGCGAGGCCCTGGTCTCCTTTCTTTTCCTCCACGAAAACACAACGGCGCGTGGTGCATTTACTCGGCATTATGCGTATGTGTTCGGATAGGACATAATGCTCATTATGTGTGACTGGCTCTTGCATCTGTGATCTAAAGTTCTGTGATCTAAAGTTCTGGTTTATTAGCAAACGTTCATAGTTGGTGGGCTAGAATGAAGACGCCAAGGAGCCGTCAGTGACGACACCGTCACGCGGAAGTGTTTCCGACTCGACCGCTATTCCACGCCGTCCGGCGATGGGTTGTGACGTCACTAACGTGTCCTTGATGTCTAGGTGTTAACGTTAGCTGTTTTTGTACTAGCCTAACGCGAAGAAGGCCCGCAGTGTTTGACAGCTGTGACTGAGGGGGTGAGTGGGCAGAAATTGACCAGCTCCTTTTATAGCTAGCTTATAATCGGCTATGGTAGATGGTCGCTTAAATCGTAGCCGCTTGCTTTTTTGCTTTATTTTAGTCGGTTTTAGTTGGAGGAAAAAAGTGTGACCGAGACGAGCTGCAGCGTTAATGTGTCTGGAGTGTTGGCTAACCGCAGCTAGCGGCTAAGCTAGTCATGCACCAGGGCATTGTTGTTGCTTTGCTTCTATCCGTTTCAGAGTAAACATGTGGCTAACACCAACACGCAGCCAATAACAGTAAACATAGCCTAGTGTGAGCTGGAACATACAAATGTGACCTAAATATAAATGGGGAAAACTCGTGTTGCCTAGAAGTAGCATGCTTTGCTGCAGACCTGTTTATATTATACTCCCTTCCCAGTAAGCTCTGTGATTGGCCAGGCAGATCTCCGTATAGCTTTGGCATCAGCCGCGTTACTATTTTATTGTTTGTTTTGGAGTGGTTTGTTGCATGCATGCCAATCACGTTATGATGTAGTAGTAGTAGTAGTAGTTAAACTTTGCTTCCTCTCATCCACAGTCCCAGGGATGGAAGGCGGGACCTTAAATGATGCCAATTTGACCAACTCATACTTCAGCAGCAGCTTTATTGGGGTCAATGGGTTTGGAAGCCCCGCAGAGTCTAAATATTCTATGATGCAGGTACACTAAACACGTTAAAGTCAGATTAAGGGCACCATCTTGCACGCTGCCTTGCCCCGTATTATGCCTAAACGTTTTAAATAGTTCAAATAGCTGATAATACAAGCTCGGCTATTTACACTATTTTTTAAATATTCTTTCAAAATAGTAAAAAATGGCAAAAAACTCAAGTGGTATAAGGGGTAAGGCAGCACACAAGATAGGGCCCCCTGTCTACACCAGTGATTCTCAACACTTTTCATTTAAATGACCCACAATTTGATGTGCATTAGGCCATAGATGCCCATTTTAAAGGAAGTTTATTATTATCTCTGGGACACCAATCTAAGAACATTCTATATTGTTAGAGATGATTTGGTCCAATATGGTCAAATGGTCCATATACATTATTTGTATATAAAGAAGATTTAACTATCATTCATTTAGCTGGGGACACCCTCAAGGACTCCTGGGGGTCGAGGACCCCATGTTAAGAACCACTGGTCAACACATCAAATAGTTTTTTACATTTATAAATAATAATTGGTTTCGTTTATAATCTGTAACTTGTCTTGCGTATTCCTGCAATTTCTAGCGAATGACCACCAGCAGTAGTTCTCCCAGTCTCCTCAATGATGGTGCCAAGAACTTCAGCCACAGCACCCTTGGTAAGAATCATCCATTTGAGCTGAGGTTCTCTAAAGGCTAGTACACAAGATATTTGCTCAGATTATAATAATAATAATAATAAAGCTTTATTTGTATAGCACCTTTCATGACATGAAATGCAGCTCAAAGTGCTTTACAGAGCAGAAAATGAAGCACAGTTACTTAACAGAAAAAATAAAATACACATGAATACAATAAAGCAGAACAATAAAAACATAAAACATTGAAGAACAATTTCAGAACAGTGTGGACGTCAATAGCATCAAAGAGATAAAAAAAATAATTCAGCTAAAAGCAAGAGTAAAGAAATAGGTCTTTATGCTCTCGCAGACCATTTTTGGGGCTCGCCGACAAAACCCCCGTTCTGACGGAAGCTTGGGCTTTCGAGCAGAGGTTTTACTCACTGTGTGTGATAGCCCCTGCGAGAAGATAATTGTGCGATTCCAGCGCAAGGCGAGAGCTTCCTGAGCATATCTGAATATCCGTCAGGTTTGATATTTAGCTCTGTTTTGGACTGGGCTGCGATAAGCACTGCGAGGAGCGAGTAATCAGTTTCAACCAGTGAGATAACGGTACCAGCTAATCCCCTTTCCTTGGGTCCTTGTGTTATTTATTGTGTTGTACTTCAAAACCAAAACAAACAGCGGAGACGACAACAGCATGGCTCCAAAGAAAGCGACACAGAAAACAAAAAACACACAAAACACAATAACACATGGACCCAAGAAGAGGAGGATCGACTGGTTGACCTCTGGCAGAGACCTAATACTCACTTACTCAGTTTATAGTTCCAACTTTATTCTCTGGTTTCACAAACTCAAAGCAGCGCAATGAGCGCACACATAGATATAAAAAGCTAGATGCCTCAGTTCATTGGAGCGACGAGCAACAACTGGAGTGCGGACGTCTGTGATTTCCGGGGACCACACTGCCAGTCATGTGACTACTGGCCAATCACAACGCGTCTTTTCCATGACTTATCAATCCATCCACGGCTGTGTGGCTCAGCTGTTCTTACAGGCTGCGTACGTAAAGGCCTGCCCGACCTGCCTCTGATTGGCCTAGCAACTTCCGGTTTCTGTGATGCACTGCGATTCCCCAACACTCCCTCCCATGGGCCAGCTCTCGGCTACAACTTAGCTATGAATCCTATGCAATGTCCTGTAAGTGTGTGACTGTGATCCCTTTTCTGCGATCAAACGTGTAGTGAAAACCACAACGATATTATGACAGCCGATTTCAAGAAAGACACTCGTATAGAGTGAAATACTTAAACAATCTACAAGCTGTGAGCTTGTAGATTGGCTATGTGACACCGTCTGTGGTTAACTGAATTGTATGAGCTACTACTACAATATCTACTACTAGTAACGGTTACATTTTAAAACCATTAATATAGACTTATACCAGGCCCCCAGCTCGTGCCCTGACCCAAGTGTTGAAGTATCCCTGAGCAAGACACTTAACCCTGAACTGCTCCCTGGGCACGCATTTCTTCTAATAGTTAAGATGGGTATATGCAGATGACAGTTTTTAGGTATGTGCCTAAATGAATGTGGTAATAAGCATCTAGATCTTTGTCCACTGATTTATGGGAATATGGTCTGAAAAATCGACCTCACATTCTGGAAGTTTGAATCTGGAAAAAGTATGGAATTCTTGAATGGAAATTGTGTAGGAACCCTGGAAGGAGTTCCAGGGGGTCCCTAGCAAAATAAGTTAATATAACAAAATCACTTTAACCCTATACATCGCCTATCTTTAAAAAATGTGAACAATTTACTATATTGAAACATTTTAACAACACGAATCTTTTATGGATGGGGGTCCGTGGCACAAAATATTTTCAGGTTGGGTTCTGTGGCCAAATGCATATGACCTTTGTCAGCCTTCTGATTGGTCCCTGACTGGCCAACCAGAGAAATCATTCTCTTTTGCTACCGGGGGCGGAGTTATGCAGTGGGACAAAGTCCACATTCTTCCATTAATATTAATGGCGAGAGTGTAGTTTTAAATTGATATTTATTTATATTCATATTTTATTCTTTGCTTTGTCATGATAAATAGGAACATTTTGGAACAAAATGGAGTGAATACACAGTAAATATTTGTTGAAATGATAAAATAAATCGCTATGTGGATTACTAGTCTTGCATAGAAGTCTCCTGCTAGACACTGCATTGTGCGGTGATGCGCGGTACGGACACGATGCAGTACGGCGCGGTCATAGCGATTTCGATGAGTATAATGAATAAGCTTCAACAAACTAGTTCACATAAACGATATCGATGTAACTAAGAGATTCGATTGGTACATATATTTTAAATGGGCAGAATTACAATTAAAATCCATTTTATTTTGAGGGCGAGATTATAGTTCCACAACTTCCTGGTCATTGCGAGTCACCCAAGATGCACTGCGCTCTCTCTCTTCTCTGTCCTCTTCCTGTTTCAGAGGATTAAACTAATTAAAACATGCATTTTCGGGGGAAAAAACCCTGTTTTGCAATGTAACTACTGTACTTTTATGTTCCTTTTTTATTAATATCAGGTAGATGTTTTTCTTTTGGTACAGCAATAATGAGACTATGGAAACGACATGGGGTGGGACTTTTTTCCCATTCACTTCCATTATAAAAATATTCTTCCCTGGCTTTGTTGTCCCACCTAGTAACAGAACCACATGGGGTGGGACTTGACAAAGAGTGAATTTTGGGAGTCCTTGACATGAACATGTTTGAGATCATCTGCATTACAGCTTTTCCATGGAGCAGTCTTCATCCAAAAGAACTCCACCAAAACTCCACTCCTGACCTGCTGGGTCCTCCTGCAGATCCAGTGAACTCTCCGACATCATCACTGTTTAGTGATTTTGGTGCTCTTAGCATATCACAGAGGAGAAAGGTGAGATAATTTTGTCGCTGTCTGGTGGAAACCTCATATGCCCAAAACCGTTATGTAGTTATTACTTGGTCACAAGCTTCTTTTCATTGGTTCAGACATTACTGAGAGACTTAAAAAAGACTAACTAGTTTAAATAGCTGACACATAGTGAGCTTGTAGATCTACAATTTTTGCTCCTTATGTACAACATTCTTCCACAAAGTATGGCATTTGCAGCTTTGCATTATTATTATTGGCATTATCTTGTGAGGTAGTTGAATGAAACGCAATTCTTGATTCCAACCTGTGTGTCTTCCAGGCTCCAAACCCAGCGGCCAGTGAGTTTATCCCTAAGGGAGCTCCACGCATGGCCACCATGGTGCAGCCCAATATACCAGCCTTCCCCTCTCCTCTCTTCCCCCATCCTGGTCTCAGCAGCTCCACAGCTGCTGGCCTGGCCCCAGGTGAGGCTTTTGGATCAGTGCCGTCTCAGCTGGGAATACACCTCATTTGTGTTACCTTGGTACTTTCCACCACTATCAAAAATTATTAACATCTCTTTTTCATCTCTTAAGCCTAATTCAGACTAAATGTTTGCAATGAGCTAAGTTCAATCTTGCAACAATCTGGCTACAGAATTACCCAAACTGTGGTTGGAAACATTATGAAACTGGACTGTCCACATCAGAGGTGATGAACTGAGACGATTGCTTTTTCCACAGTCATTTCTCTTGTCATGTCACGTTAACCTACTTCCTTGATGCATTATCTCCAGCACAAACTTTCGTCCTATAGCTATTTCGTTATATATTGTAAATAATCAGCTTTATTCATATGATATTTCAGACAACCAACTACCAATCCTAGCACAGTCCGTTTAGGTTATGAGATATAAACAGTAGTCCCTACCGGGTTTGGGAACAACACCCAAAAATGTGTACGTGAAACATAATTTTGACAGTTTTTCTTGATAAGATATCAATGTGTTTTGGCTTGATGTATTGTTATCCTAAACACTAAATGGATTAAATGTGTTGTGATGCCATTTTGGAAATTCATCCCCACAGGATATGGGAACATAACTGTTACAATCTGGTATTACGTTATGAAACCTGTTCCTTGTGATTGAGGTTGATTCTCATGTAACTCAATGAGCCGGCATCAGCCAACCCTGCCGACGGGGTATTTCAGTGGTTCAAAATCTTTAGTCTGAACTAAGCTTTAGAAGTTCACCAGATTATACTATAATAATATAGCAATCTCCGAAATATTGTCCGCTCTTTGATTGGTCAATCACTTTCATTTGTGTTTTTATGTTTTTCTTTTTCTCTGGTGGTACCAAGTGTATCTAGGGATTCTTTGGACAGGATGGTATAAACAGAAAGACATGGAAGAGCAGATAGATGCGTACATAGGGGACATTGCAAGAGCCCGAATCAAACTCAGGTCCTTGTGACCCACAAGGAGTATATGGTCAGTGCACTAACTGGCCACACCACCAGTTAGAGCCATGTTGTATTTTGGGTTTCTGAACAATATGTGTTTTTCATCCCAACTTTAGGAATGTCTCTCTCTGCTGGCTCCTCTCCTCTCCATTCTCCCAAAATCACACCCCACACCTCACCTGCCCCTCGCCGACGCAGCCACACTCCCAACCCTGCCAACTACATGGTGCCCACCACTTCAGCCGAAGCCCACATCATCCAGAAGGAGACTGTGGGTGGGACCACCTACTTCTATACCGACAACACCCCTGCACCCTCTGTGGCCGGGATGGTACGTGCTGTTAGAAATATACTTTGGTAATTTCCCGGGGCATTGAAAAACAGCAGGTCATGAACAGAAAGCAAGTTTTGATTTACTCATAAATAGGAAGTTGTCTTGTGCTGTTTTCATCACAGGTGTTTCCTACCTACCACATCTATCCCCCTACGGCGCCTCATGTGGCCTACATGCAGCCCAAAGCCAATGCCCCATCCTTCTTCATGGCAGATGAACTCCGACAGGTAGCACTCACTACTACCTCCTCCTCCTCGCTTTATTTGACACATGATACCATTTCTTAGATGGTACCGATAAGCACAATTAAATTAAGACATTAAAAATATCATAAAATAGTCCTTTACCCCAAAGATTATAATTTCCAATAATTGGAAATTATTACAATATTAAGTAATGTAATCAGGATTATAATTAAAATAATTATCGTGCAGCCCTAATCTGATGTCACATCCTCTGGCTTCCCCCCCTCAGGAGCTGGTAAACAGACATCTGATGACAATGGCCCAGCTTGACCAATCAGAGAACCAAGGTAAAATATATCGACTTCGTTGCGATCAGATAATTGTTACATGATGTTCTTTGGGTTGTTTGTTTTTGTAAATGAATGTGCCCTACTTCATCATGCACAAGTGTTTCACAAAAGTAGTGAAAACAGCAGATCTACAAGATCTGCTATTCTTGAAATCTTTCGTTCCACCGAACAGTAATGGTTTTGGACATACTTTCCACCCGACAGCAACGATAGGGCCAATGGCGTTTGTTTAATTAATAATCTTTTATACTGTATTTTGTAATACAGTATAATGATCTTGACCTTTTCGACCCAAAAGTAAAAATCTCTTCTGGGCAGCTTCCTGACTATTAATTTCACTAGGAATGTTTGAGTTCTTGTTTTTCATGCATTTGGGCTTACACAATTAATCATTTTCATCACTACACAACTAAAAGTAGGACTAGGGGTTCTGTACAACACTACTATATTAACTTGTTTAAAAGGTTTGAAATGTGTTCCTCTTGACTGATACTGGTATTTTGTGGCGTTGGTTTCTTGCTTCCGACAGTTGACATATGTCGTGTGACTGTGAGGTGTTTGTGGTATTTGTGGGTCTTGCCCTCCAGTCTGAATCATCCTGAATCTTGTCTTCATCAGTCCATAGTTCATTCATGGGGAGGTTTGGTGGCATGTTTCAGGCAGACACAGATGGACTGTCGAATTAGGTTGTCAGCACTTTCAAATTTCAAATGTCAAAACAAAACGAGGCTTGGACAACGCTTTTTTTAAAAATATATATTCAAGAGCTATACAGCATGGGTCACAGGAGAAACCTAGTTACAGGATGTTTTATATTCTGCATGCATTTGTGGATTTAGTTTTCTATTCTGAGATTGGGTGTGCACATGCGCTTGCATTTGCCTTCTAACTGCTGCTGTGTCTGGCAGGTGTTCCAACCGAGGTGGACAGCTACCACAGCCTGTTCCCCCTGGAGCCCGTCCCCCCACCCAACCGCATGCAAAAGACCAGCAATTTCAGCTACATCACTTCCTGTTACAAGGCGGTCAACAGCAAGGATGACCTACCTTACTGCCTGAGGAGGATACATGGTGAGATGTGATGTGATGGTGTGATGTGGGCCGTGTTGAAAAGACGTATCCCTGCCCTGGGGTGGGGAACGGGACCTGTCTCTGCAACATCCTGTTGATTTTTCCCTTCCAATCATATGACGCCATTGGTTTCTTCTACAGATCATAAATCAAGCCTATTTTCCAGCGATTGCAAATCTGCCATATGTCTATAATAATAATAATGTATTTGTATAAAGCCTTTCGTGACACGAAATGCAGCCTAAAGTGGCTTCATTTCCAGCGACTGAAGTTTACCCCTTGCTTCCAATGCAGTGTTGAATAGCAAGAATCGGCCTCATGGTGGCGCTAGAAGAGGGGCATGTGAGAAATGAGGGGTTGTTGTGGGCATGTGAGAAATGAGGGATTGTGGTTTGGCAGCCAAGGAGTGTGTGTGCAATGGATAGGGGCAACGGTGGCGGAGATATGAGTAGGGGAAAAGTGTGACGTGACGTCATTGACTGACAGACAGCCGGTGGAGGCTTTGATAGTAACTGCGACCTGACGGTCGCAATTATGTCCATGTTTGTGGAGATTGTATAAATGAAACTAAAGTGTCTATTTGATTCCACACGTGCAGTATTTGTTGACACTTTTTAATACCAAAGATTTTGTCAACTTTCATCCTTCTTGCTGTGTAAATAAATTCAAAGTGGGCTGCCTGCATCGCTGAACATGATTTGTTCTCCTTTTAGATTTTTTTTTGGCAATTTTATGCGAGAGTGTAGAGAGACAGGAACCCAAGGGCAGAGAGAGAGAAGAGAGGCATGCAAGACAAGATGGTTGGATTTAAACCCGGGCTCACTAGGAGCATATTGTCTGTGCACCCGCTGGCTGAGCCACCGTTGTTTTTAGTTTTAGCTTTGCTATGCCTCTGTGTGTCCAGGGTTCCGTCTGGTGAACACCAAGTGCATGATGCTGGCGGACATGTGGAAGAAGATTCAGCACTCCAACTCCGTCACACTGAGGGAGGTCTTTACCACCAAGGCCTTTGGAGATCATTGTGAGTGTGTGTGTGCTGAAGTGTATATCTGTGACTTTGCTTTAATTGCAGTTGTGTTTATTTCCCTCCTAAATATCACGTTTTGGATTCTGTGCATGGTTTGCAAACTAAAAAATATGTTGGATGTTTCCCCCCCCCCCAGCGTTGGTGTTCTCCTATGACTTCCATGCGGGTGCAGAGACCATGTTCAGCAGACACTTCAGCGACCCCGCAGCAGACTCCTACTTCACCAAGAGGAAGTGGGGTCAGTTGGGCTTCTCATTATCTCCGTCTCTCTCTCTGCTTATGTCTCTCACGCTCTTATCTCTCAATCAATCTTCTAACATACACTTGCACATTCACACCCTTATAGATCACAGCCCTCACATCATCTGCTACAGTTCCTCTTATTAATCTGCCTACGTGCAGAAGTTGTACTGTGCGGTGTTGTTAAATGTGTGATTGCTTTCAGCCTTGAGCGTGGGTCTGTTTTTTGCGCAGTCTAACAAAGCTTGTTGCTCAAAATGCTCTCTGCATTATAGGTAATCCTCTTAATGGGAGCGATTTGCTGTTCAAAATCAATCTAATCTATATTAAGGCTGGGCAATATATCGAAAATATATCTATATCGAGGTATCAAATTCAACATGCAAGATATACATATCGACGAATGCGGCTTGAAATGAGGTATTGGTGTATGTGTCAAATTGATTAACAGACACAATATCCATGCACGTAGCACATGCTAAAAAGCAGTCCATCTGTAACCAGGTGTGGTTATTTCAATAAAACCATTGTTGGAAAATGGAAATAAGGCATTTAATGTATTTATTCTATGTGTACTGAGCTGTGTGCATGCAATGAATATGCTATTCATTATCTGGGTTAGGCAGGCAGTGGACCTAAGGCAGAAAACACATTAAAAACTATATAATGCAGTTTTTACTAATATCATGAGTAATATCGATATCGAGGTATTCAACAACATTATCGAATATCGAAGGTTTTCCTAATATCGCCCAGCCTTAATCTATATTCTACCAGTAAGACTCCCTAATCGGGAGATAAGCGACCGTAGGTCGCTTATCTCCACAAATAGGGCAAAAATGGGTTTTTCCAAAATCTTCCTGATCCATGTTGATGACATGTAGACATGCTGTGTAGTGATTTCCGTGATTTTAGGGCAAAATCTGTAGGAGCAGTGTCCAAAAATGTGTTTTTAAAAATCGACCTGAAGGTGGCGCTATATGGGACAGATTCATGTTGATGGGATGAGTGTAGACATACTGGCCCTCATTTATCAATGGAGTGTAAAAAATGGTCTATTTTTTTCACCAAATTTTGCGTAGGGCAACGTGTGCACGGCATTTATCATTGCTTCCTAAACAGACACACCTGGCGTACATTTGATCCCAGCGTTGATAAATGCGCAGGCTGAAATTTAAATAACACGCCCTTAATTATTCTCGAAACGCCCCAATTTTACGACCAGAACAACCCGAATACGACCTAACAACCAAAGAAAAGCCATGTCTGCGTCCCACACACACCACGCACACATGCACGCACGCACACACCTAACTAGGCTACTTGGAACAGCAGCATTTTGGTTTACACAGCAGTCTTTGACAGTGGAAACGTGGGATTAACCAACGGTACAATCTTTGACAAGGAGGCTATAGCACCGCAGCCGACATGAATGACACAAGTCACTGCCATGAATACTTTTGGATATTAATTTAAACCATTGCCTATACCCGTGCCGTGCGTGCGCAGACAGAGCGCGTTCATTTGGTTACAAGCAATCATAATTCCCCATGGCCATGATCTCAAGGCTCGCCACGTTGGGTTTCATCATTAACTCCAGCATAGTGTACAGTATCTACTGTATAAATTGAGAGACCCCACGGTAACGTTTTGGATATTAATTTAACCAAATTTCGGCGACGAGCGCAACGCACGTTTGAGTGCTTGAACTAGCGATCATGTACCGTTCCTGCGCGGGCTGGTCTTCTCCCAGGTGGGCCGTGGACCCCCAAATAAATCATCCGCAGCGTGCGTGCGCGGTTTGGAGCTTCGGGTTTTATCCATATTTTAAAGGACTCGCGTCACTGTATAAATTGGAGGGGCTCACGCCTCACATCACGGTAGATCACAGCGGCGCCGCGCTGGTCCCGAAAATGCTCTCGCATGCGTTCGTAGGCTATGTGCTTGTTCTGAGCCAGATCTGCAATCTTAAAATATAGACTGTTAAAGCACTTAACAGTAGATTGCTTCCATGTTGCTAGATTTTGATTGCTTGTCATTGTAACTTGGAAATACAATTGGCGTGCATGTCCATGATGTAGCTGGCTATAATATACTTTTATAAAATGTTATATTTTCACAGGATTATTTATTATTGTGTTGGATATACATTTTCGAGTGGATACATGTGTCCATTGCCTGTCAAATAGTTACACAATGCTGCTCCGCACGTCTACAATGGAACAAAGTGGTGTAGGATGAATCCTACACCACCTCTGGACTTGACGTGAGATTTGATCCTACCCTACGCCAACGTCAAAGTCAAGTTGAAATGATAAATGTCGAGACTTCCCTAAATTTCGGTGTACACCCAAATTTTGATCTGCACCACGTTGATAAATGAGGGCCACTGTGTAGCGATTTGCGTGATTTTAGGGCAAAAACTGTAGGAGCAGTGTCCAAAAATGTGTTTTAAAAATCGGCCTGCAGGTGGCGCTAAAAGAGGGCCATGTGAGAAATGAGGGGTGGGGTCTCCGCGTTGCCTTGGCGGACGAATAGGTACCGGCCCGGACGCTCCTAGCCCGAGTTACGGCATTTTATGTGAGCTGCAGTGGAGGAGGTCCTCCACTGGGGGCGCCACCACTTTTGCATCCGTTCTGGAGCACCAGGAGTGGGTGGTCCCCAGGAATTCCCCGTGAGCAGCCCCGTTGGGGTGGTCATTTGGTCATTTTTGCACATGTGGTCATTTTTTACACCTGGGGGTCCCCCAGGGACCTGGGGGTCCCTGGAGCTCCGGGGGTCCTTGGAGGTTGTAGTTTGCCAGGTAAGGAGTGTGTGTGCAAAATGTGGCATGGATGGGGGCAACGGTTGTGGAGATATGAGCAGGGCAAAAGTGTGACGTGTCACTCACGGAGGGACATTTTTTTACACCTGGGGGTCCCCCAGGTTACCTGGAGCTCTGGGGGTCCTTGGAGGTTGTAGTTTGGCAGGTAAGGAGTATGTGTGCAAAATTTGGCATGGATGGGGGCCGGTGGGGGTTTTGGTAGTAAATGCGACCTACGGTCGCAATAACATAGCCATTGCAGCAAATGCATATTTTGGACCAAGATGTTAAATATGTGTGTCTGTGGTAGATACATTTTTGTGTCTGTTTGTGTTTAGTGGTGTCTGCATGTTGCTCTGGTCTGGCAGTTGGCTTTTGTTACCATGTTGAAGAGAGAGCAAGCGAGACAAGAGCAGTTGAGAGGAAATTGTGGCTGAAAGTGATCCCCTGACAGGTGGTGTAGACTGTACAGACTACCTGCCAGGAACACGGTCAGAGGAAGCAAAACCTCTCAGACCTGCTCTGGCCTTTTCACAATCAACTGCAAATATCTCTTATCTCAGAGAAAGCAGTAGTGTAAAACACTCACCAATGTAAAACCACAGCATAGGAATTGAATGTTTTTTTTTTTCTTTTTTTTTTTCATCTTTGGGCTCTGTGATGCCATCTAAAATACCCAAACACTCAGCTAGAAATAAATAAAAACAAAATGTGTTTTTGTGTTGTAGTTTTTTTTGCTATTGTTTTCAGTGGCAACTAGTGGCATCTATTCTGCACTACATGTCCTGTTTTATAAAATACAAGTCCTCCCAATCAACACTGCAGTATGACTGTATTCTTTGTGAAATGTACATGGTTGTGAGGGGTGCAATTTCTAGGTTTTCTACTATTATTATACTTTGTGTGTTTTGTCTTTTTTGTCTTTTTCTTTTTTTTTTGCTATGGAGGTGGTTCTTGCACACAATAGCATGTAATGTCACCATAATAATGGCCGAAAGTCTTAGCTTTCCATTCCTGCCATCTAAACCTCAATTGTTCTGCTGTGTTGTGCGTGTGTACCTGTGTAGGCCAGCATGAGCCTCCGCCGCCTCGGCAACATGCAGGTTTGCTCCCAGAATCTCTGATCTGGGCCTACATTGTCCAGCTGAGCTCAGCCTTGCGCACCATTCACACTGCTGGCCTGGCCTGCCGAGTCATGGACCCAAGCAAGATTATCATCACTGGCAAGACCAGGTACAACGCATGTACAGTATATTCTATGTAAACACAAACACACACACACACACATATTTTGAGCAGGGTATTTATAAACATGTGGGTTTCTGAAAAGCAGCATGGGTTTCACTAAGTTGCACGCAATGCACTGGTGTTTACAGCGTTTATGGTCAATAAACTGAAAGCAGAAGTTCATTACAGGCTTCCTGCATTTTTTCTTTTTTCCAGAGAAGCTTCACATTTGTAGAAGTCAAAACCATGCACCCACAAGCAAGAGATATGTGCATGCACACACTGAATGATATTATTCTCTCTGCAGGTTACGAGTGAACTGTGGCGGAGTGTTTGATGTCTTAACGTTTGACAACAGTCAGACTAATCACCTTGCCCTTATGCCACAGTACCAGGTACTTTATGTAGTTTTCACATGGCTGCTTCTATATCTGTGCACCTACTGAAAACAAGAGCCATGTTATATCTGTTTTCATGTGTGGCTACTGATGTTTGTAATCATGGCTTGATCAAAAATATAGTTTTGTGTCTAATCATTTGGATCACAAGAAAGCATGGTGTGGTAGTCCAGGCTTTCTTACCACTTGGCGTTGTGTGTGTCTTGTGCAGCAAGCAGACCTAATCTCCTTGGGCAAGGTGGTGCTGGCATTGGCATGCAACTCCCTTGCTGGCATTCAAAGGGAGAATCTGCAGAAGGCCATGGAGCTCGTGTCAATCAACTACTCGTCAGACCTCAAGAACCTCATCTTGTAAGAACAATACCCCTCATGTCTTGGTTCGCAATGCAATCTGTTCAAATGCATGCTCCAGTCAAATTACTGGCCCATCCTCTGCTTATTTTAAAACGGTTTTAACACTTGGCTACATATTGGCAGTGCCAGGTAGATGAGACCTACCAGAGTAAAGTTATTTCACTGTTTATTTCTGGGATGTAGAATTGAGACTTATTTAGATTCCTGTGATCATGTGTGCCTAATTGGTTGGTAAAAAAGAGATATTATCATGTCACCATGAGGCTGCTTTGAAAGTTTTAGGTGCACAAAACATGAGCGTTTGACACTGACTGGTCAAGCAGTTTGCTAAATTTGCTCTGGAATCACGCACATAGATTGACAGAGTAACCTGAATAAAAAAAGATGAGATGATAAAGAATCCTTGGGTGAACATCGAAAGCTAATTTATCTCTCCAATTATGGTTATAATCTTTAAGCTGGGGGTTGGACCATGTGCTCCTTTTGAGTTGAAGGACCCAAGTTTGAATGTCACTCTTGGTTTTGTCTTGCATTTCTCTCCTCTCTCTGCCCTTGATTTCCTGTCTTTCTAGTCTCTACCTATGAAAATTGCAAAAACAAAAAAATGGAATAGACATGCCTCTGTCAACAAATATGTCATGTCAGGGGAAAGAAATATGTTACGGATAAATCGGAGTAAACAAAAAATTACTGGTTAAAGACTCCTACACTAATTCCATATGCTCACAGACAAATGTTCAACCTCCCATGTAAAGACAGCTCTAAATACAGGTACAGTACGTTTTCTAGTACACTTGTTTCATATTTTCTCTTTCCATATTTATAGTTGAGGTTCAAAGTTGTTCATTAACTTGGGTCAGATAGCAAGTTCAAATCTCTAAAAAGCAGTGCAGTTCTTTTCACACATGAAATGAAAGATAGAAACAACATGGTCAGAAATTTGATATAGTACAAGTGACAAAATGAATCAAGATGGCAGAGATCCATTAAAGGACAACTTTTGTTTTTTACAACAAGGGTTCATATTTTAGATTGTAATTAAAGAATATAAAAGATGAGTGTTAACATTATTTAATTTACTTCTTTCTATTGTTTTAGAGATTCTTATTTCAGTGGTTTGGGGCATGTGTACAAGTGGCTAAATATGTCATTTTACCCAGAATAAGCCCATTCTCAAGTTACAAGGCAACCTTTCATGGTTGGATGTGACTTATGGGGCTAGAAGAGTTACTGTAAATAGCAAAACTGCTGGCTTATTGTGTCTAAAAATACATATTTAGCCACTTGTACGCATGCCCCCATGCGTACGCATGCCCCACATTTTAGCACGGTAAACGTGATAAAACAATAGAACGAAGCAAATGAAAACATTTTAACACTCGCTTTTTCTTTTCTCTAATTACAATTTAAAATATGAACCCTTGTTGTAAAAAAACAAAGTTGTCCTTTAACAACAGGCCTACTCAGATTATGGTGCATACATGACCACACAACCCTCCAATTATCTGACTAATCCTTAACTGCAGTATGAAGACTCCCTACTAAGTATATAATGAAATGAATATAATTAGTGGTATTTTAATCACATTTGAGATTTTGAGTGCCAGTGTTCTGTTAATGGTGAGGTGTAAGGTGGAGGCCATTTGAGGAGTCTGAGGGCATAAGTTGATAAACACACACACACACACACACACACACACACACACACACACACACACACACACACGCAAGCATACACACAGACCTTATTGTTATCATGTGTGCAGGTACCTGCTGACTGAGCAGACTCGGCTGCGGAGCGTCAATGACATAATGCCTATGATCGGAGCCAGGTTCTACACACAACTGGATGCATCGCAGATGAGGAACGATGTCATTGAAGAGGACCTGGCCAAGGTATACAAATGTGTATACCTGCACGAACAAGAACATGGATGCACACACACAAAAGGGGGATGTTGCTATACATGCAATTCTGATCTGTTTTTGCTGACTGAAATTCATGGTTAACGGCTAAGAATCGCTCAGAAACACACAGGATGTTGTGCTATGTACTTCAGCCACTGCTGAACACCACAATCTCTATTTCTGTTTTTAGAGCTTAAATGTGTGAAAACACGGCTCCTCTGTTAGTGTATCGTCTTGTTCACATCCCTCTTGAGCTCATCTCCAACCACCCACTGTCATGTCTAACTCTAACACAAAGCTGAATTCAATTACTTATTGATGGTATCAAGTGACTTCATTACCCTTCTTTACCAAGAATGAAACGACTAACAACAAAATACATAATGACATAAAATTGTAGTTATACGATGGAGGGAGGGTTATAAGCTAAATACGTTTTTGCAACTGATCTAGACCTCAAGAGTCTTCTCCCCCATTAATTGTCTGTGGTTTGTGGTCGTCTCTGCTAGTGAGCACAGTGGTGATGTTTCCTACTGTTTACTATAGCTGCCCTTTTCGTTTTTGTCATCTAAAATAATTTTGGGTGCATGCCCACATAATGTGCCTATTAATCATGATGGGTTTTCATTTAATGTCTGAATGACAAAAAATAAATCTGATATGATGATTTTTACATCGGCTCCTTCCCAACTGGTATTTAGGTGTGTAGAGAGCAAGATATATAATCTTATATTTTCTGTATATACTGTACTGACTGCATCTCGTTAATTTCTAGACCTACAGCAAATTCAATCATACTTTCTACCAAAGATGTTCCCAACCAGAGCTTTCAAGCTATTTATTTGGCATCAACCTAAAGGAACTTCCCTCTTTAATTATGTATAAGATATGTTGGAAAGAGAATATTGGACAAGCATCGTTCAAGATCAGACTATAAGAGGTCTCTTGAGACCATAGATTGGTCTCCATGTTAAAAAGCACGGTGACAGACAATGCCTGGAGTGCTTTCAAGTCTATATTTTTAGCAGCTATAGACAAACATGCCCCCATCAAGGCTGTCGGGATTAAAGTCCGGACAGAACCCTGGATAGATGCAGAGATTTTAAACTCTTATCAAGGCAAGAGACAAAAGTCTTGGGCGTTTTAGAACATCTTTGGATGAGCATTTATTCAAGGAATATAAAAGATTGAGAAATAAACAAAGACCTTATTTTAATAATCACGTCATAACATAAAAACAACCCCAAAAAGCTTTGTCAGTCCTTAAAACAACTTGGTTGTTGCAATAAATAAAAAATCGCACCCGTGCGAAGTGAGCGGTGCAAACTAATTCCTGTAAGGGCGCCTGCGCGAATCAGTGTTGATAGGCATGCATGGCAATATTCTTTGTGTTGTGTATCATGTCAGTCTAGAGGTCTGCTCAGACTATATAAGGTTTTCGTGTGTCCTGACCTTTACACCATACAGAGGACGGAACCATCTCTGGACAGAACCAGCTCTGCCACCAGAGCCTGATGACTCTGGTGGTCGTCAGTTAGGCAACCAGGGACCTTATTTGCCTCTAGATTTTTGTTTATGACCCTATACTAATTATTTCGGCAAAGCCAAAGTATTTGAATTTCATACCACGATTATGTTGACCAAAGAATCATCCGTTATCCTGGGGCGGAACATTTGGTCTAGTTAACTCATGTTACCCTCATTAGTGACGGCATAATCTTTTTTTCCAAAAGCTGTTTATTTGTATTTTAAATTTTTTGGAACCACAGACCTTGCAGCAACAGCTGTACAACCAAGTACAACAGCTGTCAGCCAAGTTCAACAACTGTCAGCTATGTTCAAGACCACTGACTTGACTGAATCTTTCAAGAAGAGCTGGGCCCGAAGAGCCCGAAGAACTGGGATACCCAGTGGATATTGTGTTTATTTGTATTTTAAACTTGTATTAGTTGGCTATCATTTATAACCTGTAAGATCTTCCACAGTCTGTCTAAAAGTGTGGTTATTTTATCGCTTATAAGTGAATATTCATCTAATACAATTTTGAAATTCAAGGTTAGCACAGCTCAATAATTTTTTATGACGTATCTAGGCGGCCTAAACGCGTTAAGACGTATTTTACGCGGCCTAAACGCGTTCTAAATCAGAGTTAACCAATCGGGTGCCTATGTGACTATGACATCATGGACAGATCAACAGAATCGAAGTGTTTCATTGGTCTAGCGGACTCATGTCATCATCATTTGTGACATCATGGTTTTGGTAAAAAAGCGGTCTATAGGAGCGGTTGGCACCGCTCAAAAATCAAATAAGCAAAATCTCAATCTGGACATCAATGGCACTATCAAATCAAATAAACTCGAGGTGGCAAACAACCTAAATACATATTTCACAACTGTAGCCCAATAATTAGTAAGTAAACTGCCTAGTCGGTCAGGATGCTATGGTGAGAGCCATGTTAAGGCCTTCTACCACCAAAAGGGGATCCAAGCTCAAATTGGCTAGAGTAACACCCTTATTTAAGAAAGGTAATAAATTAGAACCCGGCAACTACCAGTTTCCATCTTGTGTGCAATATCAAAGATTATTGAAAAACTAATATATGAACAAATAAACACTTAAGTGACATCGCTCAATTTGCTGTTTGAATTTCAATCAGGTTTTTGAAGATCTCGTTCCACTGATACATGCCTGCTCTATCTTACAGATCATATCAGGAAAGAAATAGATTATGGAAAATACTGCGGATGGTCATGCTTGACCTCCAGAAAGCTTTTGACACTGTCAACCACAATATCCTTCTGAGCAAGCTTGGGGGCTTTGGGTTTCAATAGCACAGCCCTAAAATGTGTGAGATCATATTTGGGGGGGAGACAACAGGTAGTAGACATAAGTGGCACATTGTCCTCACCCCTAACACTCTCTTGCGGAGTTCCACAAAGGAGCATATTAGGTCCACTTTTCTTTTTATTATATATCAACGACATGAAATCAGCCTGTGACTGCAATTTGTTCCTTTTCGCAGATGACTCAGCTCTACTAGTCTCCCATGAGGACAAAGTACTAAGTGCAGAACTCGTAAAAATCAGCACATGGTTAAATGATAATAAATTGTCACTTAACCTTACGAAAACTAAGTCGGTACTCTTTGGGTCTAATCACAACCTAAATAACTCTCCCGGACTCAAGAGTGATGGTAGGCAACAATGAAGTTACAGCCAGGAAGGCAGTCACTTATTTAGGGTGCATATTAGACAATAAATTATCAGGAGAAAATAAGGCATGAAATCAAAAAGTGAAATTCCTTGCTAGAGTCTCGACTCCGGTAGATCAAAGAGCCCTGAAAATACTGGCATCAGCACTAGTTCAATGTAATTTCGACTATGCCTGCACAAAATTATTAGATTAATCCTTAACCCATTTAGAACGGGTACACATTTTGTGTATCATTATTTCATGCTTTAACTATTGAAAAATAGCAGATATACAAGCTCACAGCGCGGCACCGAGTGCCGCGCTGCGAGCTTGTAGATCTGCTATTTTTGAAAAGTCGTGAACATTAGAATTTTGACCCGATTCTATAAGTGTCTTTTGAATCCTTCTAATTCTAGGCCTAAATGGGTTAAACTGCATCCCAGAACCCATCTTCTCCCTGCACATTTTCGTAGCCTAAAGTGGCTTCGAGTCAAGGAGCGAGTATCGCACATGAAAATGTGTATGGTTCACAGAATTGTGAACCGTGAGGTATCCAAGTATCTAGTCAAGGAAAGTACTTTGTTAATGTTAGAGACTCACATTGGTATAACACCAGAGGTAACTCTACAGACTTTGTACCATACAAATTAAACAGCTGTAAGGGCAAGAGTAAGTTCCTATACTCAGCAGCTGTTACTGTATGTGGAATGGGCTTCCTAAAAGTCTTAAATCCAGAGTCTCAAAGGACAATTTTAAATCTGCGCACAAAAGATGGCTGAATGAAAACAGTACTTTTTCATAACTATGCCACTCTTGTAATGTGTATCGAAACATCTTTGAAGGGACCACGATGGAAATAAGCCTACAGGCTTTCTTGTGTTCATCCTTTTGGCTATTTGTATACACATGTTTTCATACGCTAATATGTCAATAAAGAAGTCAATCAATAAGAGGAATGTACAAAAATATAATTAAATGATGTGTCTATTTGCAGGAAGTGCAAAATGGACGTCTCTTCCGCCTTTTGGCCAAACTGGGCACCATCAACGAGAGGCCAGAGTAAGTTGTACTTGAAGATTTGGGATGTCCCAATCAAGTTACTTTGAGATCTTGGTAATCAATTATATTCAGGGTTTACTTTGAGTTCTAAACAATTATTAAATCAATTTAACCAACCTTAAAGTATAGAAAATTGTGAAATATGATTTTCTCATCTTAAACAGGTTGTTTATCAAATTACCCTGAATGTTAGCAACTTTGCATTGGCATTGCTATGACTTTTTCCACTCACAGTTAAGGTAAGGTAAACATTATTGTCCACAAGGGAAATTTTGCTTGGGCTTTCACCCCTGCTGCAGCCACACATAAAACATCAATGACAAAAGACATAATAGAAATACATACAGGGGGGACACAACATTACACAGTGCACAAAATGGTAGTTGATCTAATCTCACAATCAATGCTGTTTCAGAGCCTCGTTCAACATTTTAGTTGACGCTGGTACAAAGGATTTAAACCTAACATAGTTCCATGTAGGTTCACTATACCTTCTGCCAGAGGGCAGGAGTACAAATTCTCCATGTAAAACATGGGTAGCATCGCTAACTATTTTTTGAGCCTGTCTTAGCTCCTATGATCTTCCTGCAGTCTGAACCAATCTGAGCAATTTGGACCTCAGTTGCACTGAGAGATTACCAAACCAAACTGTGATGCCAAATCTGACCAGGCTTTCCAAAACCGCTCGATAGAACATAAACCTTTGGTCAACACCGTGAACCCTCAGTAGGCGGAGAAAGTGCAGTCTTTGCTGTAGTTTACTACAGAGACTGTCCACGTGTGTATTCCAAGTTAGTGAGTTCTCAATACAAATATTTAGATATTTGATATTCATTTTATCAGACACTCCCCATCCAGGGCCCATTCCAATACAAACCCTTAAAACTCCATTTTAACCATTATAGATTCATCAAAAACACCCGTCTTTTTTCTGGTGACTCATACCACCCTCCTGGTGCGTGAGCTGGCCGTGTTCTTTCGATAACATTTTGAATTTATTTTTAATAATCTTTTGGAAAAATGGAAAGAATGCAATACAATAAAACATTTTTTTTACAACAAGGCTTCATATTTTAGATTGTAATGAGAGAAAAGAAAAGATGAGTGTTAAAATGTTTTCATTTACTGCTTTCTATTGTTTTAGTGCTTCTTGGGAATGGGCTTATTGTGTCTAAAAATACATATTTAGTCACTTGCATGAATGCCCCAAACCTGGGGGCATGCATGCAAATCAAAACCGTTAAAATCACAAAAACCATAGAAGTAAATGAAAACATTTTAGCACTCATCTTTTCTTTTTTCTAATGACTATCTAAAATATGAACCCTTGTTGTAAAAAAACAACATGCCAAAACAAAATCTTTCTGATCTGATAGGGACATCCCGTTTCCCTTCTAAAAAGAGATACTACCTAGTGTGAGAATAATTTACCAACTGTGTGTGTTTGTGTTTGGTGTAGATTTCAGAAGGACCCAACGTGGTCCGAGACAGGCGACCGATACCTGTTGAAGCTGTTCCGGGACCACATCTTCCACCAAGTGACAGAAGCTGGGACCCCCTGGATTGACCTCAGCCATATCGTCTCCTGCCTCAACAAAGTCAGTCACACAAACGCACACATGCATGAATGTTCTCTCACTTGCGTTATTCCAATCTGTCTCCTTTTATCTCTGATGATTCTCCATGCTTGATTTATACAGTACTTGGTTATGTGTTGTCACAGATAAGATTATGCATCAATTCTCTGTTAAAAGTTTACAATATTATCCACATGACTTAAAGGGTTTTCTGCAAGTTAAAATGTATCCATGTATTTGGAGAGATTCAACCAAACCCCAATAATTATTTTCCTCCAAATTTGTTTAAGTGAACTCTGACCGATTCAAGTAGAGCAGGTCAGAATTAGTCATGCCTATTATGAGTAGATGGTCCTCTCAGTTGAACATCCTGTTTTAAAATGTATTATGAATGCTTGTTCCTTACACCTTCCCATCTTAACACAGTTCCTCCTTTCCGTCTCAGCCTTTTTGCTCATTTATGGCCACTTGCCCCGGTTTTTGTTTCTAGCCATGACAGATGTTTTTATTAATTTACAAATCTCGTGTGTGTGTGTGTGTGTGTGTGTGTGTGTGTGTGTGTGTGTGTGTGTGTGTGTGTGTGTGTGTGTGTGTGTGTGTGTGTGTGTGTGTGTGTGTGTGTGTGTGTGTGTGTGTGTGTGTGTGTGTGTGTGTGTGTGTGTGTTGTGTGCACATGGTCAGCTGGACGCGGGCGTGCCTGAGAAAATCAACTTGGTGTCGAGGGACGAGAAGAGTGTCCTGGTGGTGACTTACTCTGACCTGAAGCGTTGCTTTGACAGTACCTTCCAGGAGCTGCAGGCTACTGCTAACGGCCCTCTGTAGCGCACCTCCCCCCCCCCCCCCACATACCCTCACCCCCCACCCTCTCCGGGCCCAGTGGTGGGACTACTCGGACCCGGAGCACACAATTGCACTACAGCGGAGGACCAGGCTCAAAGAGATGACATCATCATCATCAGCGTGACAAAGGGCAAAGAGGGGCAGGGCTTGCTGAACCTCAGTCACATACACTGGCCCTGTCCACCAGGATGGCTTTTCTAAATTGTATTTTTTTAGTTTTCTTAAATCCCGCAGCTGCAAATTTGAAAAGAAGATAAAAAAAAAGAAAAAGAAGAAAAAAAAACATGGAAGCTGTGACAAACAAGGATGATGACATTTTTTTAGATTTGGGGAACAAAACATGAGATACAAACCATGTGGTTTTGAACTTTTTCCTGCTTTTATTGTTTATTTCTACATTTGGGGGTTATTTTTTTCTGAGGAGGATGCACTAAGATTTTAATTCTTTTGTTTCTTTTTTTTTTCTTTTCTTTTTTATGAATTAGTGTGAGTGGCCTACAGGGTGTACAGAGAGAGCTAAAGTCACACACACAGACATAAAAGCGATGGCAGACTAAGAATTAAAGACTAAAGATAATCCAGCTTTGTATTGACTGCATCTCTCGTCCTGCTGGAGACCACATCCCTTCATACCGTCGCACTAAGATGGGACACACCACTCCAGGCTTTCATAGAGGAGAGGGATATAACCCATTTCTGAAAAGGCCTTGGTTGTTGGTCCCACCCCTCCCTCAGAAAGGACAAACCACTTGGGTGATGGCTCTCATGGATACAGGCGGTCAAGGGTTGTGGAGCATTAGGCCAAATGGGTATGGGTAGGGTGGGCTACTACTGTAAGTTCACCGGGGATTTGGGATGGGACATTTAAACTGTGTGCTTTCTGTTGGCACTGAAGAAGAGGTGTATTCTCCGTTCTCCCGATGCTGTGCACCAAGTCCACAGTTATTGGTTTCATGGACGCTGTTGTGGAAATTGTCACACAAACTGTTGGGTATGGGTAATGTCAGTCCAGCACTAGGGTGTAGCCCATGGATTGGGCTCCTTGAGGCGGTGCCACAGCTGCCTCTTTGTGGAATGTCCTTATTTTGTTTCCCCATCTTTCTCTCTACTCTTTCTCTCTCACTCTCTCTCTCCCACCCTCCATCCCAAGCTTCCCTTCCTCTCAAGGGGTCCGAGCCCCTCTACATTTGAGAATAAGTTATGCTTTTTGTGATGAATTTCTTGCTGGTTTTCCTCTTTGCTCAACTGTTGTGCAGGGATGCATGATGGGATGTGGGAGTGCAATTTGTTTCGCCTCGATACAACTTTATTCTGTGGACCAATCTCAGCAGGGGTTGGGGTGGTTTGGGGAAAGGGGTGGGGGGGATAGTGGGCAGAAATAGGAACAGAGCGACAATGATTTGTTTTATTTGACTTTTAAGATCATGAGACACAAAATGTGCTTGAGACGAAGCAGTGACATGACAGAGCCCCAGGAGTTTCCCGTGGTGGTTTCGAGGTCCGGGGAAATGGGCTCTGGTCATCGTATTCACTCGGATGGCTTGGATTTCTCTCAGGATGACGGACAGCTGGAGGGGCCCAATGATTGAATGTGTTTGGCCGTCATTGGTTGCCCTCTTTCCAGTCAGATGGATGAGCTACGGTGGAGTGGGCGGGACGTCTTCAGATGTTGGGGGGGTGAAGGTAATGTGATCATGTTGTATTGTAAGGGATGGTGCGTTGCCCTTAAGCACAGTACCATATTCAGAGTATATTTTACCTTGTTGTCAGGGCAGGTTCTTCTTTTCATAAACATCAGCAGCACAGACCGGGCAGTAAATGTTGCAGTTGTGCGTTTGAAAGTGAACACACTTCGATACCTGCTGTGCCCAGGCGGAAAAGAATACAAGCTATGCCAAATTGCTTTTGTATGTTCCTATGGGCTCCACTTGTCTTTTTCATTTTTAGTCATTGGAAGTTGTGGTGTCAGCCTGTCAGGCCTTTTAACCTATAGGACAAAAAAACGGTCAAGGATGGACTAAGTTCTCAAATATGTGTGAAAGACAATGGGATATATGAACATTTGAGTAGCAGGTTTTGGCTTCAATTGGCAATTAGTTTACCTGCAAGAAATGTGCAGGAGAAATCTGTGGTCTGTACTTGAGGGCAACCTGCCTGCTGGGAGCAGACTATGTTAGATCATGTACTACTTCCTCTGTTTTAGTGAAATGAACAGACACAAACAACAACATATATGGTGAATGTGGTGCTTTAGAATACCCTCAAACACACAGACTTGCAGACGACACACACACAAACGCACACACACAAACGCACCTCTACTCAGTCCATACAGTGTCAGAACTCAAGTCACCATTTTCCACTTAATAACGCACACACTCCAGTGACATTAGTGGTTACCTTCAACCCCACATCCGTGCACACACCTACAATCACCATCTTAGTATGTTTTAAGCCCTTCTTGTGTTCATTGTCTCAAATTTTGCAATATTTGTGTGTACAGCAGTATTTTAATAAAGAATACCAAAAATGAGTGATAGGTTTTTTTTTCTTGCTAAATGTAGATCCAACCCCTCCACCACCTAATACCTTAATACCTCTAAAATGACAAATTAAAGATTGGCCAAATTGTCAAATATTAGAGGCAGAAACTGAAAATAGCCGATTGCGAGGCGTGAGCATGGATCTGCAATTTTCACAATAGATTAGAACCATGTACAAAATGTAATGCCTCAACTCTTAGTGCTCATCAGGGAGGGTGGGTCCCGAGTTAAAATGTGATTATTTTGGGGGTTGTGGCCTGAAAAGGTTGAGAACCACTGCCCTAGGGGGTAAGAGATATATTCTCTTAAAATAATTGTTAAATAGCTTTATATTCTGATTGCTGTAGAATGTTCAGTAACATGAGTCCTTGTCTCTAGTCTATAGTCTCTAGTCTGTTTAGCATCCATCCATCCATCTTCAACCACTTATCCGGAATCGGGTCACGGGGGTAACAGTTCCAACTGAGACCTCCAGATTTCCTTATCCCGAGCAACTTCCTCCACTCCCTCAGGGAGTATACAGAGGTGTTCCCAAGCCAGTTTGGAGATATAATCCCTCCATCTGGTCTTTGGTCTGCCACGGGGTCTCCTCCCAGTGGGACGTGCATCGAGGACCTTCCTAGGAAGGGTTAGGAGAAGCGGTTCTACTCCAAGTCTCTCTCGGGTGACTGAACTTCTCACCCTAACTCTAAGGGAGATACCAGCCACCCGTCTGAGGAAACCCATTTCGGCCACTTGCACCCGCGACCTTATACTTTCGGTCATGACCCACACTTCATGACCATAGGTGAGAGTAGGAACGAAGATTACTTGATAGACAGAGAGCTTTGCCTTCCGGATCAACTCTTTTTCTTTTCTTTTTTTCAAACAAAATGCATTTTCAGGTTGGGATACAAATTTGATCCAATCAGGAGAGAAAATTCATTCATCAGCTTAAATTTTTGTGTTCCAGTTGAACTTTTGTCTTATTCCTTAGTGTCATAACTTCCAATTTCCGTTGTTTAATCTGTATCCTATCTGTATTCCAACGGAAATTGGAAGTTATGACACTAAGGAATGAGAGGACAAAAGTTCAACTGGAACACTAAAATTTAAGCTGATGAATGGGTTCTCTCTCCTGATTGGCTGACATTGGCAACCCACTTGAAAATGAGTGTTCTGTTTATTAAAGAGCTGAAGAGATAGGGAGACCACTGTTAATGAACAAGCACTAGAGCAATGATGACTATCATAGTGCTTTAAAGGGATCCCTGACTAATACGACAAATATGCCTTAATACATTATAATTGTCCTCTATAATTACAATGTAAAATTAAAAACACCTTAAATATTTTATTTCTTCTAGAAATAGCTAATCTTTCACTCAATAGGGGAAATGCCTGTCGCAAGTTGATGTCATAAATGTAATTTGTGATCTATCCCTATGGAATTTATGGAATGCATGTGCAAATAAAAACAAACGTAATACTTCCTATGGTTAATATGAGCATCAAATCAATATTTCAAATGTGTTTGTGGTTTATTTTGCACATGCATGCCATAAATTAGACCACACAACATTTATGACATCATCAACTTGCAACAGGCATTTCCCCTATTGACTGAAAGATTAGCTATTTCTAGAAGAAATAAAATATTTGAGATGTTTTTAATTTTACATTGTAGTTATAGAGGACAATTATAATGTATTAAGGCATATTTGTCGTATTAGCCAGGGATCACTTGAACAAAGAAACAAATATATAACTTAACGTAATTGCACACTGCTGTGTTTTTTTGGCCGAATATAGGAGTATGCCCGTTTCGTATTTATTTTTGGACCACTGGGTCCCTTGCTCTCTATCTCTCTCCTTGCCCTGAAAAACGCATTTGTGCAACCAGCTTTAGTCCTGGTTTCGGTACAAACCAATTCAGTAGAATTTCTCACTGATCAATGATCATTGCCATCGAAATGGCCACTTTTGCTGTGTTCCAGTAAACAATATGATTTTATCAAAAACATACTTAAATCATGACAGAATTGTACACCTTTATAGATTTGCATGTAGGTTATAGATATTTTATAACCAACTAAATACATAATACAGTATATGAATATTTTGAAAACATTGTATTATTGCAAACTTTAGAATTAGGTCACATACAGGCAATATTGGCAAAAGATAGAGGTTCAAGTTACAGATATCCATGGGATGTACAGTACAGTAGCTTATAGAATTAAAATAAATATAAACCATGAATAATTTCTTCCAGCATATAAATGTATGAAATGAACCATCATTTCAAACAGCAGTGCTCCTCTTATACAGATACAGTGCACTAGGTACCAAAATAAAATTGTGCATTAAGCTGTGATAGATACTTGGTCAGTAGATACATTCTATGTATATGCTTGTGATAAATAGTATCGGGTATTAAAAAGCTGCTCTGTGAAGGGATTTCAGCTTGTGAGTGTCTTACGGTAAAGTCATGAAGGGTGTCGGGAGAACTATGCTGTGCTACTTACTACACAGCATAAACGATACACAGTTTAGGAGAGACAAGTCAAGAAAAAAGTTATTTGGAAGATATGGGTATGTATTTGGAAGATATGGGTATGGTCATCATGTGTAACAGAAGAACTTTTTTAGATCAAGGGAGGATCCACAAAATCAAACCACAAGTTAACCACTTGAGCACTAGCATCCCTATTCTGAAAATGGACGATCTACAAGCTCACCAAAAATCAACATTCAACATCAGAATCTACAAGCTCAGATCGGCTACTTTAGGCGAAGAGATTTGGTGTAGCCGGTGTAGAGCAGAAAAAAGAGCGCACCAAGTACAGTGCCAACTCGGATCCGTTTGACAAAAGTATGGAGGGTCTAAGTGGTTAATCTTTTTGTGAAAGAATGTTACAGACGGATGGAATTATAAGCTGCAGATATAATGAGGTAGAGCAGTGGTTCCAAACCAAGAACCTGGAGGTCCAATAATCCTGCTGGTCTTCTATCCTACTAGGTAGTAATTGCATTCATCCACAGTGTAAATTTGTCCCCGAGTGGACAATTACCAGAACTCCTGGGTTGAGAAGAATAGAAAGTCAGCAGCACAGTGGTTCTCAAACCTTTTAATTTGAAGGACACCCTGTAACTGAAAGTTACAGACCTGTAAGGATCCATTTGGAACCCCCTCAAGGAACCACCGAGGGTCCCTGGACCCTACTTTGAGAACCACTGCACCAGGGGACCCTAAGGTCAGGTCAGGAACCGTTGACAGCAGAGGGTGATGTTTACAGCAACAGAAATGACCAATGGTTAGAAGAAAGTTAATCTGAGTTCCCAGAAGCTCTTTTTTTGCCACTAGGGGGGAAGAAAGTTGGAACAGAAATGTTTGACTTGACTTTGACTCCAAATGTTTGGAGAACGATATATTCAACTGATAGACTCTGTCACAGAGTGGGAAGAACGTGTGGAGGGCTGATACTAGAGGGCAGGGTAGAGGAAGACAGAGTTATAGTTAGGAGGTGGAGAGCCTCCCTCCTCGGACTCCCAGTCGCTTGGCAGGACTGACGGCTCGTCATCATGGAGACCTGCGATGTCATTGCACGGGCAAGGAGTCTGTTTCTCCCTGCACTTACTGAAGGTGAAGAACCTACACACACACACACACACACACACACACACACACACACACACACACACACACACACACAAGGTAATAAAGTCATTGACTTGCTCATGATAAAACCGGATTAACAGTTCACTTAACACTTTGAGTTTAAAAAAAAACTTTGGTCATTTCATCGTCTAATCAGGCTTTTATGAACACCCTGGACAGATTTTAAGTTGCTTGATTCAATATTTAGATTTTTGATGTAAATGTTATCAGGCCCTCCTCCAGCTATCTGAGTTCCCAGACGTTCTTTTCTTCCTCCAGTGCTTCTCCCCATACACACCCCTTGTAACTTCAAACTCCATTTTAACCATGATAGATTCATTAAAAACACCCATTATTTTTTTCTGTTGACTCGTACTACCCTCCTAATACGTGAGTACAGGGATGGATTAACCCCCACGAGGGCCCCTGGCCAATACCTTTTTAGGCCCCCGACCTTCCTCCATAACCCCCCCTCCCTCCCGACGCGCACTACCCAGCTCGGATTTTAAGCCATGATGATCATCTGTGGGCCAAGAAAGCACCTGTTAGTCTAGTAATTCTTGGAAAAAAATCCACTCAGGTTGGAAAAAATTGTGTTATTTAGTTTCTCAACTGATTCTGACAGGAAATTAGGTCTACTAGCCAGGATAAAAAATCTACCATAATCTGCTCACTGCAAATACCCACAGTGGCCAAATCAAGTTGGGCTCCCATCGACTTTCTATACAGGAGGAAAATACCCAGAAAAAAATCTGCTTTAAGTAGGATGTGAGTGGTCTAACTAGGGGTTTGTCATGATGCTGAATCCATTGCAAGCATTTGTTTTGCACAAAAAACATTCCTTGGGCTAAAAATGGCCCAAGAAAATGATGGTTTAGTGATAAAAAGTGATGAGTCATCACTTTTCATCAGTTTTGTGGGCGTTTTCTGGGGCCAATGAATGTTTTTTGTGCAAAACAAATGCTTGCAATGGATACAGCATCATGACAAACCCTTAGTTAGACCCCTCACATCCTACTTAAAGCAGATTTTTTTCTGGGTATTTTCCTCCTGTATAGAAAGTCGATGGGAGCCCAACTTGATTTGGCCACTGTGGGTATTTGCAGTGAGCAGATTATGGTAGATTTTTTATCCTGGCTAGTAGACCTAATTTCCTGTCAGAATCAGTTGAAAAACTAAATAACACAATTTTTTCCAACCTCAGCTTTATTTTTACTTGACTATGTAGACAACAGAGGAGGGGCCCACACATTTGATATTTAAATAACGTATACATTTAATAGTAAATTGTCAATGACCACACAACCCTGTTCCCCCAAGGGCCCCTGATAGCCAAGGGCCCCTGGCAACGGCCCCACCGGCCCAATGGTTAATCCAGCCTGAGACCACTTTACTACCTGTCAGAAACTCAGGGCACAGCTCTCTTAGTGTTTTGAAGTGTTTTTTTTCCTTCTCCTATTTCTATTATTCTAGCCTTGAAAGAAAAAAGTAAAAGTTAAATAAGAGACATGTGCCAAGAGAGCCTGAGAGGTGGTATAGTGGTCTAATGATTAGTTCTTTGGCTCAGAGGTGCCATGTTCTAACCCCAGTCTTCCCATAGTTCAATGATGCACTACTTTGGAATTTTCTATACAACATATACATGTGTGACTCAAAATGTCTTTATGAATGCAATGGGCACTCACATATTCATTGTTATGGTAGCTCTGTTGGAAAAGCTCTTGACTCATTATCAGAAGGTCATAGGTTCAATTCTCAGCACCTGCACCTCTGCATCTGAGCAATTGACAGTGATGGCTTGCTTATTCTCTCCTTTAAAAGGCCATTGTCATTGACAATGCATTGGGCGCTTAAAGTTAAATATTTAAAAAAACTAATAAGAAATTCAAAGTAAAAATCTCAAGCATGCATGTATGTCCACAGTAAGGTGGAATGTTTTAATTGCGAATCAAGTTGCTCTGTTAAAGTATGTAGGAACAGCGAGGTGCCAAAGTTTTCAGATTCAAGTTTTAAAAGTTAAATATCTCCAAAACTACAAAACATTTCAAAGTAAAACTTTCAAGCATGTGTGTCGGCAGTTAGGTGAATTGTAAAAAGTATGAATGGAGTTTCTAGGTGAACGTGTTTTTTTTTGGCGCACAAATCTGCCATTGAGCCCCATGTTAATTTTTGCAAATTTTGTAAAGACTATATCTCTAAAACCAGGAAACATTTCAAATATTCATTTTCAGGCAAACATTTTCACAGTAAGCTGAACATGATAAAGTGTGAATGGTGTTTCTAGGTGTATGTTTGTAGCTCTAGTAGCCTGTCAAAGTTTGTACCTTTTCCATTGACAATGCATTGGGCGCTTAAAGTTAAATATTTCAAAAACTACAAATTATTTCAAAGTAAAAATCTCAACCATACATGTCAACAGTAAGGTGGCATTTTTGAATTTTGAATCAAGTCGCTAAGTTAAAGTATGAAGGAACAGCGAGGTGCCAAAGTTTTATCAGATGTGGGTTTTAAAAGTACATTATCTCCAAAAATACAAAATATTTCAAAGTAAAATCACACATTAAAATTGAACCTTACTGTGGACATGCATGCTTGAGACTTTTACTTTGAAATAATTTGTAGTTTTTGAAATATTTAACTTTAAGCGCCCAATGCATTGTCAATAGAAAAAGTACAAACTTTGGCAGGCTACTAGAGCTACAAACGTACACCTAGAAACACTGTTCAAACTTTATCGTGTTCAGCTTACTGTGGAAATAATTGCCTGAAAATGAATATTTGAAATGTTTCATGGTTTTAGAGATATAGTCTTTACAAAATTCGGAAAATTAACATGGGGCTCAATGGCAGATTTGTGTGCCTCAAAAAAACACGTTCACCTAGAAACTCCGTTCATACTTTTTATAATTCACCTAACTGTGGACACACATGCTTGAACGGTTTACTTTGAAATGTTTTGTAGTTTTGGAGATATTTAACTTGTAAAACTTAAATCTGAAAACTTTGGCACCTCGCTGTTAATACATACTTTAACCGAGCAACTTGATTCACAATTCAAAAATTCCACCTTACTGTGGACATACATGCTTGAGATTCTTACTTTAAAATAATGTGTAGTTTTTTAAATATTTAACTTGCATGACAATGGACATTTAAAGGTGAGAAAAATCAAACCATCAATGTCAATTGCTCAGATACAGAGGTGCCAGTGTTAGGATTTGATCCCATGACGTTTTGATGATGAGTCAAGAACTTTTCCAACTAAGCCACCCAAACACACATACTATGGGTGCCTAGTGCATTTTCAAAGACATTTTGAGTTACTCATGCATATCTTTACAAAGAACATTCCAAAGTACTCCATCATCAAACTACAGGTAGACTGGGGTTTGAATATGGAACCTCTCTGCTGAAAGTCAGATCATTAGACCACTCAGGGACGGATTAATCCCTGCGAGGGCCCCTGGTCGATAATAATTTAGGCCCCCCCCCCCCCCCACCCTCCACTATAACCCACCCCTCCCTCCCTTTCGACGCGCACTACCCAGCTCGGATTTTAAACCATGATGATCATCTGTGGGCCAAGAAAGCACCTGTAGACTAGCCTGGTTAATAAACCAGACCGCACAACACCACCCTGTGGTGTAGTGTGGTCTGGAGCCTCACAATTGAGAATCCATTTCCACCAGCCACCAGAAAGGGTTAGCCAATCAGGGCTGTAGGCTGTGTGGCCACATAAACATTCCCCCTCCCCTCTATGACAGGCATCAAAGAGGTAGTTGTCTTTGATGTTTCATTGATTAGAGAGAACACTAACGAGCTATTGACACTTGTATGGCTCAGTCAATTACTGTGGTTTACTTTCACTTTAAATTTTTCTTAAACCGCCCCTACCATTACGTCAATAGGCTTTAGCCCGCACCCAGAAAAATAATCTCTCCCCGAAATTGCAGACTCTCTTCCCAAAACGAAGTGTGTGATAGAGTCTGGTTTATTAACCAGGCAACCTGTAGACAACAGAGGAGGGGCCCACACATTTACTTTTTAATTAACATACCCATTTAATAGTAAATTGTCAATGACCATGTGGCCCCCATGTTCCCCCAAGGGCCCCTGAGAGCCAAGGGCCCCTGGCAACGGCCCCATCGGCCCAATGGTTAATCCAGCCCTGCGTGAGCAGGCAGTGTTTTTACATTTACGTTTTTTATTTCTTTATTCTTTATTGATTTTTTTATTTTTTATTTCCCAAATAATTATTAAAAACAAATGAAAAGGGTTATTGAAAAAACATGGCCTGCTCACGTATTAGGAGGGTAGTATGAGTCAACAGAAAAAATAATGTGTTTTTAATGAATCTATCTGAATCTATCTAAAATGGAGTTTGAAGTTACAATGGGTGTGTATGGGGAGAGGCTGGAGGTCCTAAATAACATTTACACCAAATATCTAAATATTGAATCAAGCAAATTAAAAACTGTTCAGGGTGTTCATTAAAGCCTGATTAGACGATAAAATGATCCAAAGTTTTTTTGAAAGTGAAATATCCCTTTAAAGGTGATACACCATGAAATTTCACTTTTCCTATTTTAAAACCTTTTTTTGGGGTCCCACAAGCACCTTCTATCCTCACAAAGTCCCATTTCTGACCGATGTGTCTTTCTCTGGTTTTGAGAAGGCGAAGGTTAAAAGTATCCCACGGGTTCTCAAAACAGGCTGTTCAGATTTGCTGCCGATTGTGACGTCATCTGCCGATTGTGACGTCATCACAAAAAAAAAAAAAAATCAAAAAATATTTTTTTTCAAAAAAATATTTTTTTCAAAAAAAAATTTTTTTCAAAAGGATTTTGGGGGGGGGGGGTGGCGCAGTTCAGGCCAAAGGTGGTACTGCAGCTGAAATGCTCTGAGAGCCATTCAAAAATGAGAGAGGCTCTCTATTCAGGAGTGGTAATTTAGCCTCAAACCTTTTGAAAAACGTTTTTGGGACATAAACAATATGACATAAATACTTTTTAAATGCATGGTGTATCACCTTTAAGTAAGAGGTCAAGAATTCCAGGTTGAATTACCTGTTGAGTTTCCAGCTGGTTGGGCTGGGGCTACTGCTCCATGTCAGGGGCTGCAGTTCCTCGGACGGTAGGACCATGCCACTGTCCCACTGCTCATCCTGATGCAATATACACCACATTAGAGGGCATCAGAGCGTGTCTCTGCACTTGTGAGAGTGTGTGAATGTGCATGTGTGACAGCACACGTGTACTGTATGCATTTCCTTACATCCGGACTGGCTGTCTCCTTGCAAGGTAGTTCCTCGAACGTCTGGAGTGTGGTCACACCCCTCATGTAACTGGAAGAATCGGGTCAAGATTAAAAACACTGATTAGACAAGTTCTGCCAAATGTTTTCTTCCTCTTCCTGACTACATTCATTGGTTTTTGTTTTCAGTTATTACTTTTTTTCTCCACCAACTCATTTATCTCATTCCCCATCTTCAGCCTACTGTATTAGTTGATTGGTTTGGTTTGATCCCCGGTTTGATCCCCGGCCGGGTCATACTAAAGACTCAGTGCCTCCCTGCTTGGCGCTTAACATCAAGGGTTGGATTGGGGGTCCCTTCGACATACTGGTGTCATGTCCAGAGGGTGTACTCATGATACAGAAACAGGAGAGACACATCTAGGATGCAATCCCTTTTATGCCCATATATGGAGATCCCTGCTCTGAGTATCTGACATCACTGTGATGTCACCTGTGATGTCACAGTGTCAGGTGATACCTGCCCATATATGGAGATCCCTAACAGAATCCCTTTTACACCCATATATGGAGATCCCTGCTCTGAGTATCTGACATCACTGTGATGTCACCTGTTTATGCCCATATATGGAGATCCCTAATCTGAGTATCTGCCACTGTGATGTCACCTGTGATGTCACAGTGATGTGTTGGGGGAAACACAGTGTCAGGCGTTCGGATACGGACAAGCTGTGTCGGTTCTGATAGTAAACTGCAACCTATGGTCGCAATAAAAAAGTCAACCTCACATTAAAATGAATTCATTTTCTCCTTTACTTTAATTACAAACTAAACTACATATATATATATATATAATACTTAATTAATAATGAATTATGTCAATCAACATTAGTTTAAATGTAGGTTATCTTTCCTTCATTTCTTCCTCTCTCTCTCTCTCTCTCTCTCTCTCTCTCTCTCTCTCTCTCCTCTCTCTCTCTCTCTCTCCCTCTCTCTCTCTCTCTCTCCCTCTCTCTCTCTTTCTCTCTCTCCCTCTCTCTCTCTCTCTCTCTCTCTCTCTCGTAATATCACCTGTCGTCCTTACCCCAGATTGGTGACTGCAAGTAGCTCACTGCTCTGTCTGTCTCCAGACATGAAAGACCCCAGAGGAATATAGTCCTTCCCATCCTGTTCAAGGGCAGAGGCAAGTAAGAAATCATCAGCGTTCCTAATATCACAGTATTATTAGTATATATATCATTTGGTGTGTGTGTGTGTGTGTGTGTGTGTGTGTGTGTGTGTGTGTGTGTGTGTGTGTGTGTGTGTGTGTGTGTGTGTGTGTGTGTGTGTGTGTGTGTGTGTGTGTGTGTGTGTGCCATGTCTGACCTGTTGAACCCTGGCCTGTAGCAGATCTCCCAGTGTTTCTACCAATTCAGTGAAGGTGGGTCGGTGTGAAGGGTTGGCCTCCCAACAAGTCAGCATGGTGCTATAACTATGTGCAAGGATACCCTGTTATCAATGCCATTACAGTATGATGACATCATAATATAATGGCCAAATGGTAATTTCATGTTTTTTTGTTTTTTTTGTCATAATAACACATACAAATGGAGAGAGATGCTTATAATTATTAATTGCAGTTTCAAACTGGGGTTTAGAGTGTCATGAAAACTACAAAGAAAAACCCACATCTCGGGTGTGCTGTGCTCTGGAGCCCGCATCCTTGTACCATCCTTCAGTCTGTGGCAGAATTCCTCGTCTATGTGAAGACCAGGGTATGGAGAGGCTCCTGATGGACAGATACACACAGAGGATGACATCACAGACTTACACACACTTCTGCGCACAGACAATGCCCTTAAACAGGGGCGTCACAAGGGGGGGAAAAGTGGGACTGAGTTACTAGGGCCCAAATGGAGGGGCCTGGAATTATTTTATACTTTAGCTATTGAAAAATAGCATATATACAAGCTCACAGCGCAGCACCAAGTGCCGCGCTTACGAGCTTGTAGATCTTCTATTTTTGAAAAGTCGTGAAAATGTGTGCAAATCTTTGAATATACTGTATGTATTCTTTTAAGCAAACATTTGTGACTCAATTTTGCTTCTGGCGGTCCTTGGAACTAAATATTTTGAGATGGGGGTCCGTGGCCAAAATGCCAAATACATATTTTGGGGGTCCTTCACATGAAAAAGTTAAAGCAACACTGACATAGAAACATAGGTTTTTCAAAAAACCTTAGAAGGATTTGAAATATTCAAAGACTGTGAGCTTGTATATCTGTTATTTTTCAATAGTTAAAGCACCCAGGGCCCAGAATTTGGTGCGACACCCCTGCCCTTAAACACACACATTCTCTCAACCACTCTAATATAAAGTCCTCAATACAACTCACTATCTTCTCATATACTGAATACTGTATTGTACTTTCCACCACTGCATGTACATTTACTCAACTTCTACAACTTTACCTGAGTATCTCAGATTTTTACTATTGTTTGAAAACGTTAGTTTCTAGTCAATCTGGAAACCTGAGATTAGTTTCTATCCACCTGTTTCTGCGAGAATTTACTGTAGCATTATCTGTGGGACACTTCCGGAGAACAGCAGACATACAAGCTCATCGCATATGCAACCGCTGTGAGCTTGTAGATCACACTCCGCTGCGGCACCGGAAGCTGCCGCACAACTTCTGCGCAATGCACGATGGGACGTTGGAAAGTTGTGGATAGTTACTTCGGCTATTTTTTAATTAATGAAAAACATAAATTGGGAAATTAGCCATTCATAATTCATCCATTTGGTACTTTAAAGTATATTTTGACACCAATACCTTTGTACTTTTACTACTACTAGTAACAGAGTATTTCTACATTGTGTTATCGTTACTTTTACTTACATACACTGGAGTACTTCCTCCACCACTGTGTTCATGTACATGTTACCAGTGCAGGGTTTCCTGCAGGAAAAAGTCTTGACCAGGGGGGGATCTCGAAGCCCCTGCGCCGATTTTTTTTGATAATTAATTAATTAATTCGAGTAATTCATTCACTTAATTTTTAATATTAATTATTATTTTTGCCCTATAAAAAACACATGAATGTGCCCATGATGACGGAAAACACAACTACATGCTATCATCCACATTTATTCAACATTGAATAAATACGTTTTTCACAGGACAGTGTAACTTGTTTTTTTCCCCCAGGTTAATCAACCAAAAACTTTTGAAAAAAAAAGAAAAAAAAAAAAACATTTTTTTTTTTTTTTTTTTTAAGACCCTTGGGGGGGGCGGGGGGTTTTCTGGCCGGGCGAGGCGCCTGGCCTGTAAAGTGCTGCAGGAAACCCTGCAGTGAAACTATGAGAGCGTACCTAGAGAGAAAATCTCCCACAGCAGAACTCCATAGGACCACACGTCACTCTGGGTGGTGAACACCTTGTCAAAGATAGACTCTGGAGACATCCACTTCAGAGGGAGTCTGGCCTGCTCAGACAATCACAGTACAGGGTAGACGGTCAACAAAGTGCAAGAAGTTTGAACATGCTTGGTTAAAATGTTTGGTTTGAGTCATCAATAATAAAATAATTATCTTAAACAGCAGAGGATATCAGTAGAGAGAGAGAGAGAGAGAGAGAGAGAGAGAGAGAGAGAGAGAGAGAGAGAGCGAGAGAGAGAGAGAGGAGACATATTATAATAGAAGCTATGTGCAACGTTTAAATCCATGATGTTGCAAGTAGGTCTGTCTGTGCCTATTTACTATGGTTACTTTCTAAATTAATCACATTTTAACTCACACAACCTCTGCTTTAAGAAGCACATATTAACCACTGCACCAATGTAGTGTGGGGCCTTAAGGGGAGCAAATGCAAATTTTGTGCAAATTTGTCTTAAAGCGCCAAATTTTGCACAGATGTCCCCGAAGTTTGCGACCTTCGGGGTCGCCACAGCGGCCAAATCAAGTTGGGCTCCCATCGACTTTCTATATAGGAAAATACCCAGAAAAACTTTTTTTTTTTGGATATTTAACTAGGATGTGAGAGGTCTAACTAGGGTTTTGTCATGATGCTGAATCCATTGCAAGCATTTGTTTTGCACAAAAAACATTCCTTGGGCTACAAATGGCCCCAGAAAACGCCCACAAAACTGTGATTAGTGATGAAAAGTGATGAGTCATCACTTTTCATCACTAAACCATCGTTTTCTGGGGCCATTTGTAGCCCAAGGAATGTTTTTTGTGCAAAACAAATGCTTGCAATGGATTCAGCATCATGACAAACCCCTAGTTAGACCACTCACATCCTACTTAAAGCTATACTGTGTAAGTTGCTCAACTAGTGGTCAGTAGCTCTATAGCAAACCGCGGTCGCGTCCGCGTCTTTCGGCCGTGTTTCGCCGCGGACCGGGCCTCACACCCCCGCGTCTGCCTCCACCTCGCCGAGATCTATCTTTAGAGGGGTCCCTGGTTCCTGTGCGTTCAGGCATTCCGGAGAAACGGACTCCTTCACCCGAGTATAGACACACGGGCGCCTACAAATATGGCCGCCCTATTGTGATAGCGACCCCACTTCAAGATGCGCTGTGATTGGCCGGCAGTGTATAACCCTCGCTGTGATTGGCCGGTAGTGTATGATGACGTACTTTTCCGCGAAAACCGGGCCCCGGTCAGGATCATAGAAAACATATAAAGAGAAGGCTTTAGAAGCTGAAAATAACGGAGTGGGTGTTCTAAAACTTTAGCGATTTAACAGTTAGGACAATTTTAAGATTTGTTTTATAAAAAAAAGTTACATGGTATAACTTTAAATACCCAGAAAAAAAAGATTCTGGGTATTTTCTTCCTGTATAGAAAGTCGATGGGAGCACAACTTGATTTGGCCGCTGTGGCGACCCCGAAGGTCGCAAACACGGACGCCCTAGCTAAATCATTAGAGCATGCCCTGGGCTACATCTGTGCAAAATTTGGCGCTTTAAGACAAATTTGCACGAAATTAGCATTTGCTCCCCTAAGGCCCCACACTAATGTGTTCTGTTATGCTCTTTGTAATGTAGGACAGATTGCTCTCTTTAACTTTAGCTGGATGGAAAGGTGTGACCACTGTGCATTAGCAGGGAGGTCTTCAGTCTTCTCTTCAAGGATGTTTATTTGCAAAAAAATGGTTCCTACTATTAATCTAAGATTTCCCTTTGGGATTTCCAATGAAAAAAAACAAAAAAGTGACCCAGGTATGGTGCTTCCTATGGTGCTTCCTTGTCAACTATGGTGCTTCCTATGGTGCTTCCTTGTCAACTATGGTGCTTCCTATGGTGCTTCCTGTCAACTATGGTGCTTCCTATGGTGCTTCCTTGTCAACTATGGTGCTTCCTATGGTGCTTCCTTGTCAACTATGGTGCTTCCTATAGTGCTTTCCTGTCCCCCAGAGTGATTACAGTGACAGTAATGGTGTCCCTTGCCAAAAACACCACCGTGACAAGTTGTTGGCTTGTAGATGTGTTTTTTTTTTGGCAAGCAACACGCCATAACAACAGAGTAAGAAAATGGCTTCATGCTTCCACATGTATGAGCACTTACGAAACTAATTACTACATGAGATACTTCAATGGTTTCCTGTGGAAATAAGCCAAGTGCTTTTCTAGGATCTCCTTTTAGTTGACCTTGTACCAGTGAACTGTACCGTCATGAAACTGTACCTTTTCCTATGCAAACTTCTAATAAAGTCACTCTTCAATCAATCAATCAATCAATCAATCAATCAATCAATCAATCAATCAACCAATCAATCAATCAATCAACCTTCCATCATCATCCCTGTTGAGAAACATTATGCTATATACTGTAGTTAGAATAATCAGTGTTGCATACACACACGCACCCATGGTGAGTTTGTTTGCGTGCATGAAGGCAAGTGTGAACTCACATCTCCCTTGCGGACATAGTCAGGGTCTTTGTTCAGGTCACGGGCCAGGCCGAAGTCACAGATCTTCACTACTTTGTTCTCAGACAGCAGAATATTCCTGGCAGCCAGGTCCCGGTGAATACACTGATATACGGGTAAGTACACGGAGAGACGGCACAGCAGAAATCAATGACATACACTGTCTGCAAACGCACACACACTTGCAGTATGCAGCAGTGGTGTACCCAGTGGTGTAAAGTAACTAAGTTAATTTACTTACTAAGTAATGTACTTTCCAATACTTTTACTTCTGCTCCACTACATCTCGGATCCAAATTTTGTACTTTCACTCCACTACATTTATTTGAAAACTTTAGTTATTAGTTACATTGCAGATATAAATTATAATATTATAAAACATACATAAACCACTTTAGCTCTATTTTATACCTTGGCTATTTGAAAATAGCTGATCTACATGCTCACAACGCGTCGCGATGCGACGCGTTGTGAGCTTGTAGATCTGCTATTTTCAAACATTTTGTACTTTTACTTTTGGTACTTTAAGTACATTTTGATGCCAACACTTTCATACTTTTACTCAAGTACATTTTGAATTCCGGACTTTTACTTGTAACTGAGTATATCTATATTGCAGTATTGATACTTTTACTTAAGTAAAATATATGAGTACTTTTTCCACCACTGGGTGTACCATACCTTGCGAGAGGCCAGGAATTCCATTCCCCGTGCAACCTGGAAGCTGAAGGAGATGAGGTCCCCCAAGAACAAGGGAGAAACAGGGGCGCCTGAAGACACAAGTGGCAAACCTAAAGTTATCTGATCTAACATTTCCTAAGAGGGAGATTATACAACAACACTATTGAGCAGTGTGTGGATATCTAAAATGAGGCACATTTTGTGTTCATGTTATACCTCACCTTGGTCAGGGTCTTTCTTGTCACCCTTATCCTCGAACCCTGAGCTGATGCTACTGTGGCTGTTGGACACGTTGCTCACCCTGCCCTTCCCTTGATCCTCCCTTCCAACCAACTGAAAGAGACATGATAATAATACACTTTAACTGGGATATTTCACTTTCAAACATGTTTGGTGTATTCCTGACCCCCGAAAAATTATAAAAATAAATGGAAAGTGTAATTGAAAAGAAGGGCCATATTAGTCACCAGAACCAAAGACGGTGGTTAAAATGGAGTTTGAAGTTATGGGTCGATCTATTAAGTGTAAAAGTGTAAAATCAGGCATTACGATGCCATCAAGGCCTGCCAAAATACATGTGTAGACAAAAAAACTTTAGTCGACTAAAATCTTGATATGATGATGATATCAACTAAAACTAGACAAAAACCAAAACTTTTCAGATGACTAAAATATGACTAAAACTATACACATTTTTATTCGAAAGAATAAATCAAAATTTGCTGTCAAAATGAACAGTGAGTTGAACCCAAGGTCACAAACTATCCATGCTGACCTGCTGAGACTATCATTTCTGAGTTTCATGACAGTAAACAACATGCGAAAAATAGGAAATGGGCCTCTTGATTCCGGGCAGATAATATCTTGGTACCTCAAACAGAGCGCAGAAGTGAAGCTGTGAGATCACACCTTTTAATGAGAAGAAGCTAGATGTGAGATATGTAGTAATGCCCTCTACAGTTGATAAAAATACTCTGCACGCAAGGCCTGGATTAGTGGTTAAGAACGTACGGTATGCGTGTCTGTGTACATGTGAAGTGTGTGCATGCGTGCGTACGCGCGGGCTGTGTGTGTGTGTGTGTGTGTGTGTGTGTGTGTGTGTGTGTGTGTGTGTGTGTGTGTGTGTGTGTGTGTGTGTGCGTGCGTGCGTGCGTGTGTGTGTGTATGTGAAACATTCTCACTATCTGTCAGTATTTGACTGGGCATGTGGCAACATTTAAACTTGCTGAACTCACCCTGTCGTGCATAAAGACCTCTCTCTTGCTCTTCAAATAGGTGGAGAGATTTCCATATTGACAGTACTCCACTATGACCATCAGCGGTCCTACACACACACACACACACACACACACACACACACACACACACACACACACACACACACACACACACACACACACACACACACACACACACACACACACAGGGGAGAATCATGCCTAGTTTAGTTTAGTTTTAAAGTATTTGTTGGAAACAAGTACAGTCTCAAATTTGACTTTTAAGAAGCACATCAAGAAGGTGTCTAACACAATTAAATTCAATCTGCAAACTTTTAAACTAATCAGGCCATTCTTAACAACTGCTAAAACATATCTCTTGTTTGCTGGTGCCTCAGTCCTCAAACCAAAAGAACAGCTTTTTAAGAGAACCATAAAGGTACTTAAAGGGGAAGACCACCCATTTTCAATATTGAACCATGTCATTAATATACCTTAGAGGAGTTGTGTGGAAATAGAAAAAAAGTTCCCCCCCTTCTGTGTTGCCTAGAACTGGAGGAATGATTTTGGGGTTTGTATTGTAAAGTACAACTTGATGACATCACACCGTGGGGGGGGGACTTTCTTTCTATTTCCACACAACCCCTCTAAGGTATATTAATGACATAATTCAATATTGAAAATGGGTGGTCTTCCCCTTTAAGTAACCATACTCGTACCACCACTGTAGCATACCGGGGGAAAAAATAATATATAGGCTATATATATATATATATATATATATATATATATATATATATATATATATATATATATTTTTTTTTAACGTTTTATTTATATACAAATGTATACACTTGCACACACACGCGCACACACACACACACACACACACACACACGCACGCACGCATGCACGCACACGCACACACACACACACACACACACACACACACACACACACACACACACACACACACCTCCAGGCTTGGTGCAGGCTCCCAGCAAGTTTACAACATTCACGTGGTGTCCGATGTGATTGAGGATCTTCAGCTCAGTCATCAGAGCCTTCTGCTCGCTGGGTGTGGCGCCCTCTGGTGGATACAACGCAACAACACAACCACTGACTGAGACTCAATGAAGTGATGAATGGGGAAATATGTCTTCATCATGGAGCAAGATGCATGTTTCTGACATTATGTAAATACAAGAGAATTCAATGCAACAAAAAAAAGTACTTTATCTTAATGGAAGGTCTAGCAATGCATATAAGCGCCTGTCAATGCTGTACCTTTGAGCATCTTAACAGCCACGGTCCTGCAGCTTGTGGAGTTGTCTATGCCAAAGGCTGATGCCTGCATGACCTTCCCAAAGGCGCCACGACCTAAAGGCTTCTCTGAAGTGAAAGGGGGAGAGAATAAATGAGAATAAACTGCAACTATGTCGGACAGAGTGAGAGAGAGAGAGAGAGAGAGAGAGAGAGAGAGAGAGAGAGAGAGAGAGAGTGAGCAGAAGGGGGTTGGGTTTGCAATTAAAATATTTAGAGAAAGAGATGTGCGTGTTTGGTTTAAGCAGCTTCATTAACTGCAGTCAATTATAGATATTATGAGATGATTAGAAAGGACATCACACAGCTTATCTGCGCAATCATAAGTGATTTTCAGCTGTCGGCGGGTTTCAGTGGAGTGCATCCAGTCACTCAGATCCCACCCAGGACAGTGAGAGCTGATTAGTAACAGTAAACATAGTTCACACACCCCTGGCAGGGTTGATTAGCTCACCACAGACCAGACACGCAGACACAAACTCTGATTAATGAAATGAGAGGCACTCCCAATAATATATGATAAGACCTATGAGAAAGTAACCTCATCTGTTTGGAGATCTTAAATAAATTCTCTCTCCCCTCTCAGACACATTTTTCAGATCTGTATCTCTTTCCCTCGTTCATTCCCAGGGGCGTCACAAGGGGGGGGGGGGGGGGGGGGAGTGGGACTGAGTTACTAGGAATGTAGGTGGAGGGGCCTTAATTATTTTATACTCTAGCTATTGAAAAATAGCAGATATACAAGCTCACAGCGCGGCACTCAGCTTGTAGACCTGCTATTTATTTTAAAGTAACTCAAATTTTGCTTCAGGGGGGTCCCTGGAACTAAATATTTTGAGATACAAATACAAATCATTTTGGGGGTCCTTCACATGAAAAAGTTTGAGCACCAATGACATAGAAACATGTAGAAGCTAGAAGCAGTGAGCAAATCCTTTTTTTTTTGGGGGGGGGGGGGGGGGGGGGACCTAAGACTTTTCACGATTAAAAAAAAAATGCAGATCTACAAGCTTGCAGCCGCGCTGTGAGATTGTATATGTGCTATTTTTCAATAGTTAAAGCACAAAATAATGCGTAATAATGCGTTCCCAGTCCAAATGGGTTAAACCCCCTCCCCCTATGAAGAACATTCATGGGGGGCCCGCAGTGAATCCTTGTACCCAGGGCCCAGAATTTGGTGCGACACCCCTGTTCATTCCTCTCAGTTTGCACAGTCATCAAGCTCTGAATCCCAGAGCTGGACCACCAGTGGTTAACAGTGGAATAACATCCGTTTCAGCTGAACTCTCATTGGCCGTTCACCATGAAGTATACCTAGCTTGAGCCGCTCCCTGGGGAACTCCCATTGGCTGGGGTCGTACTGAAGCCTATCACACTGCTCCTCCGCTGGCCCCTCCCCCGTGTCCAGGATGATTGACAGGTATCCCGGCTTGGAGCTGGAGCGTTTGGGCTGGGAGGAAGAGAGAGAAACAGGAAACATGTAGGAGAAATGTTTAAGATATTTTTGGGGCCTTTATTGATAGTACAGTAGCAGGTAGACAGGAAACAGGGGAGAGACGGAGAGTGACATGCAGCAGGACTCGAACCCGCGACACGCTGTCAGGAATCAGATGTGGTAATGGTATGTGCCTGGACCGCTGTGAGATGAGAGTTTACAATATTTTAGGCACCTCAACACTTAGCCTTTCGGAACAACGTTTATTTATTGGCTACCAAAACTTAATTTTGTCCAGCAAGATCTTTGTCAGGTAACACAAAAACGAGACAAAACAAAGTTAATAGCCTACAGATAGTAGCTACACGAGGATGTTCGAAAAGCTCATGTTCGACGGCTTTATGGCGCAAAACTGTTCATGTATCTTCATGATGAGGAAACGACTAAAAAACAGTTGAATTCCGCATTGACAAATATTCACAATTGGGAATTACACAATGGTTTCCGTGGGTTTCACAAGCCCAAGATTAATACTCAGCACATTAGGGTTAGAATAACAAAATGTTTTCCTGTTCGCATTTATCCAAAATAAGAGAAAGTTCACACTACTCCATTCAAAGCATACCAAAGGCTGCTCAATATAGTTTCTTCTCATTAATAAAGCAGTCAACACCCAGTCTTCAGTTCCGTCACTATACTTACTCACTTTCAATATGGCATGTTTATGTTTTGAACATGCCATTTGTTCTTCATGTTTTAATTTCCCAAAAATTATAAATATTTTTGCGACATGTTGTGTCCTTGTAGATGGGGCGGCTGTAGCTCAGTAGGTAGAGCAGGTTGGCCAATGATCCGTCGGAGGTTCAAATCCCGGCTACTCCTGTCTACATGTCGAAGTGTCCTTGGGCAAGACACTGAACCCCGAGTTGCTCCCGGTGAGCTGGTTGGTGCCTTGCATGGTTTCCACTGCCACCGGTGTATGAATGTGCGTGTGAATGGGTGAATGTAATGCACAATGTAAAGCGATTTGGATAAAAGCGCTATATAAATGCACCATTTACCGTCGTATGACAAAGTAATAGGGCTGAAGTGGTTAACAGTGAAGTGTGCACTATAACATCCTATGGATTGTACAGTGTGTGTGGTAGCTACACAGTATACTTCATCTCCTCACCTGCTTCAGTTTGTGTATGAAGAGAGTGAGCAGCAGCCAGAATATTGTAGCCACCACGCAGGTACAGGTGAGGGTGGGGATCTCCAGGGGGGACCTCTCTGAGGAGCCTACAGGAACACATGGCCACACAACATGAAAAATGAAAAACCTCCTTTCCTTCTCCCACATGTTGTCGAAACCAATAAATCATTAACACCCATATGGCACCCATTCATCTGGAGCTGGACCCCTCTTGTTTTTTTGGGTGAATTGTAGAAATAGATTATAATAGACACACAACACAGACACTCTTCTCTCCAGGGCCAGGCTGCGAAGGGACCGCTGCTGCACAGGGGTCCAAGGACCAGGTGGCTTTCTTCTATGGGATCTGGATGCTTGTGCTTGTGTGTGTGTGTGTGTGTGTGTGTGTGTGTGTGTGTGTGTGTGTCATTGTGTACTGTATAACCAGATTACGGCATGTAAAATTAGGTTTATTGTGTTAAGTAGTGAATGAACAATGAGGATTTACTTTCTATATTTGGCATCATGCTCTGATAGTGCTAACAGCATTTAACACACTGTATAGCTCACAATAAAGACCCTATAGATCTTAAAACAATACCACATAAGAAAGACTGAGACCTACTGACGAGTAGTTTAAGAAACACAGGATTAGATTGATTGACTCAATATCTATTTCCAGAACATGGAACAATGGACAGGCAGCCATCAGTATACCCATATATGGAAGAGCCCCTTCCATAGGGGTCCAGGTTAAACACAGCCAATGGAAGGCGATCACAGTTCAAAACTCTATCGGACAGGAAGTGCTTACTGTTGACCCATATATAGGCAGAGCTCTCCACAGATCCCCTCTCATTGGTGGCTTGGCATGTGTAGAGACCCTCGTCCTCTGCTGTGATTCGATCAATGTGGAGGGCCCCACCCTCTGGCGCTACCACAATGCCTGGTGGTGAGAAATTACAATTTAGGCATTTAGCAGACGCTCTTAATCCAGAGCGATATACAATAAGCAAGGTAATACATCAATAAATGATAAATGGTGCATTTATATAGCGCCTTTATCCAAGGCGCTTTACAGAGATTGTGCATTACATTCACCCACCGATGGCAGAAGAAACCATACAAGGCAACCAACCTGCTCACCGGGAGCAACTAGGGATTTCAGAGTCTTGCTCAAGGACTCTTCAACACTAACTCTGGGTGAGCCCGGGATCGAACTGGAAACCCTTCGGGAACCCTCTGTGTTCTAATGACGGTTTCTCTACCCCTGAGCCACTGCTGCTCAATACATCAAACGCATAGAAATACTTATCAAACATAGGTAGACCAAGCACCTTTATAAAAATCACACCCGTGTGAACTGAGCGGTGGTTTACCCCCCCCCCCCCCTGTGTGTGTGTGTGTGTGTGTGTGCGTGCGTGTGTGTGTGTGTGTGCCTGGTCTGGCCTGGCCTGAACAACAGCGCCCCTCCCTTAACATGTGTGGTCATAAAAGGAACTGCAGGCCTGCAGGCTACATACAGACACACACACACGCACACACGCACACACACACGCATACACACACGGCCACGTATAGGAGACGGTGTAACCACCGCTCAAAAACAAAAAACATAAAAAATGCTATCTAAATGACATGTATGGTCATTGAGGGTAGGCAAGTGCTATGGGAAGTGCTATGGGCTAAGGTGGAGTCTGAAGAGGTGAGTCTTCAAACCGCGGTGGAAGCTAGGGAGTGAGTCTGCAGTCCTAGGTGTTTATTCCACAGTTCGGGGGCCAGGAGGGCCAAGAGAAATGGCGGAAATTGGACAAACACTCTCGTGAGTGATTGATGTTGATGTTGAGCCAACATCAACATGTTCCTTGTTGATGTTGGCTCGCCCATGTGTTCTCACCTGATCCCTGGGACAGCGGGCGTTGGTTTTTGTACCAGGTGATGGTTGGCAGAGGGATGCCATGGGCGGCACAGCTGAGGGTGACTGAGCTGCTTACATTCACACTGGAGTCTGTCAGGTTTCGCAGCAGCTCCGGAGGCTCTAGAACTGCAGGCAGAGGCAAGGAGACAAACATATCGTCACTGTCGTTCAGAAACCTCGTATCTCCAAGTTTCAATTTGTATGTTTTTTCGCGAAGTAAAGCCCTGCTTCATCAGGCAAGGCGGTCGCACAATAGTAGTGAAAACAGCAGATCTACAAGCACACAACGCCTCACGGTGCGAGGCTTGTGTGCTTGTAGATCGGCTGTTTTCACTAGTCGTTGTTTCACCGACAACGACGATAGCACTCGCATGTTTTGTATGAGACAGAGGAGAGAGACTCAACACAAAGTGTACATGCGTTGAGCAGAAAGAATATAACTGCTCACAAATGTGGCTGTGTGAAATATAAAGTGTTATTACCTCACCAACTACACACAAGCATATTTGTCCTAATACAAAAGTGTTTCTATGAATAGACTAAAATACATTGTTCTCCTTTGGGTAGTTTCTCCGTGAATTGAGATCAGAGCTACCCCCCCTCTCTCTCTCTTTGGAACTGTGCCATTCTGGTACAATAAAACATGCTGCTAGTAACACATATCTGTGTGAGAGTGGCCTTGGTTTCAACTTGTGAGTCAGCTGACATTTGGATACTCTCGGGTCTCTTAGTCACCTCAAAATACCCCGTAACACAAACCCATTTCCTAAGAACCTCGACAATGCGGTATTTCATCATCCCGACTGGTATTAGCTTGTGAATGGACACAATGAGACACAGAACATTTCCCAATTTCGCACAACCACAGGCTATAATTAGACAAAAATGGCCCCCGGCCCCTCTGACTCATGCTCCTTTAATACTACGAACGTCTCTCCCCAATTTTGTCACCTTTCCCTCCCCCTCCCCCATCTCTCCATTCTGTCTTTTTTTCCCAACTTCGTCTCTTTCTGCATCCCCATTCAGGTAATGTCCCTGCAGGGGCTCCCTGGGGAGGAAGTGAATGTATTGGGCTCTGATTGTATGCAGAACAGCAGTAAAAGACATGAAGAAAAGTCACTTAAAGCAAGGGGACTGATTGTTGTTTTCCACTATCTTCCTCCCCGGACAACAATTGATGATTGTCCGCGGGGCTGGGGCCTGACAGTGTCTGATTGGCTGATTGTTCCGCTGGCCCTGCGTATGGGGCCTGTAAATGTGGCATTGTGGGAAGTACCATTGTGTGCTCTTCCTCCAGAGCAGAGCTCATTCCCACGTGAAAGAAAGGTGCTGAGCTTGAGCGCGATCGAGAGCAAAGGCTGGGTGGGGCTCCAGGAAGCCCCAGGAACCCAATTCCCAAGCTCTTATTTATTTATTTTTAATTTAATTTATTTTAAATTGTTGGCCTATAATCGCGCCGTAAACTTGGCACACCGGGCTTATGGTTGTTCAAATGTATTGATTTGGAAATGCAGTTAATCTGTTTAGTCACCAACAGATGGGTTAACCCTAACCCTAACCCTAACCCTAACCGTTCAGGAGAAATCTCCTGAAATAGGTAGGTGTATGTGTTTGTGGATACATGTGCACCAGTAGTGTGTAAACAGTAATACTGACTAATAACGACACTGAGCGTCGCCACCCATTTCATGATGACGAGGTGAAGAAGGAAGCCCTAGATCAGTGGTTATCAAACATTTTCATGTCAAGGACCCCCTATTAATTAGGGGGGCCTTAATTATTAATTTGGGGCCCCTAATTAAGATGCATTTGGCCGAGGACCCCCATCAGAAAATAGTGTGTGCCAGAGACCCCCATACAAGATTTGAGTTTAATGTTTCAAGAGTTGAAAATAGCAGATCTACAAGCGCAGGACTTATTGCAATGCGACGCGTTGTGAGATTGTTTTCAAATAGTCGACCAAATCAAGTAATTAAACTGGTTTTGATGCTACAGTGTATATTAACTAATATTATGTAATTATTTCCCCTGGACGCCACATTGAGAACCACTGGCCTATACAGTAGATCAGGGGTCTTCAACAGGGGGTCCGGGACCCCTAGGGGGTCCTCAGAGTAGAGGAGTAGAGGTAAAAAAGAGTAGACAAAGTACAGAGTGAATGGTTAAGTTTACAAAGTATCGACAATTTAAGATTTTAAGTGGTTATTAGTTATGTGTCGTTCATGAGTGATTCGTTCATAAGATTCGAATCATTAGCATGACTCGTGAACGATTTGTTCAAATCCCTGAAATGGGTCGTTCACACTTTCGTTCACACCCCCGCCCCTCCACCTAAAAGCCCCGGCCGGCCGGCAGACAGGACGCGACGGCGGGCTGTACTCGCGACGTAATAAAAACGCTCCCGCGATTGTGTTTTTCACGGGACGATCGCGCTATGAACGAATCATTTGAACGAATCTTCTGAACGGATCATTACCGTGAACATGAACGAAATGATCCGTTCACTGAAATGAACGGGATTGCCCATCACTAGTGGTTATGTGTCAAACAAGTCTATGAATCTTTCAATGAAATCGATGAGAATCTCCATCACACATTTATACAATATGTAGAGGGGGTCCCTGCGTCATCTCTCTCTCTGCTAAGGGGTCCTTGGCCTGAACACGTTGAAGACCCCTGCAGTACATCATATGACAGACAATAATAAAATGTGCAAATTAATTTGCGGGCTGACCTTTGACCAGCACCTGTGTGTCCAGGTGCGTCTGCTGTCCTGAGAGCAGGTGTCGGGCGCAGCAGCGGTACGTTCCAGAATCGCCGGCTGTCAGGTTGCCAAGCGACAGCGACAGAGAGTAGGAGAATTGCCCGGCGGTGAGCTGACCGCTCGGCGAGGGGCTCCCAGGCCATGCGTCATGCTCTTTATGCCTCATCCGTTGCCATGACAGCGATGTATACAGGTACTTATTGGCCATGCAGGTGAGCACGCAGTCTCCGCCCTCTCTTGGCTCCGGCCCTTGGCTCACACTGAAGCCCCCGGGGATGTCTAATAATGAGGCCAAAACAGAGGGAGGAAGAGAGAGAGAGAGAGAGAGAGAGAGAGAGAGAGAGAGAGAGAGGGAGAGAGGGAGAGAGAGTGTGAATGGGGGGAGGGGAGTAGGGAAGAAGAGAAGGAAAGGGAGGATAGATGGAGGGAAGCACAGAGGGAGCGTGGGATGGGGAGAGTGAGACAGAGGAAGGGAATGAAGGGATAGAGGGAAGGAGGTGGGGGTGGGATGAGAATAAGTATCCAGGATTGGAGCGATGGACTTTTCCAGAGTGCATCCAGCTATTTTACGCCCACTAGACTCCTGCTTTCAGCAGTAATCTCTCCCAGTTTCCCGCATTATGCCAAGAGCCTGGCGTCCACCTTATTAATGGTGAATTAAAGAAGCCGCCGTTTTCAACATTTGATGACAATGTTGAATGGCCATTGTAGGGTAAAAACGGAGCTCATGGAATACAGTGAACAGGCTTTTTATTTACTTTAGCCATTTGAAACTTCCCGTGGAAACGGCTTGAGGGTTTCCTGATGGCAGATAGTGTTTATCTTTCTCGAACACCCCCAGGCCTCCCGAAATAAAGAGGGGCCGTCAGTCCAAGGAAGTGCACCGCATGGGGAAGTGCAATGATAAGACTTGCAGGTTCCTGTTTCGACCTAGCTCACACACTCTTGCAGTTTGTGCACACATGTACTGTACACCTACGTACACACTGACTCAGGCGTGCTCACGAACACACACACACACACACACGCACGCACGCACGCACGCACGCACGCGCGCACACACCTGTGCACAGGTGCACATACGGTATACACACTTTTACATATAAATATACTTTTAAATATGTATAGTAACTTTTTTCCTAAGCATCTGCATATTGAGCACCAAACAAAATGCATACTGTAAATGTAAACAAAAAAAATACATAATTGCTTCTTTGTATTTGAGGTCTTAAGAAATCCTCTTGCTCTATGGAACACCTCTGAACAAATTGGATTAGAACAAATGGACAAAAACAGCTGTTAGCTGAGATTAAACAGGAGAATATTTCATTATTAAATTAACGCTGTAGGTTTATTTAATGTAATTATGTGAACTTTTCCTTGCTGTAATGCTCTAGTGGCTACGGCTATGCTATCGTGCTGGAGTACAAGATATCTTCAGCCCAATATGGCCAAGCCCTGATGTCTGGTTCATGTCCACAGCAGCGCTACAATCAGGCAACCACCTATCCCATGCCCTGACCTGCCCATTCGCTCTAACCGACCTTGACTGCTCTCTATCCTGGCTTCCCAGGGGAGTAATGACCTCTCCCCGGTCAGGTAAGGACATCTGAGTCACTCTATCAAACTATGTTCTGCTGTGATCTGAAACGTTTCTCTCTTCCAGACACTGTGCACACCCGCCTTTCCACACCCAAAATCACACTTCCTTCTCTTTCAAATCTCCTCAACTTGTTCTTTCCCTAGTATGTTCATTTCATATGAACATAGAGGATGAGAAATCTGGTAGCAATGTTTTGACAAAGATTCTCACAATTTCTCAGCTCAGAATACATATTTGAAAAAAGAAGAAGATTTTAACGGTTTTATTTGTATTATTACTTTACCAAACACATTAATAATGGTGAATTTGCAAGATATAGTTTGCAAGATATAGTTTGACTTTGAGTCAAGGTTTTGAGTTTCTTCCTACCCGGGCCCCTTATTATATAATATATACTAGAAATCAATATATTTATAGAACAATAGTTGTAATTAAATGCAACAAATTGTTCTCAGGAATCTATATCCAGAATCCTATCCTAGAATTAATTGCCTTTGAATAGACCAAATCAATGTTAAGATGTTCCCAATATTTGAACCTATAGGTTCAAACTCATGGAGGAGAAACTGATATGGTGATCAACTGATGATCGTGGGATCATGTAAAATGTCTCCAGAGTTCATACTGAAAGGTTTTCCACTCAAATATTAGTAGCAGAAGAGAGATGAAAGGCTCCTTCACACTGTGGTTGGAAATCAAGTGTTTTGGCTCAGTGTTAGAGATGTTCTCTAGATGTTCCCAATATCAAAGGATCAACCCTACCAAGGTCATCAGTTCACTAACCCAATCCCCCTTACGGGAGAGATTGAAAAACTTTCTGTGTGCCGAGGGGTCTTAAGTCTTAGTCAAACATTAGTCAAAATCATGTTATGCATAATTCATACAGAAAACACAATAACACAGGGATCGCATCAAATTAATGTAAGTTGGGGAAACAAGGGAAAGGGAAAACAAAACTGCCTTTACTCAGTGGGAGAGAGTGGGTGATGATTCCAGGACCATGGACAGTTCCTAAGCACTCAAACAAAATAACACCACAGTTCAACCTGATCCTGACAACAACAAAAACAAATCCAATATATATATTTATCCACCTGTTTCCGCGAGAATTGACTGTAGAATTATGTGTGGAACACATCCGGAGAACAGCAGACATGCAAGCTCACGTCGCGTCGCAGATGCAACCGTTGGGAGCTTGTAGATCGCTCTCGGCTGCGATGCCGGAAGTGCCGCTCACCTTCTGCGCAATGCACGATGGGACGTTGGAAACTTGTGGATACTACAACTACTACTACTACTACTACCAGTAAGACGCCCTAAGGTCGAAAAGTGACCTCGCCCTAAAGGGCGAGCCCTGCGCCGTTTAAACTTGGTGGGCCTATTCATGGCTGCCAGTTCCCACCTGATGCTGTGTGGAAGTTCAGACCACTTCAGACCGTACAGAATAACCACTAGCTTACATAAAGTCTTCAGACCGTACAGAATAACCACTAGCTTACATAAAGTCTTCAGACCGTACAGAATAACCACTAGCTTACATAAAGTCTTCAGACTGGGACTCAAGTCTAAAGCAAGGTTTTAACCGCACCGAATCGGCCATGAATCGGCGGCGGAAAGCGTCTGCTGCCAACCGGGAGCCATCGGCAACTTGTCGGCAAGAGGCGCTTGCCGTCGATAGGGCTGTCGGAACCCGTCGATCGAAAACCGAACCTGCTCAGTCTTTTGCAATCGGTCGGTAGGATTGAGGCGACTTGATACTCCTGTATAATGGACATTAGTTTGCTGCAGCTGCAGAAACAAAGCCTAAATAAGCCAGAGACATTTTCTCGTGGCACATTTTAACTAAATACCATATTCTCAATCTCAACTCTCAATTCCTATACAAATCAACTCAAAAGCAACGCTAGTAATAGTGCTGTGTGTTGTTTTGGTGAGAGGAGAAAAAACACTGCACAGAAAGAATCTCTGCATCTACCCTCCGGTTGCCAGATTCTGTGAGTGAAACAAGCGACCAGGTCTATGGAAACAAGCCCAAAAGAAGCGACCAGTTTCACCTATTGAGCTCTATTACATTAGCTATTCTAAAAGAATGTTGAAAGCAAGGCCAAATAAGCAACTACACTTCAGAAACAAGCCCAAACGAAAAAAAAATCCTTGCGGGGATTCTGTGTGTGTGATACACAATACACATTACCTGTGACATAGAAGCGGATGTACAGTTCATCCATGCCTGCAGAATTGGAGGCTATGCAGCGATACACTCCAGACACAAAGGCCTCTCCAACAGTCAGGACCCCCACGGTCTGTGGAAAGCACACGCAAACATCCACTATGAATAACACCACACTTATAGCACACTCTGCAAAACAGGCACGCACGCACGCACGCACGCACGCACGCACGCACGCACGCACGCACGCACGCACGCACGCACGCACACACACACACACACACACACACACACACACACACACTCATTACCTCTGCCACTGATAGCTGGGCTCATATTTTCCATGGGCCCATTGAGTAGACAATGGGGATCTCTGCGCCAAAGCTCCTGCCTACTTCCAGCCCGGAGGGCAACTCCGCACACAATTTCTCAATTAGTAGTGTGTGTGTGTGTGTGTGTGTGTGCGTGCGTGCGTGCGTGCGTGCGTGCGTGCGTGCGTGCGTGCGTGCGTGCGTGCGTGCGTGTGTGTGCTGTGTGTGTGTGTAGTGAAAGCAGGATACATGCAGTAATAATAAAGTGTGGAGATTTGTATTAGGTCGCATTTCTTATATTTTTGAGTGGTGTTAACCGCTCCTGGCTTTCAATGTTAAATCTACAACACATCCTGTTTTTAGCAGCTACCCTTGCTGTGCTGACTATGACATTGTTCAGTGCATTTATGGCAAAATGACTTAAATATGTGACCCAGTCACAGTACAGTAAGTATAGATGGTCATCCCATAGCACTTTACATCAAGCCACAAAGGAAACTTCCCCTATGGGTGGAAGTCAATGGCTCTGCATTGTTTTGAGGCCCCTCATTGTGTGATTCATATTTGGGGTTGATCATCAAACACTGCTGTTTATGATTTGTGGCATTTCTTGCAAAACAGGCCCTTACCACGGAATCTAGAAGAGATAAATCTACTTATACATCTTGATCACATTACTGAAGACATATTACCAATAGCTAAATCTACTAAACCTTTGATTGTACAACATATAAACAGACACTTGTTTTAAATGCTTACAGTCACTAGGTGTGCTAAGTGCTAAAATAGACCTAACTGTCCTCCATCCTGATGAAAACACATACAGTAGATCAGCAATTTTAGCTATTTTGAAATTGGATTTAAGTGACGGTCTCGGGTTTGGGTTTTTGAAGATATGATCACCCTAAAGAATAGGCTATAACTCCTAGTACCCACGACATTGTCATGTGTGTGTGTGTGTGTGTGTGCGTGCGTGCGTGCGTGCGTGCGTGCGTGCGTGCGTGCGTGCGTGTGTGTGAGACAGTTAAATGATCGATAATTTAGGACAGCGCGTAACTGTTCCTCCCACCTTATTCCTCCCTTGAAGCACTTCCTGACGGTGGGAGACACTCAGGACGTGGTTGTGTGTGGACGTGCCGGGAACTCTCTCTCTCACAGGGCTCCAGAGCGAGGAGGACGCTGGACACACACACCTTAAAGGAAGACACAGACAGGGACCCTCAGCTGTGTTGACACAGTAGACTCCACTACACCACTGCCAGGTGTGTTTCTGCAATACAGACAGTTCAGTCCACAGCTGTGCGCCGCAGGAGGAAGACTGGGACACAGTTACCTTAATTGTTGTGACGTTCTCTTCATCTCACTTCCTCGCAGCGATCGCTATCCAAAATAAATCTTTATCATTATTATCCAGTGGTGGGCTCATAATAACCATTACCCATGCATTATGTTATGCGCGTCGGTTGGACACCTGGCAATAGTGAATCTTTGGAGCGCTACGTAATCCCTGATTGTTCGTGTCATGTTATTAGGGATGCAGATCGGTGTTATTGTCATCCTGTATCAGCTTCCTTCCATTCTTAACAAATCATCCCACCAGGGGTGTCCCACCTGGGACACACGAGGTGTCCCATTCAACACAATGACTCTCTCTCACAAGTTAGGAATCCATAGATTACACATGACAGGGCCTGCTATGGGAACTGGTGTGTGTTTGTTTGTTCTGTGAGAGGTCGCGCTGCCTGGGGGATATTCTACACCAGGGGTCTTCAACGTTTTCAGGCCAAGGAAGGACCCCTTAGTTGAGAAACAGATGAAGCAGGGACCCCCAGTCCCCCACAACCTTTGCATAGATTCCATATAGTTTCATTGTTTGACAGCACAATCATCAGTGTATTTTGGATTCATGTCAATTTGTGTTCTCAGATATTTAACCACTTGAACCATCCATACTTAATAAACTTGACCTTTCACTCTGTACTTAGTCTGCTCTTTCTCCCCTCTACACCAAACCTCTTTGCCAAAAATAGCAGACCTACAAGCTCACAACAAGCCCATAAATTTGGAGCAATCTGCAAAAGGACATGGCTATCAACTGATTACTTTAAAACTGTGACTGTGATTATTTTAATTTTTTTTAAACTTTTTTATCCCACAATTTTGTAACCCATTTTTCACCTGATGTCGATTATCTAATGTAATCCTGGGCGCTACACTCCCTCTGCCAACCTGGGGAGACAACGGACTGACCTCATGCTTCCTTCTATGCATGAGGAGTCCAAGTTGCTTGACCGGGGGGAGATTCCCTGGTTGGACATAGCGTGTGGAAGGAACACGTTATCCGCCCCTCCATCAAGCGCCCTGGCTGGCCAGGGGGAAGCAGTATAGAGACCAGGATTACCGCATGTTTTTTTGTGAGGGTACCTAGTACCTACCCTAGGAGACACGGGGAGAACATGCAAACAGCACACAGGAAGGCCCTTTTGCCAATCCCACCTAGGGGGTGGGCGCTGATGACGCGGAGGATAAAACACCCCCCCCAGCGCCCACAGCGTCCCCGGCAATAATCGAACCCAGGACCTTCTAGCTGTGAGGCGACAGCACTACTGACTGCACCACCGTGCCCCCCATTGATCGATCGATCGATTGATTTTTTTATATTCATTTTTATCAACCATTTAGAAGTTTGTTTATGCCTGTTTCATAAATTGTGTTACAATATATGTTTTGTATTTTGCTATGCTGTCTATATGTGATTTCACTGGTTACAGTAAATAAAGCAAACTCCCTCTGATTACAACTTTGTATGTGGACAGTACCATCCATATTAAAGAGGAATGATTGACTGTATCGTCTGTCTAGAGATATTCCCTAAGACAGCTGTATGGTATCTTTAATTTTTCCATCAAAGTGACATTTATAGTAGCCACTATCGCTCATTTATCACTCCAACTGGTTTCCTGAAAAAGTATTAGAACTGTCAAAATAGCTACAGTACATACGTCTGTCTGTTTTTCAGGTGTATTGCACTGGGGGAATTACATCAAATACATGATACGTACGTTTTTGATTCATCTGTGGTTCATACACCACAATTGCATGATTCATACACTAAATTTGATTCATACACCACAACTGCATGGGAGTAATCTGCCCAATTCCTATCAATAGAGGAATGAAACTCCCACATGAAGCCACACTGACTTGAAGCCAAATAGAACTTGGTGGAATCTTGGATTGTATTTACCTGGGCGTGGTTTAATATCATAAACCTGAGATTTTGAGACCCTTCCTCCTCCAAGTGTCACTACATACAGAATGTGTTTTGATCAACATGTGCCCGATATCTCTCCTATGGTACCAACATCAATACAGCATGGAATTGTGGACAAAATCTCATCCAACGATAACAAAATATTCATATGTTTTGGGTCTGAGAGGCTAAATCTCATCAAATGGTGGTCCGTGGCTCAAATTGAGAATTAATAATGGACCTTGATATGGAAACATTTTGAAAACCATTGCTCTATGTTGATATCATGTCCATTTTAAATGTGTTTGGTTTTTCTCTCCCTGTATGCTCCCTCTCTGCTTGCCTGCGCTCCTTTACCTGTCACCCATCATGTCTCTCGCGTGGCCATCAGGCACCCTGCCTGCCTGTCTAGTGTTTCTGTCTGTCCTCAGACTGTGATGTTACCCCTCCCTGACGTGGACACCTCCCCCTCCCATCCTCCTCTGCCCTGTCTCTCTGATTGCTCTTCCTCTTGGCAGAGATTAGCGTGTGGCTGTGTCCTGTAGGAGCGGCGCACCCTGCCTGTGCATGACACCGAGGGCCCTGGCACTCGCACAGGCACGTACCGTGGAGCGACATACAGCAGAACATGCTCCCATGCACACACACTGGCACACACAACCACACGCACACACCCTGACCAGTTAATGCTCCCACGCTGCCCAGGAAAAGCTCTTTCTCGCACACGCACGCACTTAAGCTGGTTGCACACTGCACTGCGTGTTTTCCTTGCGTTTTGGAAATCCGAAATCCAGAGGCCAGGGAGAGAGAGAGAGAGCAAGGGAAAAAAATCAACCCTGGTCCGAAAATAAATACGAAACGGGCGGCAGTGTGCAAACTTGATTAACATAAGGTCAGGTTGATTTTTTTATTTGCACGCTCCGAAATTCACTCCGATATTCAGCCCGAAAAACGCTGTTATACTGTTTTCTTTTTGTATAACAAAATATAAAGTTATAAGAAGCGTGCCGTTGTTGCGTGACGACAATAGCAGATCCGCAAGCTTACAACGTGTCGACCCACTGACAAGATTGTAGATCAGCTATTTTCAGCACAATACTTGGGCACAACTAAATAAATCAGACTTAACACAGTCAGAGAGAGAGAGAGCGAGAGAGAGAGACAGACATACGGGTATTCATGTGGTTAGTATAGCATGTGGACATGAACAAAGTTAGAAAGCAGAGCAGAACACGTAACGTCTTCACAGTCATACAAGGCTCACATTCACACGTTCAGTCATACAGTGTGTGACTGGTGACAGGGTGAGCGGCCGCCTGTTTGATGTGATGCAGAGTAACTGTGAATGACTGAGCATCCTGACACATGTTTCAGTGGGGATCATCTCCTGCTCATGTCTTCCTGTCCTGCCCCCGTCGCCTAAAATACACCTAAGCACTGTCCCTGTCGGTTCCCGTCCCAAACCCCCAAATAAACATACGCACGCCAACGTAAGACAAATTTAATGTACAAACACCCAAAGATTGTATAACACATAGATAACAAAATACATCTTCATTTTCATACACATCAATTATTGTCATTTATCATATGTAAGTTAGTCTTATAAAATTATTAAATATTAGATTCATATATTACTCATGGATCATCTGTATACAAGGGTTCAATCACATTGGGAAAGACCCGTAGAATGGGACACTTCGCGCAAACACACACACACAAGCTTGCACACACGTGTACGCACACCGCACACGCACGCACGCACGCACGCACGCAAGCACGCACGCACGCGCGCGCGCACGCGCACACACACACACACACACACACACACACACACACACACACACACACACACACACACACACACACACACGCACTTATATTCTTATGCATGCATACTCATGCTCACATAATATACTCACTTGTACTAATTACACACATGGCACTAAGATGGCTTTCTGTATCACATATGCACAGTGTTGATCTGAGGGAATTTTCATTATGAAGGTGACAAAAAATGATTTGACACACAGACAGATATGACAAAGTGACACTGAATGACATTGAAGAACATACAATGATGCAGGGTAGTCAGTAGTCTCTGGTAAGGGGACAACTCCTACATGGTAGGTGTTTGTCCACCGTTGAAGTCTTTTTGTAGAGAACTCTAGGTATCCCATAGTGAACAAAACACAAAATGTCCTTTCTCCTGTCTGCCTGTCCAAAGTGTGCATGTCAGAACTACAACTCGTGGCTAAGATTGAGAACGGAACTCACAGCTTTTGTGGATGTCGTAATTAGGTCAGGGTGGCAGGGCTTTTTGGACAGGAACGGTTCATGCCCCCATTATAGTACCACTCTAGGACACAAATAAAGCAGCTCCAGAAATGTGGCTTGTGTGACGGATGGAATTGCACTTTCTTTTCTGGCTCAAAACGTCTGAGAAAAAAAGTTAGCGTAGAAGCTTAAAAATAAAAGACAAGCACAGGGTGGCCGTGTGGGCTGGGGGAGCTTATTACAAAGTTTGGACAAAGTGAGAAATAAATAAATAACAAAGATTAAAAAAATAATAATAAGCAGACATCCTTTATATCCTCAGTGCTGTGGCATTTGCTTTTACTCCTTTTCCTCGTTATTCCTTGTATTTCCATGCAACTTCTGGTCATCACCGCTCAGCAGTGGTCCGAGTCAATTTCCTACCCCAATGGGTGCCCAACACCAGTTTGGGGTCACAGGGTTGTCACATGGGGCTATAGTGGTGCCACTGAGAGTTCTGGCTTCCATGGAAACAGCATTGATGGGGTTTTGTGGAAGGGGTGGGTGGCTGGATGCTGAGGGGTGGTGGTGATAGGAGATGCATTGGGGTGAGGGGGGCTACTGATGAGGACAGGTGGAGCGTGGTGGGTTGCGGATGGAGGGCAGAGCGGGCGAGGGACGGGGATGAAAAGGTATGCGCAGGGATCAGCACGCAGTGTGTGGAGGCAGGGTGGGTGTTGGTCTGGGGGGGGGGGCGGGCGGGGGGGGTCTGAGAGGGTCTCAAGAATAGATCAAGCTCTTGAGGAAGCGGACTGTGCCACGTTTGAAGACGAAGGGACAATCACGCTGCTGGGAAGCGTCTCGTGTCGGGGAGGAAGCCAAACAACGAGAGGAAAAGCGCTCTGATTTTCGCACAGGAAGCCCAGTGCGCCTCCTGCCCGGGCCAGATAAGAGCACTGCGGTTCCCAGGGCCAGACAGAGGGGTGGACCCAGGACTTGGAGACCCTAGGCCCCCTTCAGCTTGGCCCGGCCTGGCCCGCCGTTCCTGGGCCTCCTCCGGCACGCTGTCAGGCTTGCGGTGCAGCCGAGCTGCAAAGAACAAGGGCCTGGGTGAGGATCCAGCTATAGTCACTCTCAATTACCAAAGTCTAACGTGACTACATTTCATACACTCATTGAACCAGAACCAGAACAGAGCTTTCCAGAGGACCCTCCATGATATCGGCTTAACGTAATCTGTAGGGGCTTCATATTGATCATAATCTTAAACATACATACAGTACTGGCCTTTGGGACAGAAAAACAGAGCCAAAGTAAACCGGCAACTACAACCCTCCGACTTTCCTAATTGCACAATGAATAACAGAGTTAAACTTTATGTGTGGCAGTAGACGTGGTGTAAATGAAGTTTTGAACACAAGCATTTCTACAAAGTTTGTGTTATTGAAGCGATTATAATAATGGGATTTTCAATTGAATAATTACTATTACAAGCCTCCCAGAACGACTCAATCACATTTGTTCCAAACGCCTGCTTGTGTGTGCGCGCGCGTGTAATTCAGTGTGTATGCGTGTGTGTTTGGCTAAACGTGTGTGTAACCCTAAATATATGGAGATTTATATATAGTGCGTGGGTCAAATATATGAAAAAAAAGCATCACAGGATGCCGTGTGCAATCAAAATAATAAGCAGACCTCTCACCCTGCGTCTTCCACGGGAAGTTCATTAAATCATAGCGTTTGATTTGGAAACTAACGAATGGAGACATGAGAGCACGGAACTGGCATCGATTGAAGTGTGTTTTTTTTTCTTCCCTTTCAAGTCTGAGATGTCAGTGGATGCAAACGCACACGCACACACTCACACACATGCAGACACACACAAACATATATACTTGACAAACATATAGGAAATGGCACATGGAGAGTAAGGGAACAAACATATGGGGAAAGAGTCACATAAAAGCACCTGCATGGACACAAACATGATGAAATGCATACACACAGGGGCGTCACAAGGGGTAGGAAAGTGGGACTGAGTTACTGGGGCCCAAGGTGGAGGGGCCCTAATAACGTTATCTATTGAAAAATAGCAGATATACAAGCTCACAGCGCGGCACCGAGTGCCGCGCTGCGAGCTTGTAGATCTGCTATTTTTGAAAAGTTGTGAAAATGTGTGAAAATCTTTGAATATATGTATTTTTTAAGCGAACATTTCTAACTCAAATTTTGCTTCTGGGGGTCCCTGGAACTAAATATTTTGAGATCGGGGTCCGTGGCCAAATACATATCATCTTGGGGGTCCTTGACATAGGTTTCTTGCACACATTTTCACGATTTTTCAAAAATAGCAGATCTACAAGCTCGCAGCGCGGCACTCGGTGCCGCGCTGTGAGCTTGTATATCTGCTATTTTTCAATAGTTAACATTCATGGGGGGCCCGCAGTGAATCCTTGTACTCAGGGCCCAGAATTTGGTGTGACGCCCCTGCATACACATGTAGACCCATTTACACATGCACACTCCCACACTTGAAAGGCCCCCAAAGGCATCTGTTCTGGTTGCAGAGGAAACCCTGTCTGGACCCACGCTGAAATAGACAAAACATGTCTCCATTTTCAAGCACGCGCACGCGCGCGCACACGCATGCACACACACACACATGCACATACTGTACACATAAGAAGATACATCATTGTTTTGTGGTGCATATCAGCCGGCTGAAACCAGCATGTAATATATGACCTAGTTGTTCGACTTAAATGGGTGACAATAATATTATTATTATACAAATGTATATAGTGCCAATTTAAAATGTTTAAAATGGAACAGTTTGACAGGAGGTACGGTATGGAACACAACGGAGTAAGCTCTTGCCTAACGTGATGAGAATAGTATTGTGAATCCTGATTGAGATCTGCTTTCAATGGTTTTTAATTTATTTAATACAATTTAGACACAATTTGGATATGAGATGCATGTGAATGCCGGGTGAAAAAGGGGAGCCTAATAAATGTGTGTTAGGGCTACGTACAGGCCTTTGGATGGACAGGGATGCCAGCGCCACTCGATCTTTGGATGGGGCACTCCACTAGATGTGCAGTGTAGCGCGTGCCTGCTCCCACTTGGTACAGTGCCTGGGTCCTGTACCGACACTGCCTTCTCCCCTATTTGTGGACTAACTGTAAGGCCACACACACACACACACACACACACACACACACACACACACACACACACACACACACACACACACACACACACACACACACACACACACACACACACACACACACACACACACACACACACACACACACACCACTTACAGTAAGCCCTACAGTATATACTTTGCCACAAAATGAATAGGTAGAATAGCCGATCTACAAGCTCAAAATGTAACACTCATAATATACATGAGCTATTTTAGCCAGCCAGGAAAATATTTGAAGATTCTTTCTTATGACATGCCCAAAATATGAATGCTAGGTTGAAAGTTAATTGTGTACTTGTGTACTGTATCAAAGAATAAAGGAATAATAATGCTTGAAGAAGCTGCCTGAACGAATAATACTGGTTTATTATACTATGCATCAGGGCTATTCAACTAAATTGTTCAGGGGGCCACATTGTCAGAAACCTTTTAGAATTCTCCCACTGAATAGTCCTGCTATACATGCATAAACTCCACTGGTTGCAAAGATTTTATTCAGGTGTGCAAAAGACTGGATTCCATTACTGTGTAACTTGCAGAGCTAAACATGTGCAGTGACAGAGGCCATCAAATGAATTCAACCCCATATTCTTACCATTGACCACAAGTGTAAGTGTGAGATTCTGGTAGAGCTCATATTTTTGGATTCGGACCAGGACAGTGTACTCCCCCGCATCCTCCTCTGCCACGTCCCGGATGACCAGGGAGCTGCCCTCCACACGGTACCGGGAACACTGATCTGCTGCCACCGTACCGTCCTTCAGCCTGGCAGGACAAAACACACACAGCCATGAGACTCAAGAGCAGGCGCCACGTGCACACATAGACATCAAAGGGGGCTTGAGGCTTGAGGTGAAAGAAATGCAAATGCCTCTTTTGCGCTGCGACGCGTTGTGAGCTTGGAGGTCTGCTATTTTTGATATTTCCACCAAATGTCCTTTTAAAAATGTCCCTGCCTCTCTAACATTCTCTGCACGTCCCTGCTCAGGGGAGAGATGGAGTGAGATGTCGATGCCGATAGTACTGTGGTTTAAGCTTTAAATTGTTAATGTAAGGTCTTATGACATCACATTTACATTTTATTTTATTTTTTTTGCTTTGGTTTCCTGACCTCAATTACACCAGAAAAATCTGACCTTTCAACATTCAGTGGTTTTTCTGTTATCTGTAGTTTTTTGAATAATTAGGCTCAGAAAGGTGAGTTAATTTGTATCATCACCCAGGGGAGGGTGTATCACCTTTGCTGTTACTTTACATTTGGTTGTTCAGTTCACCCTCTCCCCTACAACCACACCCTCCCCTGGATGATGATGCGTACGTCCAGAGGCAAATTCTAATTGATGTCATAAGACCTTTAATGTATGAGCATGTTTTTTTTATTGGCCTAAAATGTTGTGTATATATATACATTCATGAAACCACCTGCTGACCGCCTGTCAGCATTGAGCAATATTTTTATAGGGCGTATAAGTTTGGGCCCATCCACTTACTATACACTATACTATAAAGGACAAAATACACCCCAAAATATCTGCTTTAAGTAGCATGTGAGGGGTCAAACTAGTTTTTTTTTTATTATTCTGAATCCATTGCAAGTATTGGTTTTGCATGAAAAACATTCCCTGGGCTAAAAATGCCCCCCACAACATTGTGAAAAGTGATGACTCATCACTAAACCATAGGTTTCTGGGCTGTTTTTAGCCCAAGGAATGTTTTTCATACTACGCAGACTGCGTAAGGCCCCCGCCGACCAAAAAGGCCCCCACCGCCCCCTCCTCGGCAGAAAAGAACTTTATTTGCTTCCACGCATCGCCACACGCTGAAAGTGAAAGTGAATTTGGCACAGTGGCCACTGTGCAGGACTCTGCCACAGCGTGGGAACTAGGGGTGCTGCAGGTGTTCCAGCACCCCATGGGGAAGTTTTCATTTTTTTATTTAAATAAGAAAAGAACAAATCAAACATAGCAAAAATACGTTGCCTGTTGTTGTCGTTTTTTATTTATTCATTTATTGCGACCTACCCTGAAAAACCTTGTCACTTGAGTGACCTTCCTTCCTTCCGTAACCTTCCTTCTGTAACCTTCCTTCTGTACAGGGAGTGATGTCAGTGTGATGTCAGCGAGTTGTGACATCACTTCCTGTACGGGGCGGCTACACAAAAGACTAAAAAAAGAGAAGGATACACAAGACTAAGAAAGACAAAAAAAGAGAAGAATAAAAAAGAAAAAAAAGGAGGAGGAGGATAAAGATACCAAAAGGAGAGAGAAGAAAGGGTGGATGAGGTACAATGTGTCTCAGAAAAGAAAATGTAACAAGGAGGTGGCAACGGGGCAGCTAGATAAAGTTATTAGGCCTGGATCCGACATTAAGTCGACGCACAGGATTCCAGAAGTGTAGGGCTTATTCGCTCTTGTATCAAACTGGTACTCGAAACGTTCTTAGAATTTAATATATATTTTCTAAAGTAAATATGGGGGCGGCTGTGAAAAAAAGAGAAGAATAAAAAAGAAAAAAAGGAGGAGGAGGATAAAGATACCAAAAGGAGAGAGAAGAAAGGGTGGATGAGGTACAATGTGCGGTATCCTCCTTGTCAAGCTCGACGTTGGGCATTTGGACCTATACATGGAGAAATGGAGCGAACCTGTTTGGCCTAAACATGGAGATGTGGTACAGAATGACTCATATATGGGCATAAAAAGTATGTCATGTGACATCACTTCCTGTACAGACAGTCAGACAGACAGACAGACAGACAGACAGACAGCCATTGACTCCGGCCTAACAATGGCTACTGTCTATGACGGTAGTCCCATATGACATGATGGACTGGACTATCTCCATATATAGTGTTCTCCACACCTCCATGTTTAGGCCCTATCGCTCACACCCTAGGTGGGGTTGGCGATAGGGCCTTTCTGTGTGGGGTTTGCATGTTCTCCCGTGTCTCTTAGGGTTGATACCCTCACAAAACATGAACAAACTCCCCCCAGAATGACAACAACTAGAATCGTCAGAGAAACGCTGTGGTTGGCCAGATAGTCAAGAATTGGCGCGACCTCACCCTTTAGGGCGAGGTCGCATGTCACCCTGAGGTCGCATTCCACCCTCAGGTGTCTTACTAGTATATATATATATATTTCCATTATAAAATGGATAAAAAAATGATAAAAGAATATTAGGCCTATTATTTTTTCGCAGGAAGGCCCTATAGCAGAATCATGCTTAGGGCCCCCATGGGCCCAGAAACGGCTCTGGATATGATGGTGAGATAATTGTTGCACTAACTAGCATTGACTGTTATGGTCACTTTGATTTGGGCACTGTATTATATTGATAGTTGTGCTTTAGGACACTTTATGTATATATATATATATATATATATATATATATATATATATATATATATATATATATTTATATATATTATTTGTTCCCTTTCTTGATGTACCTTGCTCTTACTGTACTTACTGTACTGTACTCTGTTCTTGTTTTTTCTTTTATCTTTTTCATACTTCTCTGTAACTTTGTAAATACCGTAACCTTATACTGCTGTGCTGCCTCTGGGCAACTGATTTTCCCCCTTGGGATATTATCCTAGATAAAGTACTATGTTCTATCCGTCTGTCTTTCAATGTTATATGAGATACTTAAAGTGTGGTTCCTGTGGAAATAAGCCTCGGCTTTCTAGGATCTCCTTTTAGTTGACCTTGTACCAGTGATTTGTACTGTCATGAAACTGTACTTTTTTCTATTGCAAACTTCTAATAAATTCTTCAATCAATCAATCAAAAAAACTCATTCTCCTGCTATACCGCTAAAATGTGGAACTGGAAATGTGTAAATCCCTAACTTCCTTTAAAACCGCTCTGAAAAGCCACTTACAGGAGGCTGCTACTCAAAACTGGTAACAGTAAACTTAGCCTAACCCTACCTCCCCCTGACCTTTCTATTGTAAATACCATTTATTTTTGCATTGTGTTTTCACAACATTTTTTTTCAGTCTTTCTTTCTGCAAAGTACTATCTTCTATCTGTCTGTCATTCAATGTTATGAGTTACAAAATGGATCTCAAAGTAAATAAACCATGTGCTTTCCTGAGCGTATCCTTTTAGTTGACCTTGTACCAGTGAGCTGTACTGTCATGAAACTGTACCTTTTCCTATAAGGAAATATCTAATACAATTCTTCAATCAATCAATCAATCAATCAATCAATCAATCAATCAATCAATCAATCAATCAATCAATCAATCAATCAATCCTAAATACAAAAGTCTTGCAATACATTGGCTTCAATAATTATGGGGCTTGGTTCAGATGTTCTGAAATTGTTCAATGAGCTAGATCACAAAGTGGTTCAATTTAAATATCATTGGATGACAGGAGCTCTTACCAGATCACTTCTGGAGCAGGAAAGGCTCTGAGTTTGGGAGAGAGACGGTAGGACTTCTGTCCTGCATGTACCTCCAATAAGGATCCATTTCTGGCCTTTAGACGAATAAATGGTCGATCTAGAAGGGAGGGCACACAGATAGATGCATGCACACACACACACACACACGCACGCACGCACGCACGCACGCACGCACGCACGCACGCACGCACGCACGCACGCACGCACGCACGCACGCACGCAAACACACACACACACACACACACACACACACACACACACACACACACACACACACACACACACACACACACACACACACACACACACAGACACAGACATACACACACAGACATACACACACACACAGACATACACACACACACAGCCACGCACATATTTTGCTTATATTAGTGAAATGAGACACGATTTCTCAAGGTCGTAGAGGAATGTGATACTGTCTGTACATCTTGGGTTACAGGTGCAGCAGTTATTGTCTGCCACAGACAGTGATTCAGACTCTGTTACTGGAATGTACAACAGCTGTAAGGACCATTGTCAGTATACTCATGGATGGGGTGTGATTAATTATGTATTTGGCCCGACACATTCCATTTTATGGTGTGTCACCAAGGAGGATGCTCACCATAGACCACAACGTCGACACTGCTATCTCGCCGGATCTTGTCGCCACTGCGGACTTGACAAGTGTAGCGGCCTCTGTTTGAACGCTGTAGCTTGGGGACAGTGAGGATACTGTAGAACAGCATGTGGGTTCGAAGGTCAAGGATCCGCTTGCTAAATGAGCCAGTGCCATTTTCCTGAGGGTGGACAGATGGATCAAGTTTCACATCGCGAGACAATTTGTAATAAGGCATTTCCACTAACTTTGTGTGTGGTATCACAGTCATTTCAATAACCAAACTGGAGCAAATATATACGTATCAGTTGTAGGAGACGTTTGGCAGTAGGCTACCCTTTATCAATGCCACCATGTTCAAAGTTTACGGTATAATCACAACTGAATTATTCTTTGTTTTAGAGGTCTTCACTGGTCTACCTGAACCAAAAATACTCGACAATGCGCAATACCTTTTCGGGATCGGATCTGTGTTTTATTACGGTCAATCGGGTCTGGACTGGGTGGGTTGAGATTCTATTAACTCAGTGCCCACTGCCCATGTCTGTTTATTATTATTATAATAATAATACCTGTTTAATAATGTGTAATACCCTTTTGGATCCGAGGAGACCCGTGCAATGAAGTGCTGCGTGATGATTAGGCTGACCTGGGATCAGATTACTGCAGCACATCAAGTAAGCCCGAAATTAGAAGCAATTATAATTATTAGATTTGTCAGGTCCCACCCAACAGTCGGGTGGGTTCTTTAATATCTTGGAACAAATCGGATCTTGGAACAAATTTCACTGGTTCGATTAGCGTTGGGGTCCAAAACAATGTTAGTCCTAATCGGATCTCTGAGCTAATTTAACAGGTCCATTGGGTTCAAGCTCTGAACTAATTTCACTGGTAATTTTGGACCTGTGAAGCCCCCTTCTACTTCTGTTGCACTGCAGTCTCCCAAAAAGCTGAATTCCCATAAGACTGCACTATACCAGGCAAACAAAACCAAACTGGTTTTCAAATACATGAGCACTGTCAATGGTTATTAAACCATGTAAACCAAACAGTGCTTCACAGGTGGACCTAACAGCTCCAAAGATATGAGTGTGGTTCTGACCATTCCTGGGTAGTGCCAGCTGATGTTGACTCTGGTGTTCAGCTCTCCTGTAGCGGTGCAGTTCAGGGTCAGTCTCTCTCCCTTCAACGCCTGCACCGGCTCACTGGCGTTCAGATACACATCCATGATTTTGCTCACTGTGACAGGAGGGACAGAGACGAAAATCTAAATATATAAATATAAAAGATGCATAATTCTAGACAGTAATAATATACCTCCATATATTATTATGTTTGCGAACGTAGGTCGCATTTAGTATGAAAACCTGCAGATCATGTCTGTCCGTCCGTCCGTCCGTCCGTGCGTGCATGCGTGCGTTCCTCACGCCTCATGTCACGCTCCATATACGGCCAAGACATCTCCATATATGGAGCTGGCCAATACCTCTACATCTGACCTCACGGACGCCTCATGCCCTTTAGGGCGAGGTCACTTATCGCCATTAGGGTGTCTTACTGGTATTATTGTATGTCAAAATTGTATTGTTGAGTAAATTATTAGTATTAATACAAAGAAAATTGCAGCATAAAACATTAATTAAATTCAAATATATACCTTAAAACATATTTGAAATATAAATATATATACAGTCAATTAATGAACTTAAGGAATGTGTATCTTTGGGAGTGGATCATGTATGGCTGCAGACAGCACACTGACCTGGTCGGTGGATGAAGTAGATGTGCGAGGAGTGTGTGACATCATCAACAGTGGTCACGCAGAAGAAGAGGCCGATATAAAAGTACGTAGGACTGCGGATGGTGAAGCCCTGCTTGCTCTTCCAGATAATGTTCCGCTGGTCTGGGATCAGTTTGTGGCTAGGGTACTGTGGGGAACAAGGCAACAGTCAACAGCCATTCCTTCACAACCACCACAGCCATTAACACAACAGTCTGAGATTGTCCTAAAACCACAATCTACTGTAAGGAGCATTATGAACTCAGAATAACCTTGCTGCTATTAGTTAATTAAAAACAACTGACAAAGATCCATTGTCAAATACAACCATCCACCACAAACCACAATGTTGTGAGACAAAAACCTGACAGGATAGTGCCAGGAGAACAACCTGGCTCTCTCAACAAGACCAAAGAGCTGATTGTGGACTATACCGGAAGACAGGCAGAGAGCACATAAAAATCACACCCGTGTGAACTGAGCGGTGGTCGTGGTGTGTGTGCGCGTGTGTGTGTGTGTGTGTGTGTGTGTGTGTGTGTGTGTGTGTGTGTGTGTGTGTGTGTGTGTGTGTGACCCCTCCCTCCCCTCCCTGTGTGTGTGTGTGTGTGTGTGTGTGTGTGTGTGTGTGTGTGTGTGTGTGTGTGTGTGTGTGTGTGTGTGTGTGTGTGTGTGTGTGTGTGTGTGTGTGTGTGTGTGTGAGAGAGAGAGAGAGAGAGAGAGAGAGAGTATTGCAGTTGATGCTCAGACTAGACTCAACAACACCCTCTCTGGTCACTGAGTGGTAGTTCAGGCTACATACACACACGGACGGATACATACACGGATACACACTCGGCCATGCTATGGAGCGGTCTACCACCGCTCAAAAAGCGATGCAATGGAGAGGGTCAGCGAGTGCGAATTCTTGGGAGTGCACATCGCTGAGAAACTCACCTGGGACATACACACTGAACTGGTGGAGATAAGGGCACAAGAACGCCTCTACTTTCTCGGACGACTGAAGTTCAGTATGGGCCCCAAGATCCTAAAGAGGCACCACTGAAAGCAACCTGACTGGTTGTATCACTGCTTGGTGATCGTCCCTCTATCCAAGACTTATAAGGTGAACGCTGTGTCAGCAAAGCTCACAGAATCATCAGAGATCATAGTCCCCCCAACTACAGACTGTTTCAGATGATGTCACATGGAAAGTGGCTCATGTAGCTACAAGGCCACTGGTAGTAGTCTGCTACCAGTGGCCCCAGGTCACATGAACACGCTATGAACGCCACGTTCCCAGCCAAGCTGTGTGATGGAAACAGGGGCGTCACAAGGGGTAGGAAAGTGGGACTGAGTTACCGGGGCCCAAGGTGGAGGGGCCCTAGTAACTTTATCTATTGAAAAATAGCAGATATACAAGCTCACAGCGCGGCACCGAGTGCCGCGCTGCGAGCTTGTAGATCTGCTATTTTTGAAAAGTCGTGAAAATGTGCGCAAATCTTTGAATATATGTATTTTTTAAGTGAACATTTGTAACTCAAATTTTGCTTCTGGGGGTCCCTGGAACTAAATATTTTGAGATGGGGGGGGGGTCCTTCACATGAAAACATTTGAGCATCACTGACATGGAAACATAGGTTTCTTGGCACACATTTTCACGATTTTTCAAAAATAGCAGATCTACAAGCTCGCAGCGCGGCACTCGGTGCCGCGCTGTGAGCTTGTATATCTGCTATTTTTCAATAGTTAACATTCATGGGGGGCCCACAGTGAATCCTTGTACCCAGGGCCCAGAATTTGGTGTGACGCCCCTGGATGGAAACAGCCAAGGACACTGGCACAGGGGTCACTTTACAGTATCTGCATGATCATAATAATGTTTACATTAGCTGTTGATAACCTGTTGATACTAATAGCAAAAAAGTGCACAGCACACCAGTCCTTGTGAGGTGCCGGCCAACGGGACAAATACTAACAAAAAAGAGTAGAGCTGCACACTCGTAGCTAGCCGATGCACATTCATTAAAGGACGACACAGAATAAGAAACCAACGTTTCGACAGACAAGCTGCCTTCTTCAGGGTTATACGAGCAATGGTCAAGAAGACAATAAATATACACGAAAGGCACCATGGCCGATCTGGGGGAGTGACACTCAATCAGACCGTGCATATGGAAAAGTACTGGATTGAGAAGGAGCGCACTCACAGGTGAGGGATATGCATTACATCCATAGTAAATAAATCTCTAATTCGAATGGCCAAATAAAGTTATACATACATGTATCAAAGGCCTAAACGAATAAATTGCCGAAGCAAAATAGTAAATAAGGAAAAGAAACAAAATGAATAATAATACAGTGCCAAATACACCACAGTGATAAATGCAGTGTAGCAATAAACAAATTAGTATACACAAATCATATAGGCTATAGAGGGCCTTGGCCTGGTTCAGTTAATGGATAACCTGTTGATAACAGAACTTTCACCTTTATTGAGTGTTTTTCTTTTTTTTCTTCTTCTTCTTTTTAAGATTGAAAATGTGTCTTCTCTCAGTGACACAGTTTATGTGTCAAGTCACAATGCCCTCTACTGGCAACATTTGCAGTATATAGAGGTTTGCTTTTAGATTTCTTTCTATTATTGCAAGGCGACAAAAAGCCAGCTACTGCAGGAGACATCAGCCGCTTCCCAATCCAAGGGATCTGCACTACACTAGCACCAGGGGCGTCACAAGGGGTAGGAAAGTTGGACTGAGTTACCAGGGCCCAAGGTGGAGGGGCCCTAGTAACTGTAGCTATTGAAAAATAGCAGATCTACAAGCTCACAGCGCGGCACCGAGTGCCGCGCTGCGAGCTTGTAGATCTGCTATTTTTGAAAAGTCGTGAAAATGTGTGCAAATCTTTGAATATGTATTTTTTAAGCGAACATTTGTAACTAAAAGTTTGCTTCCGGGGAGGTCCCTGGAACTAAATATTTTGAGATGGGGGTCCGTGGCCAAATTCATATCATTTTGGGGGTCCTTCACATGAAAAGGTTTGAGCACCACTGACATGGAAACATGGGTTTCTTGCACACATTTTCACGATTTTTCAAAAATAGCAGATATACAAGCTCGCAGCGCGGCACTCGGTGCCGCGCTGTGAGCTTGTATGTCTGCTATTTTTCAATTGTTAACATTCATGGGGGGCCCACAGTGAATCCTTGTACCCAGGGCCCAGAATTTGGTGTGACGCCCCTGCTAGCACTACCCTAGCTAGGGCTACACTACGAATGGCGCACACTCTGAATTGGGAAGCGGCTATTGACATAAGATGTCCTAGCTGTGACCAGAGGCATTCTCAGTGACTTGTTTGTAAAGGTACTGTCGGGTTCCGCTGGACTCCCTAAACATGGATGCTTGTGTAACCCTGTTGTTTTCTTGGCGACAGAGTCGAGGAAATGTTTACTAGAGTTTCTGTGACACAGTGGAAGACTCCCACCCACTCTCCAGGGAACAGGTAGACCCCCAAATACACACACACACACACACACACACACACACACACACACACACACACACACACACACACACACACACACACACACACACACACACACACACACACACACACCTCTGGCAGCAGTAGGGGTGCAGGTCTCATCACAACAAGCAAGGAATTTTCTCAAGAGTGGTCATCAATAATATCATCAATGGCTTGAATGATACCATAGAGTTGCTTAAGATCACTTAAAAACAAACACATTAACATGCCCACATGCTTAAAGGACAACTCCGCCCTAAATCACTTCTAGGCTAATTTTCCTACTTATATTCATCCCAAAAGACTGTCCATGGGGTCTATTAGGCAGAAATGCCCCTGTTGTCCAGTTTCCCCAGCAGAACCCAGTAGCATAGAGTGGAGCCTATAAGCCTATCACTTTTACACTATTTGTTGTGGTCAAAAGTGATTTTCTTTTTCATGAATGTGTTATTAGTTGTCATTACAAACACATCCATGCCTTGGTTGTCCCACACAGGCCACCACAATCTCATAAATAATGTTTTGGGGTGAGCATTACTGGCCAATCACAGGTCATCTTTTCCGGGACTTGGCAAAACAAATAAAAGCATAACATCTGTTAAGCAGAGTGTGATGGCTTGTGTGGGACAATGATGGCATGGATGTGTTTGTAATGACAACTAGTAACACATTCATGAAAAATAAAAATACTTTTGACCACAACAGATAGAGTAAAAGCGATAGGCTTATAGGCTGCTGGGTTCTGCAGGGGAACTGGACAACAGGGGCATTTCTGCCTAATAGACCCCATGGACAGTAATTTTGGATCAATTGGGGAAAAATTAGCCTAGAAGTGATTTAGGGCGGAGTTGTCCTTTAACTGCGGGTCTTACAAGCATTGACATTTACATGAATTCAAATAATTTGAGAAATAAAATTAGAAAAAATGCAATGACCACTGTAGGGGCTTGCAAGACACACAAGGCTACTGTATGTACTTACTGTATGTAAGTTAACTAAACGCTATTTAGACCATTTTGGTTTGTATTTAATGTTAACGATTGATTCGTTAAAAAAATACATATTGCAGATTTAATATGGAGAATGATCGCTCGGTATGATGCTTATGGCAACAGTCAGAAATAACATAACGTGAGGTTGTTTTTTTTATTCACGCACTCCGAAAATTCACTCCGATATTCGGCCCGAAAAACGCAGCAGTGTGCAAAGACCTTTACACCCCTTTAAAGTGGACATTTGGGACCCCCATTGGAACCCCCAAGGAACCATGGGGGTCCCTGGAACACACTTTGAGACCCACTGGCGTTTCCAATGAGCCAACATGCAAAATATCAGTACCCTGACTCTGTTTGACCAGAATGGAACCTAGCCTTCATTAGTATTATTGGTAACACCTGTGAAGGAAGTGAGAAGAGACTCAACCTATCTCCAAAATGGCTGCTGTGCATAATAGCCTATTCACTTGAGGTGGTAAAGAGTAAACTAAAGACAACTGATAAAATGTTTGAACCCTTCATTCTTTTCTTATTATATCTGACACAGGATGAGCCTATATAGTTCAGTGACTATAGCCGAGACTCACTCACACTGAAGATGCATGCAACAGCAACTCTAGCCTCAGCCTGGCATGGCCAGACCAATATCACTGCGTCTGGAATCTATGGAAACTGCATTTTCAATGGGTGTATAAAAATGCCTAAACCTGCCCCATATTTGCATACTGGGCCCTGATTGGTCCCAATCACAACTGAGTGGTGCCAGACCAAATCTGACGAGGGCATTTATTTGTAATTATTTTGCAATGGCAGAATTCGTCTGGTTTCCAGGCTACTCTCTTTATCCATCTCACTGAGGGCCTCCATCGGTGCACGGTTTCTTTTCCAACCTGGGAACTGACTGGAGATGAGGCGCTAAGGAGGTGGTAGAAGAACTGACTGGAGATGAGGCGCTAAGGAGGTGGTAGAAGAACTGACTGGAGATGAGGCGCTAAGGAGGTGGTAGAAGAACTGACTGGAGATGAGGCGCTAAGGAGGAGGTAGAAGAACTGACTGGAGATGAGGCGCTAAGGAGGAGGTAGAAGAACTGACTGGAGATGAGGCGCTAAGGAGGAGGTAGAAGAACTGACTGGAGATGAGGCGCTAAGGAGGAGGTAGAAGAACTGACTGGAGATGAGGCGCTAAGGAGGAGGTAGAAGAACTGACTGGAGATGAGGCGCTAAGGAGGAGGTAGAAGAACTGACTGGAGATGAGGCGCTAAGGAGGAGGTAGAAGTCAGCATAGGCGGGGATACGGTGGGTGCCCAATTACAATGGCCAGCTCACACTCCGCCGGCTGAGTGTGTGTCGGCTTTAGCACCCAATTGAATACAGAAAAATTAGTGCCCATGGAAGTCAGGATGTAAGAAACGTGACTCCAGTCCATCTCCTCACATCCTGTTACTACAGGATACGGACACTTTGACTGGACAAACCCCATCCCCCCCCCCCCCCCCCCATCCCCAGGTCACAACCCCCCCACCACCGCCATCTGCCCCCAACCCCCGGATCTCCTCGACATCCCGGTCACTTTCGCATCCTACGCAAGCGAGGAGGGCCTCTCCTGGGTATTGTCTCTAGCGAGAAGGGTCAGATTAGAGATCCAGGCGAGTGCAAAATCCTTCCAGGAAAAAAACACTCCAGAGTGTGTGAGTGAGTGGATTCCTGGTTCAGAAACAGGCCCAGTGGAGGTGGGTGGGAGTTGAAGGAAGAGAAGGAGTATTTTTAGAATAATTACCTTGGTGGCTCCAGGATTTTGAGGATATGGGAGTAGGACATAAACATTGTTTGTAAATAGGAGTACTCTTTGTGTGTGAGCGTGTGAGCATGCATGTGTGTGTGTGTGTGTGTGTGTGTGTGTGTGTGTGTGTGTGTGTGTGCGTGTGCGTGTGCGTGTGCGTGTGCGTGCGTGTCCGTGTCCAGGTCACTGCTTTGGGGTCTTTCTTTTTCCTTCCTGGAATGTGAGACCTGATGTCTTGTGCTCTTGAGGATTTTCCCTAACATTCATTCATCAATGTCTAATCCTATTTTATTCATATGTTATGTTATGTTATATGTATGTACTTCCTACAGTACGTAACCCCACCAAAGGGGGAAGATTCCCAAAAAGGTAATAGTCCAAAATGTTAAACAAAAAGAAGAAAATTACGAGGGAGGTCATTGTGTAATCCAATACAACAATTATGTATTAGAAATATTTGTATAGCACATCTTAATTTTACTTTTTTGTGGTCTGGATATAATGTCTAAAAACGTGTACTTGAATGGGCTGTTTGAATTGCTCTCCAATATGATGCCATCATTATGGAGCTCCACCCACCATGAAAATATTGATTTCTAAGCCAGTCTCTTACGGGAGCGTGTCGCTGTTACTACATGTCATCTTTTCGACACCCGACTCTAACCCTCACCCTAACCCTAACCTCCGTGGAGTGAGTCGCTAAACCTCTGGTCGAAATGATGGTCGTTCGAAAGAGCGCGATTTTGCCGTCTCTTACACCAGCATTGGTATAACTAACACCATTGTGAAGAATTTTGTTTGTATGTTTAAGGATCAAACTAAGCAACGTCAAACCGGAAGTCACACGCAGGGGAAGTCTTTGCCACACAAACGTTTCAATGAAGGTAAAGTGAAGCTTTTCACACTGTCAGGGATATTGTGGGGAAAACTTTACCGTGTTTGGATAAAGCTAATACCACAGTGTGGCAAACAGAAATGTGATAACGCCCCCAGCATCCAGAACAGGTCATGTATCATTTCAAAGCTGAGCCAAGTCATCATAAACTTTACAACATTTTGTTAAGCTTCGTTTTCAAACAACAATGCTGGCTATACATGCAGACCACCGTGCAATGTGAAGCAAGTGTTGACTCTTCTTCCTCAGGCAGCAATTCAGGCACCATACTGATCTGCTGTGTCTGTACCACAGCAGAGCCAGCTTAGGGCTAACGTATACACACCGTCAAACGCCTCTGGCTGTTTTAACTTTCAACTGGAAATCGGTCATTCAACAAAGTAAAATGTATTTATACTTATTCATGACCAGCACTGCTTATATCAGACAAACTAATTGATAGATGATGATTAATCTTGTGTGCCGTGGCACAGGGCAAAAATGTAGCTGCACTGGCAGACATGGCCCTCATCTATCAATGGAATGTAAAAAACAGTGTATTTTTTTCCCCAAATTTTGATTAGGGCAACGTTCACGTGACATTTACGAACACGTCCTAAACAGACACACCTGGCGTACATTTGATCCCAGCCTTGATAAATGTGCAGGCTAAAATTTAAATAACACGCCCTTAATTATTCTGCAAACGCCCCGATTTTACGACTAGAACAACCCGAATACGACCTAACAACGAAAGGAAAGCCAATAGAAGAGAGTTTACTCCCATGTCCAGTCCCACACAGACCACGCACACATGCACGCATGCATGCATGCACGCACACACCACCAAGACCAGCAGCATTTTGGTTCACTGTGGAACCTTATTACCATTTATTTTGTATAGTAAGCTTGCAGCCTACATGAGTGACACCATGACACCACACCAGTCATTGTCACAACTCACGAATGGAATATATTAATTTAACTCAATATCGGCGACGGCGCAGTGCGCGTTTGAGTGGTTAAAAAATTAAGAAAAAAAGCAAAATCATGTAGCCTATTCCCCATAAACCACGGGCTGCCGTGGCGTGCATGCGATGTTACTGAGAGATACTGACAAGGAGGCAGTCATAATCTGAAGGTTTGAAGCGTCGGGTGGGTTTTATCCTTAATACATAACTCCATATAGGACACACTTGTATAATAGTTGGATAACTCACGGTCCACGAAAAGAAGCAGTGCCGCGCCGCTCCGCTTCCGTCTCCTCGATCAAAATGCTCGAGTCTCGCATAAGCGGTCGTATCCTGACCTATAAGCTTCTTCTGAGCCAGATCGGCAATTTTATCTGAATGACTGTTAAAGCACTTGTGTTAGATTGCTTCCATATCACTAGATTATAATTGCTTGTCATTGAACTTGGAAATAAAATCTGCGTGTGTAGCCTATATATTTTCACAGGGATTATTTATTATTGTGTTAAATATACATTTTGGAGTGGATACATGAGTCAGACAGACAATGCTGCTCCGCATGTCTACAATGGAATACGAGGTGTAAGATGAATCCTACGCCACCTCAGAACCTGACGTGAGTTTTGATCCTACCCTACGCCAATGTCAAAGTCACGTTGAAATGATAAATGTCGAGACTTGCCTACATTTCGGTGTACGCCCAAATTTTGATCTGCACCACGTTGATAAATGAGGGCCATGGTGCTTACAGCCTTACGCCATCCCTGTTTCCTGCAACAGGCGTACCAGCTGCTGAAGGCATTAAGGGGACATTGGCAGCCAGGGTTTCTACTGGGGAGCGAGGGAGGGGGCTGCCACAGGGCTATAGGGGCAGGCCAGACCTCACGTCCTGTCTCCGGGGGTAGAAACAGTGCCAACAGGACATTGTGGGCGCCGCTCACTCGGAAATTGGTCGTAAAAGAAAAGGAGCATCTTGAAGACATAAACAGACATGACATTCTCTCTCTCTCTCTCACTCACACGCACGCACGCACGCACGCACGCACGCACGCACACACGCACGATGCACAGAGCACATGCACAGAGCACATGCACAGAGCACATGCACAGAGCTGCACGTTCGGAGACAACAAGCACTCTAATGCACTTTGTTGCACTTAAAAACAGTCTCCACTCTCTCCCTCACTCATCACTTCAAGCAACTAACACTCACAAACATATCCGCACACACTTTCACACATATCCGCACACTGACACGCGCACACACACACGCACAAGCACACACACACGCCCGCCCGCCCGCCCGCCCGCATGCGCGAGCGCACACACACACACACACACACACACACACACACACACACACACACACACACACACACACACACACACACACACACACACACACACACGCCATAGCAGAGCTGCTGCCAAGATAAGAACAATGTTGTGAATGATCTGGAGAGGGAGAAAGGACAGTATTGTGGTCTGTGTGATTGCGTACATGCATGCATAAATATGTGCTGAAAGGGATGATGTACTAGACCCAGTGTCCCAGAGAGAAGTGAATATGACAGGTGAAGGCCAATAATTCACTGGACAACCACATTGTACGATAAAAATGAGTGTTGACATGCCGCGTCAAGTCTTTTTTCGGTTGAAAATACGTCATTCAGTTTTTTAATTATTTTAAGTCTTTTGTTTTAGGAACTATAAAACAGCCTCCAAACATAGACACAAAGTTGATTCTTGCACTAACCTTGACCAGAGTGGCTGTAACGTTAGGGTGCGTGGCCCGACAGGGGATGAGTAGAGGCTGTCGCTCCTTCATGTACAGCACAGCTGGGCTCTTACCCCGCACTTCTACAAATGGCCGCCGGCTGTCTGAAACCCAAACACTGTGGTCAGGGACACACACATTACAATACAGATAATTAACCATATTCACACAGCGGCCGTTTTACTCTTATGTCATACCCGGACGGCCGCCGTGTAAGCAAAACGGCCTTAATTAATGTGAATAATATTTTGTATTTCATTGTTCTAATTTGGTTGTTTACGGTTTACATTTATGTGCTTGGTCAATAAGCACACATAATGGTAAAAAGTATAAAAATAGCACCCTTCATGTCAGAACAATGTCACACATACCGTAAATTACAATACAACAATTACAAACACACAGTCAAAAACATAGAGAACATGGGTTATAAAAAAGCACATGTACTGTATGAGTGGGTATATATGTGGGGGTACGCACACGCACACACGCACGCACACACACACACACACACACACACACACACACACACACACACACACACACGCATGTGCGCGCGCACACACACACACACACACACACACACACACACACACACACACACACACACACACACACACACACACACACACACACACAGATTGTACACAGAGTGCACACAGAACCCCACACCCAGTCACTGAATACCCATTCAGCAAATAACTTGCCTGCAGTCAACAATAAACACACAGATTGTTTGGAGCAATCAAACGGCCTCTCCATGTTTTCTCCGCCCAGCTTGGCTACTGTAATATTTCTGTGCCATTGAAAGGTGTGGTTGTTACTCCCCTGCATTGTTTGTTACCGCAGGGTGTTATTCAAGGAAAGCAAATCTCTGAACATTCAAACAAAAGTACCCCAAGGACTAGTGAGGGCCGAGGGCTTCCTTCTCCTGCTTGCTTTGATTCCATATCGAGGACTGGTGGTTGGGGGTGTGGGTGGGTGGGAGGGAGGGAGGGAGGGAGGGGAGCGCAAGCCAAATACGAGGCTTAATGGATGTGGCGACCAGAGCGATTGATGACTCCCTGGGGTCCTGTTGGCCAAACAGTAGCCTGCTCTGTGACCCTGGCCACCGGCCCAGCTCGGTGCCCTGTCCGGCCCGGGCCCAGACAGTGACACCCCGAGGACAGGGAGGGGACGATGGTGCAGACACCATGCCTCCCCTGCCCCTGGATGGCCCTGTGATGCCATCCTACTCAGCTCTCTCTCACACACACACACACACACACACACACACACACACACACACACACACACACACACACACACACACACACACACACACACACACACACAAACAAACAAACACACATGCGGGCACGCACACACTCACATATCAAAACCACTCCAACACACGTCCCTACCACCACCTTGTACAGAGACAGCGACATCCCCCCTCCTGCTTGGAGACACAGCACCCCCCATCCCTCCCCCAGCACAGGATGCTGCGAGCAGGGCTGAAGAGAGCAGATAAGGCTTATGCCCTGGGAAACTCTGCCCGGGCCTGAGCCTTTCAGCAGCTGGGCTATTCCTGGCCTGGAGGTAGCACGTAAACGAAAGTAAAAAGGGTTTATATATAGACGAAGAGAAGGAGGAGAGTCCAGGACTGGAGAAAAAAAAAAAAAGAGGTGGAAGAGTGGATGCGTGGTGTAGGGGGTGAACCGTAGCCAGAGTCATCTAGAAGGATGTGTTGTTGGGACAAACAGTGTTTAGATATAATTGGCTCTCTGGCACTGGTCTGTATTTAGCACCCACGGCATCCTGTTTAACCTGAGGATATAAACAATGAGAGTATTGGAGGGGGGCTATTCATTCAGTAGGAGTAAGGGAGAGGGGGTGAGGGAGTGAGAGATCAAGAAAAAGGCGGAAGGAGTGTGAGAGATTGTGGAAGGTAGAGAAAGGAAAAAGAATAAATAATACAGAAAGCTATATTTAGAAATCTTTTTCTCCTCTTGAAATACTTAATAGCCAATAACGTCTCAGGGAATACCTGATGATTCTGTTAAAACATTTTTACACCAGTCTTTCAGCAGACTGCCGGTCTCTATACCCCCTAGCAGCGGCATCTTACCTGTGACGAAGACATAGACGGAGGTTTGCCTGGAAGTGCGGTGCCGATAGCGGCAGCGGAACGAGCCGGTGTGCTGTGCGAGGGCCGGGCTGACAGCCAGGCGGCTGCAGTACTGCTGGCCCGTCCTGCCGCAGCGAGACTCCTCAACCACCACACTCTGGTGATCTCTGGGTAGACCCGCAGGGAACGCCCACGCCAGCTCCCAGCGGCCCCTGAAAGGTCAACAGAATGTAATGGGCTGAAGGTCTGCGCGCAAATGTCGGATTGCTTAATATGCTACACTGGTAAATCAGAAAACATTTAATTTGTGCGGCATCATCGGTGCTTGCAAACCTTGATAACGGTTGTTTCCATTTAGTTATTACAAAATAAAGTTGGTTTATTGAATCTCAAAAATGTGGAAGGCACATCCAATAAGCGAAAAAAGTAGCCTACACATCACTATTTACTGTGCCACAAGCTGATTTGTTTAGTCTCTTATTCAGAGTGTCTTAGTTCATTGTTATATTAATTATGTTTATCAATGCAACAATTAATATACGTTTATTAAAGGTGTATTGGTTTCCATGTAACACGATAATGGATGAATATGGAAATAAAAGTCAAGTGCAAAGAATCTATAGTTTATTGGTATCTGTCTTGTATTTACTTCGATGTTGCTATGACAACAACATTTCTCTTGCGGGATCAATAAAGGTCTATTTATCTACCAGTATAGACCTATATTGGATTAATTATGTTCATTATTAAAGCAAAAACGTATTTATTTTAACATGTTATCCCTTAAAATGTCCACAGTTGTCTTAATCAATACATCAATCCATTGATCAATTGATCCATTCAATGCACACATGTACTGTACTTTAACTCTGACTTGGGGCATTATAGCGGAGTTTTGTGTAAATTCTAAACTCTTCAAAAATAGCAGATCTACAAGTTCACATTGTGCTGCAGCCTGATGTGTTGTGAGCTTGTAGATTGTGTTTTTGAAAATAGGGCTAAACAATTAAACAATCTACCAGACACCCACCTGCAGTTGAGTTGTAGAGTCTGATTGGCCTCCAGGACAAGCTGCCGAGCCTTCACGTCTAGAGATGGAACACTGTATTTCCCCTTTGGCTCCTTTTCTGTAGACACTGGGAATGGAAGGGATGAATGAATGAATGGCAGGGAAGGAACAGTTCTACCAACCTACTGTATCAACACAGCCATAACATGCAATAAAATTTATCAGAGCTTTGAACTAATAAGTAAGGCTCATGGGCTATCCACTGCCAAAGTCATACACTAAGAAGGTACCTGAATTTGACTGTGAGAATATCAAAATACTCCCAACTCAGAGCCTACATCTCACCCCACCCACCAGAAAATGTTTTGAAGGAATACAAATTCACCCTCTGATTAATATTTACAGTTGGAACATAGAGTACACCTTCCTTTAATAAGTGATGTCAAAATGTGATCCACACTAATCCAAACAATATGGCCGTCCGACAACACACAAAACCAATGTCTCAGGACCAGTTTCGGTGCATCACAGTTCCCTCACCCCCACCCTCACCCTCACTCCCACCCTCACCCCCACCCCCACCCAGGTCAGAATACCAGTGACTCCCTCTTCACATCCCCTTTTCTCAAGCCCACCAGGGCCACTTGACAACCTCTATGGAAATGCGTAAGCAGTGTCCCTTTTGTTTATCAAACGAAAGCATTGCTCCGCTGCATCTCTGAGGCTTATTAATGAGAGATAAAGACCACAGTCTGTCCACCCTTCCTTCCTCCAACTACAGGGGGAAACATCATTCAGAAGAGTCCGTTCTTGAGTCCAGCTCCTCCGTGCAGGATCATGGACAAATGCATGTCCACACCAGCTCCAATCATGCAGCACATTCGGCACGTCGATACACTTTTTCACTGTAAACAGTGAAAACATTTGGCTGTCATTTGACTGAGTTCACCGCAATACCAGCCTCTCTGGGTGAATTTATGGCACAAGCTCCATTATTGCCATTCATTGTCGTTATTATTGTTCCCAGTAGATGTCCCATTGAGAAGGTCCTAGATATACTCACACTGCTTGCACTTCCTAAACTATTTCCTTAGTTTTTACACACACAATGTGTGAGTAGGTGAGTCACACAGAAACAGAAAGACATGGCTTTCTCTCTCTTGCACCCGTGTGCGCGCGCACCACACACACGCACGCACGCACGCACGCACGCACACGCGCACGCACGCGCACACACACACACACACACACACACACACACACACACACACACACACACACGACACACACGGTGTGCAAGGTCTGAAGTGTTTATAAACCCTGTTCATATTACACATTGGAATCAAAATACTAATAATAGACTAGTGACTAATAGATAGACTACTGCTTTGACAAATGATTTGTCAAAGAGAAACTGTAGATGATGCGTAGGCTACATGACCTCATCTTAAACACATGCGAAAAAGAGAGACCATGAATGTAGCTCTCAACTCGAAACTGGTAAAAAAGACAACGCCTATCCTTTCCTTTTTAATGTAAATACCTTTTTTTCTTTTTTTCCCCCGACTTATGTTTTATTTTTGCATAGTACTGTGTTTTATTTGGTTGTCATTTAATGTTGTATGAATTGAGTAGGCCTACAAAGGGACCCCAATTTAAACAAGCCAACAAGCTTTCTTTTGGTCTTTATCATTTTAGTTTACCTTGTATCAGTGAACTGCATGTACTGTCCTGTACCTTTCCCATGCAAACGTCTAATAAAGTATTCAATCAATCAATATTCAATCAATCAATGATGACAGAGACGATTTTAAAATTGCATGAGATCAGTGATCATGTTGTAATTTCGTTCTGAGGTATTAGACCTACTGCTTTATAAGAGCAACATGGAACAGAATATCAGCTATAATGGCCTCAACCTCAACATAATGCACATGCATCAACAGCACCTTTTGTGCAGCATGCATTTCTGGCAATTGTAGCATACTGAATAAAATTATATTAAATTAATTCAGGCCTAGAGTACATTGAATTAAATTATATTATATTCACAAAATATGTATTTATTTCCCTTCTTTTTGGAACCTTTGCACATGCACACACCGGGAGTCATAAAGTTAAAAAATAAAAATAAATAAAAAAGAATATAAAGAAAAGAAAAAATAAAGAATAACGGTGACCAGGCCTACAGATATGCCATCTTAAACAAGAGGCTATGGCCTATACAAAAGTAATAATAGCTAAAGGATGTAGGCCTATTATAGGCCTATATGTTATACAGTTAAATACACTACTGTCTGTTTTGCAGTAAGAAAAAATAATTTCAGTTTTTTTTATGGCAATCACCCGAAATTAACCAACCAATTACACCCATGAGACTATTTGGGCGCACTCACAGAGATACCTCCACCCCAGGCTCTGTTTTAGCAACAAGCACTGATTAGCCTCAGTTCCTGAGCATAGAATGTTTCCTTGAGCTGTAGCTTACAGTACATGAGCTCTTGGACATTTTATTAGAACTTCCATTTCATAAACTCATCAGGCTCAGGAAACGCAACGCCCTGCGTGCGTGTCGATCAACCAAGCGCTCCAAGCGCGAATAGAGCCGTGGTTTGCCAAGCCAGGCCGCAGAGGTCCATATTATCCAAACAGTGTCCCGTAGGATAGGGCTTATCTCACTGAAAACACACAGTGTTTTAATAGACGTTTACAAGTCGCACGCCACACGACCATGCAGATATCTCCACATTTCAAAAGGCCAGAAAATGAATGCAACGTGCGGCGTGCCAAGAGAGCGCATGTCTACTGGAGGCCTAAAATCCCTTTTATAAATAAGGAGCGCGGAATGGCAGGGAGCCAGGGACCGTCTGACAGTGACAGCTGACTGGTCCTTATGTTCCACTTCCAACTTTTAGAGCAATTAATCCAGAGACTTGCGGTTGCAAATGTATATCAGAGCGTAAAGAAACCTTGGACCTTAATGGCACATTTTATGTAGGCTAGTAAAGATAATTTGAGGAGTGCTTTCTATGTCCGTTTTATTTCGCTTTGTAACTTAAATTTCAATTCAATCAATTAATAACATAAAACAGTTAATTACACATATAGGCTACAGTTCTGTAGGCCTATCGGTTACATCAGCCAAAAAAAGCTGCAAGTTAGGCTACTCACCTTTTGCGTACACCCCACACGACGATCCAAATATTATACAGAAGAAAATTAACTTCATGTTGCCTCACGACTCCTGGTGTGTGCCGAGAACGTTTTAAAGATGAAAAAGACAAACACGTTTATGTTTAATCCTGCGTGTCTGCCCAGTAGACTACAGCAAACCTGGCCCAGTACAGTTCAGCATGAGTGGCGAGGTGAGTGGAAATGGAGGAATGGTGGGTTTCCTGAGGAGAGTTATACAGGAGATCAACAGAACACTAAACAAGCATGAACTCCAGTGGAACTTTTTCCCACCGAATTCGATAGTGGCACCGATTTATACGGTTCCCACAGTCAGCCACCGGATAACGGACTTCCGACCGTGACGTCCATTGCCACACGCCCACACCCATGGCGCGGACCCGCAGCTGTGTAGCCTACTGTTGGTTAATGAAGTTTCGCTAGATTGCCAAAAATAATACAAAAAAAATCCAGTTTGGACTTCTGACTCTGAGGGTCCTTGTTTGACCTACAATTAAGCCCACGTATTCGGCCCAAGGAAGACGTTTATGCGTTAAACACTATCATTCATGATGAGGGAAGATCTGTGCGTAAAGACGCACAGTGCGTAATCTTGTTAGACATGATGCTGATGTGTGCTGTGGCACGTAGGCTGCAGGGATTCCCTTTTTATCATTTAAAAAGCAAAGAAAAGGGGAAGGATACATTTGTGGAACATAGGCTGCACATTCCAAAGCTAAATGAAAAAAAGTAAAAAATATCTCACATTGCTGATTCAGATAAACTGTGATTCCAAGAAGGAATACAAGTGTTAATAACTCTGTATTCCTTCTTGAAATCACAATCATGTCCATGTATGTCAGACAATGGGACACTAGGCTTTTGGTTGACATATCAGAGAGAAATATGATTTTTATTATGTAATCATATTTCAAATGTATAGATGCCCACAGGGATCTCAGTCTAGCCTGGAAGGCATGCATAGGTCTACTATTGATAGTCTTTTTCACAATCCATTATCCAAGTCATGGAACTCATCAAAATATGAAAAAATGTGGCAAATAAAATATCAAGAACCAAATCTCATTGAAGACTCAGTGAAGATTCAACATGAGATGCACACACTGATAACACCGGGACATGCTGCCACTGATAATAGTGTCTTTAATATGAATCCAAATTCCTCTCATTATCTTAAACAATAATGTACAAACAAGTTGTATTTCAAAACCAAAGGATGATTTGAATGGAGCTTTTATCACTCCTTCAAGACAAAGAGGATCGAGGTGATGCTAAAGATTGGCCACTGGGCGGTGATATCAGCTGCCTGAAGGCAGATGCCATGGGGAGGGGCTGCTCAAGTGTCCCATTGGATGAGGGCTCTTTCACTGTGGCTCATAAACAGTGGTACTTTGCAGTCATTCAGAAAGTTTACAAAAGCATGCACATCCCAACAATGAACACAGGTGGTCCACAGAAGAACACATGAAAAAGAAAAATAGAGTGCACACACTGGATAATGCTCCCATGAACATTTATTGGATTACCACCAACTTAAGTGATAGTTTGAGCAGCAAGCTCTTCTTCAGACATTAGCATCATACAGACCTGTCAGGTGACCTGACCAAGTAGTGTCATGTAAAGGCGTGTCTCTATATGACACAACTGTGACATTGTAATTTCATGAAATGACTTAAGAGCGGAAAAATTTGACCAATTTTCGAAAATAAGACAAAATATGTTTTTACCATTTTGGGGGAAAAAATTACATTTTATTTATTTTGCATGTAATGACATGCCAACTGAAAATCGGATTAATCAAAAAAGAAAAGGAAAAAAAAACAGATGAAGGAAATATGAACAAAACACCTGCATTTTGAGGATACATGGGAAAGTCCCCTGGAACCCCAAATGATGCCTCTGCACATGATACAGTACAGTAAGTGTCTTACTTGATGGTAATTCTAACCATTTTCTGTGGAGTGCCGCTTTGGGGCCCGATCCAAACTGGCATCACCACCAAGGCAAGCAGGAGAGTATTACAGCACAAAAGAAAGCACTGAGCACTGGGTCAAGTGTTCGATGGAAGGTATGTGCCCGTTAACATTCTCAATCAACTTGACACCTGGGCTCATTGTCAGTGTGCTGACAGCTTGTTTGCAGCTCAAAAAGTGCCTCTGTTGTTGGTTTTGGTCAGCACACTTCACAGTTCATGGGAGCATTGTCCAGTGTGTGGACGGTATTTTCCACTTTGCAGTCATTCACATGGATCTTGGCCTCTGTCCCGGAAGGAGGAAGCCCATGGGAAGATTTAGTCTTCATTACACCATGGTCTTTCTGGAACTGACCTTCAAAACCAGACTTCTGGTTGTATTTTAAGAAGTGTCATTACAAACTGGCAGGAGAGGAGGTAAAGTGGACAGCATATAAAACGAAAATAGCAAAGTATACAATTCATTCCCTACCTGGGCCTTGCTCACTACTAATATAATATTTAAAAAGGAACCTATGACTCAAATAAACATTTGATATTCAAATACACATACATACAATACATGTTTATAGATGCATACAATGAGTCATGAACACACACATACAGTACATGAAGTGTAAATGAGGACAAAACCGTATGGCTACATACTTACAGGGAGAGAACTCTTCCCACATGCAATTAAAGAAGCGAACTGGCTTTTTTTGACCTGTGTGCGATACGTGCCACGCTCACCGTCTCCTCACTGAACGTGAACGATACAGCTGAGAGAAAAGGTGCCAGAATTTGCGGGAGAAAGAGGGAGAACAGCTGTAGTGCTGAGCTATAGGAGAGAAGGACATCACAGGACAGAGAGGGCGAGGACACGCACGGAATCAGTGTCCATTTATTTTTTATTTTTTTGAATGGCGCCAGACTAGAGGCAATCGTAAAGAAAACTCGGCCAGTCTGGGGAAGTAAGAGCACCTGCCATGTTTCGCCTTGTGACGGCCGTACTCCCGGAACCCCCTAAAAGTAGCGGGGACCCCTGACTGAATGTGTCCTTATGAATACCATCCTTTAGTCTGAGCATGGATTCCGGTTCTAAACCATTAGAAGTTTGGTCTGTGTCTGTCCCTCTGTGTGTCTGTCATTCAGTCAGTCAGTCAGTCAGTCGGTCGGTCAGACCTGTCCTTTCGTCTGCTGGTGGATCCAGTCTGCGAACTTGACCAGCTGCGTGTAGACTCCGGGGCGGTTCTGCCTGGCACAGCCCTCGCCCCAGCTCACGATACCTGCCAGGAACCACCGCTTGCCCCGCTCCAGGCACACCAGAGGACCCCCTGAGTCCCCCTACACACACACACACACACACACACACACACACACACACACACACACACACACACACACACACACACACACACACACACACACACACACACACACACACACACACACACACACACACGAAAATACACAAAGAAGTACATGAAAGACAAGTATGTTATATCACAAAATAAACAGAGAAGATACACTTAAAAATACACATACACACCTGACAAGCATCTACCCCTCCATTCAGGTTCCCAGCACAGAGCATCCTGGGAGTGACAGCATCATCATATAGCTTGTTACATGTGTTCCTGCTGATGATCCTCACTGAGGCCTCTTGCAAGAGAGATGCCAGCTCACCTATAATGTCATATCAGCACTTTAATTAATATTAATCACAGGCACACACTCACAGATGAGTGCAAGTAAATATGGTACGTGGGAAAAGGGCATGGAAATGACAACTGCATCGGTTATAAACACGCCGTTTTGCGCTGGGTGTAATAATAATAATAATAATAATACATTTTATTTATAAGGCACCTTTCAAGTCACTCAAGGTCGCTGAACAACAAATTAAAAACAACAGTTAATACAAGATCACAATTTAAAAACAAAAACAGAGTAATTTGCAGCAGAGCAATGGAACTCGATGAGGCTAGTCATATGCCTGCCTAAACAGGTGGGTTTTGAGATGGGTTTGAAATGTGGTGATTGAGTTGCAGTTTCTGATGTCAGGGGGGAGGGAGTTCCAGAGGTGATTGACTGAAGGCTCGTAACCCCATGGTGGAGACACAGGCTGACGGTTTGTCAGGGGGGGTCAGTTGAATGGAGGAGGCGGACCTGAGAGTGTAAGATAGGACCCTCTATTTTGTTTACTTTTCTAGTTCTTGGGACGACTAGTAAGGTTCACCAGCTCTCACCATCCTCCATAAGCACTCCCCAGCCTGTGACGAAACAGCTGGTCCCTGTGGTGAAGGAATGTGTGGGCGCGGGGACACACACAGGCTGAACCATTTCATTGAAGAAGATGGGAACGCTGAGCTCCAGGAGGGCGATGTCGTAGTCAGAGGTGAACTGGTCATACTGCGGGTGAAGCAGGATGCGACGGATCGGCCTGGTAGCTGCTCCATTGTTACCCGCGGTCATCACACGCATGCCCATGTACGCACGCCACGCACGGGCATCCGAGTATCTGTAGGCACAAAGGCAAGGAACCTCTAATGCATGTGAACATGAGGTGGCATTTTATTAGACATCAATTATCATTAGAGCATTATACAGACAACTGATGTCATATGTAAAAATTAACACATTATTACTCATTCTAAATTAATATATTTCCATTTTTTTCCTTTGGTTTATGCATGCAGAATTGCGGATATGTGTCTATAACATTCTTGATTTTCAAAGCTTGGAGCAGGTGCGCCCCTCAGAGCTGACCCGCGCATCATTAGCGGCGACTGTTTATGATCACTGGTGGTTTTTCTTTTTCTCACTTTATGGCCTCTGAGTCCTGGAAGCAGTGTGCAGCCGAGATGAGCCAGCGGTTGGAGACAAGCGAGGCCCCACACACGTGGCCATAGCGATCCATCTGGAGGCTCACCTGCCAGGGCCACGAGCCGGCCCCCGCATCAGACCCTCCCACTATCTTAGTACGCTTCTTAGGCCTCGTACCACAACCTGGTAGGGGGGTATAGAACAGGACGGAGGGTTAGGGGGCAGGCAAAATCCTCTTTCTTCCCCAAGGAAACAGCTGGGTTTTATTTGTTTTTGTTTTCCTATCACAGAAATGAATGGTCAGGTGTGCAAAGAAATGTACTGCTCACCACATCGCAGCTCATCAGAGCCGTCATAGCAGTCTTTGTATCCGTCGCATTCAGGGTTGATCTTACTCACACACTTTCCATTGGCACATTTGTAGGAGGATGGAGTGCAGCCTTTCTGGACTAAAGAGAATGAATGTTCTCAGTAAGAGGAAAGGATAGAGCAGGTGTCATACATACAATACATCAATCATTGTGGGCTCGCTGCGAGCACACGTATGTTATCTTCATTATTTATCTATCAAGTTCTCCTCGACGGTACAAAGGCAGGGCCCTTAGCCAATGAGGTGCAGCCAAAGAGTAAATTTTTGTGCCCATACATGGTGTTACATGTGAGCCCACACTGTTTCGTAGGAACAGTATTTCTAGTTATATCATATTATTCTTGTAGTTGCTTCCATTAGGAGATTCCATACAGTATCCCATAGCATCCACTTAAACACTATATATACTTTGGCTATTAGAAAATAGCAGATCTACTGCATGCTAAAGCAACTTTATGCTATTGGCAATAGCCCAACAGTTTACCAGTATACAGTAAATCACTTTTTAATGTCTTGGATGGCAGGAAAAAAGGACAACCTGTTATGGTAGATGAATGAAAGAATACTCACATGCTCTTGTGCAGTTGATTTCATCACTACGGTCTCTGCAGTCTATGATGCCATCACACACCGAAGACTTTGGCAAACACACCTTGTTGGGACACATGTGGTAGCATTTACCTGTAGAAAACACAGCAAACACCAGCATTCATCACAGACATGCTTCACGTGTGTGCCATGATTATGTATACACCCACTTTCTTTCACGTGTGCACAACACATTGTTGCTTGATCTTTCGGGGGAAATTCCTTCAATGTTTTTGCCAATAATTATGTTCCCAAAATAGGTATACCAGGTTGAAAGTGGATAATTGTGATGCATTCTGAGCTTGTATATCTGCTCTTGTCAGAAAGCAACACAATTGTATGATGGCATATAAATGAGGCTTTACTCACCAGCACCGCAGTCGCTCTCTTCACTGCTGTCTGAACAGGAGCTTTGACCATTACACAGGCTGCCATGTGGCTTGCACTGACCACTGCCACATGACACTTCTCCTGGCTTGCAGAGCGCTACATACAAGACATGCACAGTTGCGCGCACACACACACACACACACACACACACACACACACACACACACACACACACACACACACACACACACACACACACACACACACGGCCTCAATTTATCATTAGCAATCATTTGTTTTTGGTTCAATTAGTAATTAATAATTTTGCAGTTTGAAAGCATATGCACTGTGGCTAAAATGTAATGTGTAAAACCTGATCATAAGAAGCTTAGAAAATATACATAATTGAAGCTTAGATTTGTTTGCGCTCATGATCTAAAAATACACAATCTTGGGTGAAACAATATTAGCAAAGGGTACACTACTAGTTTGATTTACTGTACAGTACAGATAGTCTATGTGAGCTGCTGTTGGACCTGCCGAGCTTACAACATCCACAAACTTACAACATCTAGCTTCATCCCGGCCATCTGAGCAGTCTTTTGTACCATCACACACCTTCCTCAGAGGGATACAGCGTCCATCACCACATCGGAACTGTCGAGGACAGGCTAGAGGAGACACACATGAAAGAAACATCACTGAGAAATGTTCTCACAGTTGCAGCAATTAACCTGCAGTTTGAAAAGTGTGCCTCTGGGCTGTGACCTAAAACACCTCCTCTGTCTGAGAGCATTTGGGAGAGGAGATTCATTGGCAACACTATCCTCTGAAAAAAGCCTTGAAAAGCCTTTGAGCAATCCTCAGTGCATAACTGTAATGCATATGTACTGTGCCCTGGTCTGCAGCCCCTAAAGCCAATGCATTGAGTTGGGCCTGGCAATGGGGCCAGGGTTTTGAGCTAAACTGGCTTGGGAATCGCAATTATGCTGCTGTGATATTAGGAAAGCAGAAGCAATTGGACTTACTGCTGTCAGGATTGAAGGCCCGGTAGAGGAGATAGAAGCCCTTGTGAGTGAGTGACTCATCGGAGTGGAAGTGGAGGGAAACAGGAGAAGAGTATACACGCTTCTTGTAGCTGTCTGGCAGTGGATTACATAATCTGGAAAATGAAAGTAATGAAGTATGAAATGAAACTCATACCACCAAGTGTACAAAAGCATTGTGACAATATTTTCTGTTCCTGTTTGTGCCATATAACAGCATAAATATAGGCTAATCCATAATTCTTTCCCTTTCCAAAAGTATTATAAAATATAAAAGAAATTACTCATCATAGAATGTTCTCAAAGGAAAACACACACACACACACACACACACACACACACACACACACACACACACACACACACACACACACACACACACACACACACACACACACACACACACACACACACACACACACACACACACACACACACACACACACACACACACACACACACCACACCTGATCTTTGGCGCCACGCCCAAAGGGGGCACGGACCACCGCTCTAGACGGTCACGCCTCAGTATACTTACTTGACCCCTGCGATGTCCAGCCAGTCCTTCTCACAGCCGTCTGAGGACGCGTCCTGAATGTCCAACGTCACGATCGTCAAGGAGATCTGGTATCCTGGCAGTGGCGCCTGGAATATGACACCACATAGGAGCAGGGTTCACATGTTGGAATGTGGAGAGGCAACAGAACAAAGGTACCATCCTCTCTCCCTCTCTCTTTCTCTTGATCTTTATCTTTGCCTTTCACTTATAATCTCTCTCTCTCTAGCCGTCTATCACACATACATTGATACATGCGCATACACGCATGCACGCACGCACGCACACGCACACGCACACACACAGGGGCATCACAAGGGGGGGAAAAGTGGGACTGAGTTACTAGGGCCCAAGGTGGAGGGGACTTAATTATTTTATACTTTAGCCATTGAAAAATAGCAGATATACAAGCTCACTGCCACGCTGCGAACTTGTAGATTTTTGAAAAGTCGTGAAAATGTGTGCAAATCTTTGAATATTATGTATTTTTTAACATTTGTAACTAAAATGTTGCTTCTGGGGGGGTTCCTGGAACTAAATATTTTGAGATGGGGGTTCCGTGGCCAAATACATATCATTTTGGGGGTCCTTCACATGGAAAGGTTTGAGCACCACTGACATAGAAACATATATATATATATATATATATATATATATATATATATATATATATATATATATATAATGTTTTTACTTAGCAAAAAAAAAATAGCAGTGCCGTGCTGTGAGCTTGTATATCTGCTATTTTTCAACAGTTAAAGCACAAAATGCCCACAAAAATCCTACCAGTCTAAATGGGTTAAACCCACTCCCCCTATGAAGAACATTCATGGGGGCCCGCAGTGAATCCCAGTACCCAGGGCTCAGAATTTGGTGCGACACCCCTGCACACACAGCTCACCCTCAGTGTCCAGCTGCAGTCCACATTGGGAGGGTAGTAGGATGGGTAGTAAGGTGAGGCCAGAGAGCCATTCCAGGAGGAGACGGAGCCTCCACAACCTGCAGGGGGAGACATTACACACAGAGAAAAATAACCCAGTGTTCAAAAACAACACCAAGTCAAACTTGTTTTATGTCATGTGATGTGACATATCTAGCTGAGTGTGTGTGTGTGTGTGTGTGTGTGTGTGTGTGTGTGTGTGTGTGTGTGTGTGTGTGTGTCTGTGTGTGTGTGTGTGTGTGTGTGTGTGTGTGTGTGTGTGTGTGTGTGTGTGTGTGTGTGTGTGTGTGTGTGTGTGTGTGTGTGAGTGGTGTGTGTGTGTGTGTGTGTGTGTGTGTGTGTGTGTGAGTGCGTGTGTGCGTTAGCAGTCAGACCTGCTTTGGGGATGGCCTGGAAGAAGGCTTTGAAAACGGCTCCCTCCCGCTGCCTACTGAAGGAGAAGGTGACCAGCATAACATTCCCAGAAGACGTTAGCTTCATGACTGGAGACGAGCCAGGCGCAGGTGGGCCAGACACAGGCAGACCACACCACCTGGGACAGGCACATACCTTCAGCATAATATGCAGAGTGTGTATAGCTTGGAGGCTCATGGTCATTGGTACTGTAGGTCAGCATATAAAGTGGGAAACTCAAGTCACATATTTTTGTTCAATACAACATAGGCCTACTAAGTACGTCACTGTACTGTATGTAATATGCAGTCTGGTATGTAGTTGTGGTCTTCAAAGAAGCCAGACTTTTTACATGCGTCCTGTTTTTTGAAAGTTCTATGGAATTCTATGGAAAATCCTGCAGTACTACTGCACGTCGTATGCCAGGTACTGAAATATGTGAAATATGAAATAAGTACCACATCCATGTTCAAGAGTGGAACCCAAAGGGACTCCATAGCTCCTTGTCTCTAAAGATATGGAGACCCTGCCCCATCTCCAGTCTCTGCTGACCTGGAGATTGGAGACCCCCATCCAAAGATATGGAGAGCCTCCACCCCCCCACTCTCCACAAACCATAAAAAAATAACCATGAATAGAAATGTACAAATACCTGGCAATGATCTTGTTCTGTAAAGGCAGCAGGAAATCGTAAGCAGACAGTTTGTGGGCAGAGCAGCTTCCGGGCGTGGCTCCATGCAGGGTGAGGACAACCAGTCTCACAACGTGACCCGAGGGGACCCGCAGACGCCACTGGTAGTACGGCTTCTTGGGGTTCACCAGACTCAGGGTGCGGTTGTTGCCATATTTGGCATAGAGGTCAAAGGACATGGCTACACAAGGAGAATGATGGTGTCATTTATGTATCTTCTATTAGAGCAAGTAATGGACATACAGTACATCATGGACGAAGTGGTGTCGCAGACAAACAGTATTGAGCAATCAATGTACTACAAGAGCAAGAACACGTTACAAGAAAAGTGCAAAGTAACACATTTAAATGCTTAAAAGGCATTAGTCCAGTAATGATCAGGATCAGAGCACAAGCCCAAAATCAATCAAGCTAAATAATGCATTGCAATGCATTGACAGCTTCTGATTAACTCTGCCTTGTGTTGGGATGTTCACACAGGATGTGGATAGACATCAATCACATAGCCTATATGGCAGGCAGCAACTCAATGCACTTGTACACATTGAATGTACAGGTCAAGATGGTCTGCTACAGTTGAAACCGATCATCAAATCGGGAAGAAAGGTGATTTAAATTACTTTGGGAACATGGCATTGTTGTTGGTAAAACTTTATTGTCACATCACAGGTTTACAGGTGTAAAACAGTGGGTGAAATTCGTTTTTGTGCAAGCTCTAGGGTTTACTGAGAATTAGTTAGGTAAAGTTAGCCGAAAGTTAAACCAATCTGGGAACTAAATCAAAATCAATATCTTTCTTCACAAATGTGTTCATAAAGGTGTCAACTATCACCTCTGAACTTTCTCAATCACAACTCCCTTGGGGGGCTTTGTGGGAACCGATAAAAGTTGGGGGTATCCCGTGGGCCTGGGATTAAAGGGGGGGAAATAAAAAATGGCCAATATGAGCGTATGAGGTGTGTAATTAGGGTATTTGAGGGCTGCTGAATCCATTCCAACCATTAGTTATCAGTAAAAATGACTCCTTGGCCATAAAATAGGCCACAACAAACTACCTTTTTGTGTCCACAAGACATAATATTGTCAATAAAAAAATGGTTGGAGTAGGGTTTGAATTCATGAAATCTATTCAAGATCAGGTGGGTAAGCGCACATCATGACACACATGATAACATGATACAATCTGACAAGGAACACTCAAAAGGGTTTAAAGCATAGGGACTAACAGGACACAGGTGAACTCGAATGACATGATTGGCTAAGCCTTAGCCAATTAGGCCTATTTTATGGCCAAGGAGTCATTTAAACTGAAAACGAATGGTTGGAATGGATTCAGCAGCCCAAAAATACCCTAATTACACACCCCATATGCTCATATTGGCATTTTTTTCATTTTATCCCCTTTAATCCCAGGCCCAGGTATCCCGATACCCCCAACTTTTATCGGTTCCCACAAAGTCCCCCAAGGGAGTTGTGATTGAGAAAGTTCAGAGGTGATAGTTGACACCTTTATGAACACATTTGTGAAGAAAGATATTGATTTTGATTTAGTTCCCAGATTGGTTTAACTTTTGGCTAACTTTACCTAACTAAATGGTCCGTCCGAAAATTAGAAAATATCCAGTGAGCAGCCGTTCTGTGGGAAATAACCGCTCGCTACAACCAAGAGCAGTTCATAGCATCTCTGAACGCACAACAACGCAAACCTTAAGGCAGATGGACTACACAAGCAGAAGAACACATCGGGTGCCTCCTGTCAGCTGTCAAGAAGTTAACTGAGGCAAGAAATGTACACAGGATCGCCAAAATTGGACAATAGAATATTGGAAAATGTAGATAATGCTTCCCTTACCTTGGAAACCCAGCTGCCATTTCCCACTCTGGATGTTATTTGGGTTTTTAATCTTGTCTGTCTTGTCATCTGAGTCAAAGTCATCAGGGTCCAAACCTACACAGGCACACAAGAAATGTCATCATACATAAAAACTATATGCAAATCCTACCTATACAACAAACATTTATACGGTAACATTGTGGTGTGTGTGTGAGTGTGTGTGTGTGTGTGTGTGTGTGTGTGTGTGTGTGTGTGTGTGTGTGTGTGTGTGTGTGTGTTATAAAAAGGAATAAGTGTTAAGTAGATATATATTTCCATGGTAATCATTGTTCAGCAACAAGGGTCTTCCTATTGCTCCTCTTTAGTAAACAGAAAATTCATTTTCAGGTTGGTATACCAATTTTATACAATCAGGAGAGCGATCTCATACAGGATAAACAAGTGAAATGGAAGAGATGAAACAAATAAATGAACAGACAAAGTTGGGGGCGCCTGCTGGGGGAATTTTCCCAGAGTATAATTTGTCAGGATTCCTTGTTACCTGTTGTCTCATTCTGAATGATGTGAAATAAGGGTTATTTGTGTTTTGTTCACACCTGACAAAAGACCATTGATATTAAATATTGATGATGATAGTTAAATAAAAATCTTTTAAATGCGATGCATATGTATGTGACTTTGTTATGGTCCAACCAAAAGTACATTATGTCAGGAAATATAGTGTTATAGTGTTTTAATATTTTCTAATGTGGCCCCCTTTTAAAAAAGTTTGGACACCCCTGATTTAACCTGTTAACCTGTCTGAATCAACAGGGCAGCCATGAAATTAGGACACACTCCTTCTCTTTTCCTTCTGTTATCAGGAGATGGCAGAAGGAGATCGTCTTTTTTTTGGCGTGCAATGCCAGTGTGTCAAGTTCAACTAAGTATAAATCACCCTTAAATCAGCACTATGTAGTTTGGGGTCCCTGCAAGCATGTCCGGTGAGGACACGCAGTGATTGGCCAGTCTTCGCTTTGACTAGCAGTTCTGCCTTGATGCCTTGGCAAATGTCAGTTGTCTCCCCTATATAGACGAATACACGTAGCGCTGCCGTGTATTTGCGGTGTCGCGGTGCGTAGCTGTGGCTGTTGACACCGCAGTTATGATTCAGGGACGTCCTGAGTCTGTACATTTATGGAAGGATGATTGTTATTGCTTAAACATGTAACTTTATAATTTTGTGGGACATAATATGCTACAAAAGTTACATAGTGACACTTTAATGTTGACAGCAGGGGGCCTGTGTCATCAGGAGATGACAGAAGAAAAAGGTGCTGATATTGTTCTTTAAAGGTGTGTGATTTGTGACTGACTCAACCACTTACAGTAGTACTTAAAACACATTTGCGACATCGCGTACTGTACATGTCCAGCTCATGAACTGTGTTGACTTGCTATTGCTTTGCTATATTAGTTTAATAGTAGAGAACTTTTTATTCCTGCGACTTGCATCAGGCACCATTAAAGTCAGCCAGTTAGCTGCCTCTCCTATAGTATGTACCTGTCACCAGCCAACAACAGTAGGCTATCTTAATGGTGTGTGTCGTAGAGTTTATGTTATCATGATTGATTAAGTAACGTCAATAACAGTAGTAGATATTATATTATCATGATTGATTATGAGTGACGTTAGTAAGAGTAGATTATGCTGTATCATGCATTGAAGACAACATGATGTTCTGTAAGATGTTTTCCTAGGTTGATAGATATTGTTTATGTTACAGCTTGTCCTTGCAATGCCATGTATATCTAGGGTTTGATTTCCTTTGCTGAGGCAGAATCTCGGTACCACAGGCCTGTGGTACTTCTATTTACACAATCACTTGTACTATCCATTGTATTAAACCACCACCACCACCTTATGCCTTTGCCTCTGACACTTCTTTATTTACGTCTTACTGACAGAACGTGAATTCCACCACAGTGTGCAACAGGCTCAATGTTTTTGAAATAATCTTTAGAAAGAACCATAATCAAATTATGCACATGATATTTAGATGCTGGGTTCACAGGAACACTTTGTAGAACCTGCACACTAGGCTCAAAATACTCCTTTAATATTTATTTTGAAATTATGACTATACTTCAACCTGAAATGGCTCTTCATCAGGTCTCCATATGAATGAATATCACTCCAAATCATTACCACTATTAAGATCCAATTCAGGCTGAAATGTCATATCTTCTTTTGCAGCATAGAGGTCTATATTTGCAACAAATGGGCCACTCTACCGAGCAAGCTGAGCAAGTCCATGTCTCTGTTCATGTAGTAGCGCTGCTCGTTACGACTGTCCAGCAGCTTGTTGGTGCCCGGGAGTCTCCTCTGCAGCCGTTCGGGACCCCGCCTCCGGATCTCCATGGCAACGTTGTCCGGGGCGGAGAATTTACTCCAGTAGAAGACATTGAGGCCCTGCGTTCCTTCACTGTCACACACATGGTTTACAATGTTGCTATTCTAAAGGGCCTGTTACACTCGGTTGTGCACCAGTGTCGTGCACCAAAAATAGCTGATCTACAAGCTCACAACGCATCACAGAATGGTGCATTGTGAGCTTCTATGTCAGCTATTTCTGGTGAGTGACACCGGTGAGCAACTAAGTATAAATCACCCTTAAGGGCCATTCACACTGAGCACTCTAACTGTAAATATAAATACTGTATATAGTTTTAAAAATCGTTCAAAGTCAAGTGGATGGCAGAGTTCATACCAACTAATACTATATTAAAAACAAAATACAATGGTGAACAATATAGTTAAAGTTATAGTTATAGTGCTCATTGTGAACGGTTCTTTAATATCGACAGTGCAGGACTTGTTGGGCATGCATGAATGTCACACAGTACAATCCTGAGTGTTCATAAAATAAATGAGCATTTTACATTCAGAGTTAAATCTACACTCAGGATTGTGTTTTTGCATATAATAGTTTTAGAATGTGACTTACCTGAAGGCAATAATTCCTGAGTGTAGGTAATAGGAGCTCCACGGGGATGACTCATAGAGTTGTGAGAACTGTTTTTCAAAATGCACAGAGGACAGAGAGAAGGGGAATCAGTCAGGGCAATGGCATACATTGCACACTTTGACACAATAGACGTTACATCACATCACATAACCGCTTGTGAGGTCACTTCACTGGGCCGGCAGTGTCTCGGGTGGCAGAATGGCGTGGCTGCTTGGGAAGTTCCCGGTTCGATCCCAGGCTCCCCTGGGTTAGTGTCATTGGGCAAGACACTGAACCCCTAAATGCTCCTGATGAGCAGGTTGGTGCCTTGCATGGTCTCCTCCTCCGTCATTGTTTGAATGTGTGTGCGAATGATTGAATGTAATGCACATTGTAAAGCCTTTGGATAAAGACACTTTACGAATGCACCATTTACCTTTTACTTCACCAATGTATGACACACAAGCGCACCTGGTGGTTGAGTTCTTGTGTGTGAGAGAATCCAAATGTGTGTATGTACCTATATGTGCATGAGAGTGTGCACAGAAAAATCATCTGTGTCAGTTTAACTCAGTGTGTAAAAAAAGGACCCAAATGGTCGGGCCCATTTTTACACTCTCAGAGTTAAACTAACACTGAGGATTTTACTGTGTGTGTGTGTGTGCGTGTGTGTTGATTTGGAGCAGCACAGAGGTCCTTTTGTGTCCCTCTCACCTGCCAGCCTTGTAGAAGCAGACCCTGGGTGGTATGGGCTGCTGGCCCCGGGTTCACCTGCTCTATAATGAACAGATGGCCATGCAGATACTATGACCACCTGACTAGCCCACTGACTCACCCACAGGGCTGATTACTAGGAAATTAGAGTAAATTGCCGAGGACCTAACAAGGGGAAATGTTCACCCATTATCAATCAAGCGTGTCCTATGTAATCAACCTGATCATATAGGTGCAGTTCCCTCCCTGCCCTCTCTCACAAATGCAAGGTTCCCGATTCCCCTTATTGGAGCCTGATGGATCCCCGCAGACTCCATCCAGGCCCTTAGTCCCTCTTTCCCCACCCTGCCCTACTGCCCCGTCTCTCTCAACCCCTGCCTGGAGTTGTGGTCCTCTCTCCCTCTGCATCGAGGGGCACAGAGTGGCTGATTGTGTGAAGGGCAACACAGACAATGTTTTTATTGAGGGGCTGCTCGTCCTCTCACTCTTGCTGCCTGGGCCTTCGCCGGGGCTCACAAATGCCAGGCTTGTCTTCGGCCCTGAAAAGGGCCCTGTCTCTGGGGGTCCCAGGACTCACGCACACACTGGACCAGGGTCCTGTTACAGCAGCTTTACATTTAACACCACCAGAGAGAGAGGGAGAGGAGAGAGCGAGGGAGAAGAGAGAGAGGGAGAGGCTTCAGTGGAAGAAAGAGGAAAGAAAGAGGACAGAAAGGAGAGGAGGGCCACTAAAAAGAATACAAATTCAAGAGAGACACTTGGACAGAGAATAAAGCGCGGGAAGAGGGCTGCAGCGCTTTGCAAACGCGAAAGGTGAAAAAGACAGAAGCAAGTAGGTTACTGTAGGGAGCCAGGTCACAGACGGAGCATCAAGATCAGTTTGAGCCAGGAATAGGAAGGGTCAAGCAGCACTCAAGAATGGCTTTCAGGGAAGACACAGTGAGGCGATCATCACTCGCTTGCTGCTCTTACACTCACATAATGGTTCAAAGCCTGAGCCTGTCGGCGGAACTCTGGCGAGGTGGAGTTAGCCAGGTCCAATGAGAAGTTCAGGCTGGGGAACTCTACGCTGCCGCCAAGGTAGAACACTGAGGGAGGCGGAGCTTAGAAAAATAAAATAAAATAAATTGCAGGGATTTGAGATTGGTATGAGTTCAGAGGTCAGAATGTTTCAAAACAGGCTTTGAAGACTTTTATGTTGAATATGAGGATGCAGACTGTTATCTCTGACAAACACGGATAACACTGTACTCACATGTTAAGAAGTGTAGAGTCAGTGCAACAGCAGCAGTGAAAGGGAAGAAGGGCAGGATGCCTAACGTCCATCTCCTCCATGAGCCACAGGGTGGTGCTTGGTCCACCTCAAGCTTCTCATCTGCCTCAACCTCCAGCTTCATGGGGTGGCTCTGTAACTGGGTGGGCTCCTTTGAGACCCCCTCTCCCTTCCAGAGACAAACATAACTCACACATCATACTACTTGATATATCTATGCTTCTCTTGTGGCTAATTTCTTTACAGTGTGACTACAGAACGAGATGAATAAAGAACAAATGCGGAAAGCTAATTGACCTTTGTACAAAATCTGTGCACCGACCTGCATCCTAACGTTGCGCGCATACTTAAGCAACACTGATTTATTGAGAGCAACGGTGAACATCTTTTCCAGTGAAAGGATCTTCTAAAACATTTAACGGTTTGGCAAAATTCCCTGGGGGGAAACACAAAGCGTGGCAAGAGGGGTCTGCTTTCCCACGGCCTGGCGCTGTGGTGTCAGCACTCCATCAAGTAGCGCACTCTGACATGGACATTCATGAGAAAGAGAACCAGATACCCATAGAGACGGATTTTACAATTAAGATGAGCCATGGCTGAGTGGACTAAGCTGATGAACTGCCGAGATCGTTCAGCCGCCTTCCTCTGATGAGGGGAAATCCTGGTCTATCAAAAACCGAAGGGGAGAAACACTTTACAAACACGCTTTTTAAAATGATATAGCCAAACCTGGCATTAACATAATACGTTACTTGCAATGAGAGATGGTCTGTTTTGCTTCATTTTCTCTTTGTCCTGGGATCAGACAGATGAAAAAGAGCGATAGGCTACTGAAGCCATGTCTCTTACCTGGGCAGCAGGCTGGCTGGCAGCAGAACAACTATGTCCATGGCCACAGACGCTGTAAACTTCGCAGGTTTTGCTTTTGGGGTGAGTCCTCATGGCACGGTCCCGTTGAGCTCCGGAGAGGCGATATACAACAATACCTCAGGCATAGAAATGATGGAGAGAGGAAACCCCTGCTATCGCTTCTTTGAAAAAAGTGCAGAAACCCGACCTGAGCGGCTTGGATGCGGCGGGCATTCACTGCACTGCCGTATACCTGGACGGCAGGTGTCACACAGAGCCCCACAATGCAGTGCGGGACAATGGGTCCACTATGAAAGGGTACAATCCACACAACCATCCGTGCGACAGATATTGTGGGCAACATCCTCGTTGTGTATGTGGAGGAAAGTTGGTCGGACAAAAGACTGTTTTGAGAGGAACGTGCGCAAGGCATTAGGATAATAGGAACTTGGCTGACATGCCCTTGGATCTTCCACAGGGGCACAAAACAAGATAGAAGCTACAATTATACACTGTGGATGATACAGGAGATAAAATGGTCTTATTGGCAGAAAAACAGAATTAGTAAAGTGGCATTGCAGTAATAGGAGCATGGTATTTTAGAATTCAAATCCTTCATGTGCTCTTTTTATTTTTCGATCATGTTTTATTTTTTTTGCATCAAGATCTCAAACCACTTGACACTTTTCATCTGATCTGCAGTAATACAATAGGCGAATGGTAAAAACTTTACACAGTGTGCAATGGTAACCTAACACTGCTTTTATGAGAGTCTGTAATCAACAGTACAACACCTGTTGACAAGTGCGTGAATGGGATGAAATACTGGAGGTCGTATGTCAGGTGACATGATCGTGGATCCAGGATGTGAACTTGCTGACCTTGGTGTAGACCCCCGGCAGGTTAGGTCTGCCACAGCCCGCCCCCCAACTAACGATGCCAATCAGGAACCAGCGTCCCTCGCCTGGCGCCCGGCATGACAATGGACCCCCCGAGTCTCCCTGGGAAGGGACACACACATACAGACATTCAGCTTTTGTGCAGGTCAGCGTAAACTGTTGAATTAATGGTACGTTTTATTATCTCTTTACTCAAACAATTTTGTCGTCATGACATCAGAAAACAAATCAGTCAGCTCCATAAAAGGGACTCTCCATAAACGGGCATAAAAGGGACATGGGCTGACAGATACAGAGATCTCCATATATGGACATATCACCATATATGGGCATATACTGATGACAACAGGGATCTCCATATATGGGGATGAAAGGGACAAGGACGGACAGATACAGAGATATCCATATATGGGCATGTATCAGTCAGATCGGCTGTGACTGTGAGACATAGGTGTGAGGGCTGCATAGTGGCCCGAGCTCAAGAGACTCTAGTAGTTGCAAAATAGCCATTAGTTACGGTGTTTCACTATATTAAAACAGATGATTACTGTGATGTAGTTGAACTCCTACCCTACAGGCGTCCTGCTCTCCTGTGGGGACCCCGGCACACAACATACGTGGTGAGATGGGGCCGTACCTCTTCTTACATTCACTCTGGCTCAGTATGGACACCTCTGCTTTCTGGAGCATTGTAGGCAGGACTTTGTCTGTGGGAGTGGAGGAGAGGGTTTCGTAGGATTACCCTGGAAAAAGAACGACTGCCCCAGTAGATTTACTGTATGTTACTGAATATGACTGCCTGATTGTTTTCGCTATTATTTGCCTTCCTCTGGGATGGAAAAAGGATTACTGTTCAGGCCCCAAGTGAAGCATATATGCACCAGGAACCCATCACGCTCATGTTTTGTGGTTATTTCATATCGTTGCAGTCTGGTCACGGGTGGAAACCTTTACTTTTCAGGAAATTGAAAAAATAACCTGTGTTCCAATGTGGTTACACATAATGCAGTCACAAGATTGTGTTAATACTTGTCATTGGATAGATATTTAGAAAACCAACATACTGACTTTCAGTTTCACTTTGAAACATCAGAAATCGCAAAAAATAGCAACAATTAATTTTACACACTATTGTGTGTACGAACGTGGCCCAAGGAAGATATTAAAGCATCTCCAATTCTACAATCCATTAAACGCTATGGCCTTACCCTCCTCAGAGCGATAGCCCCAGCCAGTGACCCAGCAGTGGTGTTTCTGGGTGAGGATCTGGGAACGGGCAGGAAGGCACACAGGTTGCACCAGGGGTCTAAGGGAAGCAGGCCAGGGCTTCTTCAGCTGCAGCAGGGCCACATCGTAGTCGAACGTGCGCGCGTTGTAATATTCGTGCACCACAATGCGACGGATTTCTGCCACAAACTTGGCGCTGCCCTGCGTCACCATTCCAAGGTGGGCGGTCCATGGGCGTGGGTCTGCCAGCCTGGCAGAGTGAAGGGTCAAGGGTCACAGAAACAATTTACATTTTAGGCATTTAGCAGACGTTCTTAATCCAGAGCGATTTACATCAAATGCATAGAATTAGTCATCTAGAATCACAAGTAAACCAAGAACCTATCATCAGTCTAACAGTAGAATATCCCCAAAAATCTATAATCTGTACATTGAAACCATACACAATATAGGATGCCAGTTAAAAAGATGACCTGGCATCAGTCTACATAACATGCCATCTAATTTACATTTAGCTAGGAAGTGCTACAGGCTAAGGTTGGAGTCTGAAGAGCTGAGTCTTCAGATTATGTCAGAAGATTGTGAGTCCAAACAACTGTAATAAAGGACAGAACTGCAAAACTGTCTTGTTGTGGCTTGACAATATTAACCACTTACTGTTATTCTGCATTTAAGCATATTGGTTTTCACATAAGTTCTCTAAGTGAGATAAATGTAAACGATTTCAAGGTCAAAGTTGATGACACAGTAATCTCTAGCAAGGAAGAGATTACTTATTTGGGCTGTATTCTTGACAAAAATACCTTTCTGGGGATAGCATGGCAACTATGGTGGTCAAAAAGAACAACATTCCTGGGCAGAATTTCCTCTTGCTGGGGCCCTCATTCAGTCCAACTTTGACTATGCTTGCACCTCATGGTATTCAAACGTCAAAAAGCCACAAGAGACTAAGCTCCAAACCTCCCAAAACAAACTGATTGGGCTACTTCTCGACCTGGGGCCAAACATCTCCAAAAAGTTAGCGACACCCACAGCCACAACACCAGAGGGAGCGCACACAACTATCTGATAACACAAACCCATAAGACAAACATGGGTAAATTTTCCTTCTACAACACTGCCACCCAGGTGTGGAATTCCTTGACTACCTCCCTTAAAACATGTAGCTCTCTGGCATCCTTGAAAACTGCCCTGAAAACTCACCTTTCAGGAGGCCAGATACGTAGGTAGTTATTACTTCTCCCATAGACAGGCGAGGAGTGAGCTTACCTTAGGCCACCCCCTTGTTTCCCCTATCCTGTACATATAGTGTTTTTTTATAACTGTGATGTTATTGAATGTTTTCTATGCTTGCTGTTTGTTCTGTCCATGAATTGAATACCTAGAACTCCCAATGTAAAAAAGACCGTAAAAGTTCTTATTTGGGATGTTCCTTTTAGGCAGGGTGTCTAACTGTACTTGTACTGTACTACATTTCTATTGTATTGACTTGACTTGTACTGTTCTCCATTTTTGTCTCATACAATTTTCAATCAATCAATCAATCAATCAATAGCCATTACCCTTTCTTGACAGTCAATATGAAATGCTTTATAGTGTGCTATGATTATTGTTATAAATCATTCAGAAGATTATAATGCATTCATAGGCTACTGTAGATAGATTACGTGGGCTTCATGAGAAAACCTTCAGATCATCAGTCGTGAAGAATAACCCACCTTTCCTTGCTGAAGCAGTGGGCAGCAGAGATCAGCCAATCAGAGGAGAGGATAGAGGCCCCGCAGTACATGCTACCAGAGAAGTGGAGGCTGACCTGCCATGGCCACTCCCCCTCTACAGCGCTGACCCCGCCCACAATCCTCTCAAGCTCCGTTGATGATGAGCTCACCTTCTTCACAGGAGATGGATGGCCACAGGCTGTAGGACACGCAGTAATGAATGGGGCGGTATGTGTGTGTGTGCGTGTGTGTGTGTGTGTGTGTGTGGTGTGTGTGGTGTGTGTGTGTGTGTGTGTGTGTGTGTGTGTGTGTGTGTGTGTGTGTGTGTGTGTGTGTGTGTGTGTGTGTGTGCGCGCGCGCGTGTGTGAGAGCATATTACATAAAAGTTTATGTTCAAGACTTTATTGTGCTTAACCCTGGCGTTCCTATTTTTGGGCATGTCATTATAAGAGGAAAATGTTCCAAAACGTCAATAATAGCAAACATAGCAGTGTGTGTGTGTGTGTGTGTGTGTGTGTGTGTGTGTGTGTGTGTGTGTGTGTGTGTGTGATAGCTGAGTCACCACTCTGACAGACAGATCTGCTGAAACCTCATTAAAAATAAAAGCTCCAAGATATGTGTGTGTGTACACTGTATATACACACACAACGCAACACATCACACACACTTGTGTAAATGCACAGTAACAGTCACACACGTCAATGGTCAAAGACTGTTCCCACCACCTGAGACCACATGATGGTCAAATAATAAATGGAGAGAGAGCATTTGCAGAACATAGAACTCACAGCCTACTAAATAGTTCACCCCCAAAATGACTCTTACTCACCCAATGGAGACTTGAGTCCAATAATATTTTTTTGTTTTGTCGCCTTCCTAAGACAATAATTTCATTATAATAAATGTACCCTCATTGATTCCGGATGGAGACACAAATGCATTTGAGTAATCAAATGCAAATGAGTAATCAATAGAAAAAAATCATTTTGGGGGTGAACCATTCCTTTAATAAAGAGTGGTGAGAGAGAGGGAGTGCGCATGTACTCACCACAGTCCTCCTCGTCGCTGTTGTCCAGACAGTCGGGTACTCCGTCACACTTTGCATTTTTCTTCAGGATGCAGGCCCCACTGTTGCACTGGTATTTGATTGCAGAGCACGTGGTCTCTGGCAAATAAATGTAGGACACATTACCGTGATTAGTATTTGGTCAGCACAAGGGCACGCACGCACGCACGCGCACACGCACACACACACACACACACACACACACACACACACACACACACACACACACACACACACACACACACACACACACAGATTCAGCAGTGACCTGAGAAAATATCTCCATACCCTGACTGCAGTTGACTTCATCTCTCCCGTCATTGCAGTCTCTCTCTCCGTTGCAGACATAAAAGGGGTGCAGGGGCATATTTCCACCGCAGTTCTTTGAAGGCTTTGCTGGAAAAGTACACAGTAAAATTCAGAGTGTTTTGTTATATGGGTCCCTTTTTACACTCTAAATTCACTGGATTTGACTTTGTATCCAACAAACAAACTGTACATACAACAGTATATGGCAAAATGGTAAAAATATCATTATCAACACAGTAAACTTTTTAACTGCTTTTGTAAGATTTAATAGTCAAGTGGTTCTCAAACATTTTCATGTCTAGGACCCCCAAATATTAGATCACAGACTAGAATATGAAAAGATTTTGTGCCAGGGACCCCCATGAGAGAAGAGATTTGTCAAGAGAATTATTTTGAAATTCCCCAAAATATTTTGGAGTATTTGAAATATAAAATAAACTGTTCCTTGCTAGGGACTCACTGGAATCCCCTCATGGACCCCTGGGGGTCCCCGGACCCCACTATGAGAACCGCTTTTCCATTATATTGGTGTTTTGGCATATTGACCATTAAATAGTCAATATTCCAAAACACCAATATAAAGAAAATGAAACAGCTGCTCAGATATAAACCACAACAGACAACGACCAGCCATTTGTATTATGCTCTATGTAAGTATTTACATACAGCAGAAGACTTCATCACTCTCATCCAGACAGTCGTCCAGGCCGTCACATCGACGGCTCTTCTCCACACACATCCCAGAGGAGCACAGGAAGTAGCCTTCCGGACAGGCTGTAGAACAGAAGGCAGGGACAGGAAGGGAGGTTAGTGTGATAGGGAACAGAGGCAGCACAGATATAGATTAGAGGCTACCATATTCAATGGGGTCAACGTGTAAAGACAGAAGTGTGGACACCGGGGACCACATGGGAAATAAATGGGTTATAGAAAGGGGTGGTAAAATTGTCTTTCGTTGTTTTATTCTTAATTTGTGAAAAACTAGAATATTTTTGTAAATTTGTGTATTTGCCGGGTACCCCCAAAATAGAGGATCTACAATCTCACAATGCGTCGCATCGTTCCGCATTGTGAGCTTGTATATAATTAGCCTATTAGCCAGGGTTAAAGTGGTTAAACTGATTTCAATGTTATATTAACTAATTGAGCTGGGAATCCCCTGGAACCCCCTCAAGTACCCCACTTTTGAGAACCACTGACTTACAGTAGATGCTTTCTGTGTGACTTTCACTGAAATACATCAATTCACCCCATTACTTTCCCCACTGTTGTGATTACAAGTCCTGCTCTAGTTGTTGCAGGACATACGCTGGCTGATGTTGAAGCTGCTGTAGGAAGCCTGGAAAGGCTGGTCCGAGCCCCGGGAGGTGCAGCGGAACTCCACCTCAGGGTTGTGGTCGGCGATCCGGAACACCGTGGCGTGGCCCACGTAGCTGCCACAGAATCTATGGCAGGAAATGAGCCATCAACAAACCATCCACTCAAAGCGGGTGCTGTCAGCGGATGTTGATATGGAACTTACTGCAGTATGTGCACACGCATACATAAACAATACATGTTGACACCGTGACACGTACTGTCGTAGCCTGTGTGCACATTATGCATGTGTGCATGCGTGCGTGCACGCACACGGAAACAGAAATCTCAATACTAGCACACGTACATGATTTCGTTGACCTTCCACCAGCCGTGTTCGCAGCCTTTCATCATGTCCTTTGCTTTCAGTACATAGTTCTGGAACCTCAGTGCGACTCCTAAACCACGGTTAGGGGTCTGTAGTAGAATAACAGAACCTCAGTAAGAGATGTTATGTCAAATCACATCTGTATACGACTATACTGAGCAAAAGGTGAGTGTGTGTGTGTGGGTGCATGTGCGCGCACGCACATTTGCACCCTACCTGAAAGATCCAGGTGCAGAAACAGCGAGGAGGAAGCCGGCTAGGGTGGAAGGGGCTATAGAGATGACCTACGAAGGGCCGGGTCTCAATGTGAGACACACCCACTGGGGGACAGACAGAGAAACGACCCGGAGCATTGATTGTCACTGAGGGTTCTGTTCACATCCAGGTCTCATGTTTAGTTAATCATTACGATCCTTGTTAAGTTAACCAGCGCTTTTAGGTCAGCTATTAGAATGACTCACTTTCCTCAGAGATTCCCTCAAAGTAGCCCCTGAAGCTCTTGTCACCGTGGGTCATTCTGAATGACAGCAGCATGACATTGGAGGTGGACACCAGAGACAAAGGGCTGGACACTGGCTCACACACCCTGCACAGTACAGATATACTCATGAAGGACAGAACAACATCAGTATCCTATCACAAGCAGCATACGTTATACTTGTTGTGTTTGCTGTCACCTGCACAGTCCACATCAATGATTTGTGATGCAACGAAGGCGCAGTTAGGGGATTCTGTTGCAAATGGTTGCAAGTTGCAACTCGTTGCATTGCGAATGATTGGTGTGGACTGGACACACTCTCAAATCAATATTTTAAAGTTACAAGAAATTGTAAAATATGTTTTGTACACTTAAACAAATCAGTGACCAAAGTACAATTCCTTGTAATATTCTGTATGGAAGTTCTATTTTAGAACAGGGACCTTTCTAAAAACTTCAAGAAAAATAACTTGACAGAGGGACATTTTGTGATGAAAAGCTCACTGTCAAGAAATAAAAAGCTTCTTGGTCTCTCAGAGCTTTAAACTGCTTTTGGACTCACCTACGTCACTGACTCACCTGTGGAGAGTGCGCCCCCTCATGGGCAGCAGTGCGTCATACACGATGAGGCCATCACTCACACAGTCACTTGGCTCAATCAGAAAAGAGTTGATGCTCAAGCGGATCAGAGAACCAGGGGCGGACGTCAGCTTGACATAGCAGCTCACACCGCCCCGAGATGAGTAGACATTAATAGGGACATTCAATCCGGGCAGGTTGGCATAAAGCTTATCAACACATTGTGAGCCTGGATGGAGGAGAAATAACATAAGGTCACCAGTACATAGGTACTGGAACCTCGGTGCGACTCCTACGCCATGGTTATGTATCTTAGCAATAGAATAACAGAACTTCAGTCAGTAAGAGCAATTATGAGAAATCACAACGAACTACTGTATAACATTACACTGTGAAAAAGGTTTGTGTGTATTCAATAGGTGTATATTTGAAATAGCTTAAAGTTATTTTTCCCTTCCTAGAAATGTAGTGCAGTCAAAAGTACATTATGGGCTATATTTTCGTCCATGCCTTATCCCTAAACTTCTTTGACTCTTTTTGACCATTTTGAAAAACATTTTAAAATACTTCAAATAGCTATCTACAAGCTCACAACGTGTTAATGTAGATTGGCTAGTCTAACTATTTTATCAAAATAGTAAAAAAAAAGGCTTATTTCAGAGTGTAAATACAATATAGGCCAGTGGTTCCCAAATGTGAAGGACCACCCAAATTAATATGTATTTGTGCCCATACAAGATTTGTGTACAGGTAGTTAAATTCGTAAAAAAAAAAGAAAAGAAAAATCAAATTGCCAATGTATATACTGTAGGGTTAAAGTGATATTGGTGCTATATATTGGTGCTATATAAACAAAACATAATTATGCTATATGAACGCAGAACGCTTTCAAGGACCCCTGGGGGTCCCCGGTCCCCTCTTTGAGAACCACTGAACTGTAGTCTCTCTCTCATCACGCTTTATTGAGTGTCTATTAAGTACATGAACTCACCTGCTGCTGTTGATGAGTAATCTGACCGCTGAGCAGCTGAGGGGAACACAATAGTCGGTCACTTTGAGTACACACTGACCACTGACAACCCCCTGCCCCCCCCCCCCCCCACACACACACACACACACACCCCCACACATACTGTACACCAGGAATCTTCAACGTTTTCAGACCAAGGACCCCTTAGCTGAGAGAGAGATGAAGCAGGGACCCCCTAGAGCCTATATATTGTATACAATTGTGTTGCAAATTAATTATTGTTCATAGATTTCTTAGACAGCTTAGACTTGTTTGACGGCGCTGTCATCAGACAGTACGTGTATGTTGGATTAATGTGTATCTTCAGACATTGAACCGTGGTCTGCTCTTCTTTTCCCTCTACACCAAACCTCTTTGCCAGAAATAGCCGATCTACAAGCTCACAACGCCTCGCAGCGCTGTGAGCTTGTAGATCTGCTATTTTTGGCTAATGTTCCACTCAGAATAGGGATGCTAGGGTTCAAGTGGTTAATGTAAAAAACATGATTCCTATCACACAAAGATTTGGTGGCCACCCTGTGGTAACTCTGAGGACCCCCTGTTGAAGACCCCTGCTGTACACACACACACACACACACACACACACACACACACACACACACACACACACACACACACACACACACACACACACACACACACACACACACACACACACACACACACACACACACACACACACACACACACACACACACACCCACACCCACACACCATTGACAAGGATGGAGTCGATATCAACTGGAAGGCCCAGGAGGTCGCCAACAGATGTCCTGTTCTTTATGCTGGTGTGGACAGAGTCTCTAAGGATTGCTTCCACGCAGTCTTCACACATTGCTGAGCTCCTCAGACGAGGAACCGCAAACACCATCCAGAAATGGACCAGCACTCCACCTTTATTGTTGTTACTGCATGGGCAAAAATAGTACAAATGCTCTATTAAAGCAGTGATTCTAAACCATTTCAAGGACCCCCCGAATTATATGCATTATTATATTGGGCCATGGACCCCCATTTTATTTGTGTCTCCCACCACATGTATCTATTCTGCATCTAGCATTTGGTAAGACCTAAGACTTTGTTCATTTCTTTGCTAAACATTTCTTTTTTTAAATTACTCCAAAATATTTTGTCAAGCCAATTGGTAAACATTATCTCTATAATCATGAGATCAAGACAGATCTGTCAGATTTTTCATATTCCATCCTGATTGGTTAAGATTTTTTTCCAAAGTGTTTATTTAACCCTATCTCTGAGGGACCATTGTGGGTTCATTGGGTTCCTTTTGTACATTACAGACCCATAGGCCTACGTGTCCTTTTGGTAAAACAGTGCTTTAAAGGCCCCATGCACAGAGGAGTGAACAGTGGTGTGAAATGCACCAATAAAAAACTTGCTATTTTGCTACAGTATTGCAAACCACTGTACCTGAGGTCTGAAATGACAGCATGCTTGTAGAGTTTGGCCACGGTTGACATTCTGTACACGTTGCTCACCTGTGTCACACCAACAAACAACATTACAGATTATAAATAACACCATCTGTCATATTCAAAATGATAAACATGGTGTTCCAAGACCAAGACATAATCATTAGCATTGAACTCTTACATACCACATGTTGTATCTTTTTGGCCATGAATACAAACTCCTGGGAGTCTGCGTGGTGGTACTCTGGGATGAATTCTACATTGGCCACCCGGAACATCCCCGTAAAATAGGTGGAGCTGTTGCTTTGTCTGCGAACTGAATGAATTACATCAAATGATGATGACCTTGCAGGCCTATGCAAAGGCTAAAATGTAATGTAAATAGCATGTTAATGTAGACTAGACATACAGTATGCCAGCTTCATTTGTAGACCTGGCATCCTGTACATATTATAGATTTTTTCACATCACTGTTTAGACTGATTATACAGTAGGTTCTTGGTTTAGGCTTACCATATGATCCTAGATTACTATTTCTATGCATTTGATGTATTAACCTCATGTTAACCATGATTATTGTAAATCGCTCTGGATTAAGAGCGTCTATGCATATTGTAAATTGTATGGGTATGCATGCACAAAGGCAAAGCGTATCAACTGCACAGTTTGCATGTGTAATGCTTGTTGAATTCTATCGACCTAGTAACGATAGACCCATAGGGCTGTCTTCCTCATAGTCAAATACAGTAATTAACTGATTAAACGGTCGGGTTTGTCTTAGTCAATGTTTTTTTTCCCATGCTGGATTAATTATTTCTTGATAAAATGAGCACATCTCTTGTAAACTCTAGATATAAGTTATAACCATTTCATTGTACCAGTCTATAGGCAAATAGCCAGTAGGCTAACAATTGTGAAATCAACTTTAGAATGATCAGTTCTGAACCTCACCAACCTTAAAAAGATGGACTCTGCATGATTGTATGTGTGGCAATTGGCCAACACAATTTTATAGATTTGTTGAAATCTCACACAATTGTTTCAACAAGTGTTTTTCTTGACTAGTTGTGTATCTCAACTTCTGTGCCTTTTTTATGGTAATGTGGTAACTACATAGTCTCCCCTTATTTCATTTTTATGTCACCAAGCTGTAATTATAATATGCACCGTCTTTTCTTCATCATTTATCTTTATTTCCAATATGTATAGATAAGCATACATTACTTTTTTTTTTTTTTTTTACTTTTATTTGTTTATTTAGACGGGACAATGCATATTAATGAACACTACATGAATGCAATGTAAATAAGCCGGAATTAGCAAGAATGCTAAATTTCATCCGTAGTCCCCACATGAAGACAAAACAATACATACCAACAAACAGTAACCCTACATTAGGAGAGGGCGCCTAAGAACATACATACAAATACTATTTTTCCTGAACCAAGAAAAAACAAAAACAAAACAACACATATTACTAACAGTACCCTACATTAAAAAAGGATAATTAGATAATTAGCTCTAATATTTATCAATGAATCAATTAGACAACAAATTAGTCAACTAAGACTTTGTTTTTTCAAGGATAGCCCTATCCTGTTGTAATATTTTGGAGTACAGATCAGTGATATGCAAGTTATATGTAATGGTTCAGATATTGTAAAAGCATTGAGAATTACATCAAACAGGAGGGGGATTGATTTATATCAGTGGTTTTCAACCAGTGGTCCACTGGTCCAGGGGGGTTCCAAGTGGTCCCCAGCTAAATGGAGAGTTGGTAACCAAATGGACCCTTAAGATATTTAAAGAGTTAAATTATTGTTAAACATCTGTATTACTTAATTTACAAGAAGTCTACACCATAGTAGAAGAATGGTTATTTTGATCGTTTGCCTGTCATCTCTCCTATGGCACCACATCAACACAGCACGGAATTGTGGACAAAATCTTATCCAACGATAACAAAATATTCAAAGTTTTGGATCTGAGAGACGAAATCAAATGGTGGTCCATGGCTCAAATGACGAATAAATAATGGGCCTTGATATGAAAAAAGGTTGAAAACCACCACATCAACAAAAAAGAAAGCCCTGCATCACACCCACTTACATATGAAAACCCAGAGCAGAGACCACACGACCACCACCACCACAAACACCACCGCTGCCACGATGATAGCAATGTGTGGGACGTTGAGCAGTCGGTTCCACAGTGCCTTGATCTTACTGGCCTTCCACCGGTTTCTGGCCCTGCTGTACTTCCTGCGCAGCTTCTCCAGAGCGTGGACGGCGTGGTCCACGGTGGCCACCTCCACAGACACATCTGCAACCTGCAGGAAAAGCATTGGTCATGCAGCTGACACGAAGCCACTTAATGTAGCACTCAATTTTGTTTGACCTTTGAAGTAAGTCAGTTCAATCTGCAAAGCTTCTAAATGGGATGTGGTTTATGGTGCTGAAGTGACATGGGATGAATTATGGCTCTGTGCTGCGGGTCCCCAGGCACGGCAGCAGGCAGCCATGCATGTGGAATCCCTGGGGACTCTCAAGTGGATAATAAGACCTCTGCCTCCATACCCCGATGCTGAAATGCATTAAACAGCCTCCCTATTACCATTTACTTTATTTATTAACTAGAGAATGTCTCACTCTAAAAAATTGCTTGGGGTGACTATTGATGGTGATTAGTGCACCATACGTTGATTAGGCTGTATGAATCCCACCACAACACAAGACGTATCTCTCTCTGACTGGATTTACTGTCTCAGTGAGGAAACAAAATGTAAAAGAAAATGTACTGTAAAAGGCTCACATAAAAGCCACAATATGGAGAGTGGTGATGCTAAGAGGAGAGGGGTTGTGTAGGATTCTCAGTGACACTCCACACTTTTATAATGATTGATTTTTCCCCATTTTATGATACTTGCAGGGAGTCACTGAGAGGTCATAAACTGTAATGAAGCCACCAGTGGCACAGACCTTGTTACCTAATCACTCTTCCTTATCTGTGTCAGCTAGTGTATGTACAGTGGAATGGCAGATATGCTAATCAACTTCAATTGTCTCCAAGTGGATCACACAGACCTGGTGACCAGTCCTACAGACATTTACATTGGTGTTATCTGTCGTGGCTATATCACTGGGTCAAAATGAGGTCTCGAACCTCAATGCTTTTTCTCATAATTTGCCAACTCTCTGGTCATGCCTTCTTGTAGAAGGGTCAGTCAGGGCAACAGTAACTCCACCAGATCCAGTGCTCACTCATTGAGTTACCCGTTACACATATATTATTCATGTAGTGTCATCCCATACCTCGCAAGTGCCACTTAGTCTACAGTGAGACAGGGGGGTATAGATTCAGGTTGAAAATTAAAATAGGCTGTTAAGATAATACATACTTAATGAAGCAAATCAAACCAAAATCATGCCCGATGTCTGTATCACTGTATTGGAATGCCCACTCGAACTGAAAGTCTCAGTATTTATAATAGCTGTTTTGTTTTTTTTCAATCAAAAGTCCAACAAAGAAAAACTACAGCACTTAAAGCAGAAAGGCCTTCTCACCATAGTACAGGCTGCTTTTGTACAAGAGTTTCATACAGTAGCCACAGGTGTGAATCTGAATCTCGCTGAATATTCTTCTGGAGAGCAGACACCATGGCCAAGTCGTTTTTAAAACAATCTTATCTAATTTCATGAAAGGTGGTCTAAAAAAACATGCTGGATCTTGTGGTTACTGCTGCTCTCAGATTGTCCCTTTAACAAGAAGGAATGACCAGAGTTTCCATGAGGGAGGTCCATCTTTGTTTAAATTGCAATTTATTAGCCTCATAAAAACAAATGCAAGAAAAACATGCATTCCAGCTGGTTTTTGCTATCTGAGCATCAGCAGTTGGAGACAAAATCGAGGCCAAGCCCTTATACAGTATACCTCATCGTATGTATAGGACAGTCGGTGTTGCACACACAAATAGCAGGTCTACAATCTCACAAAGTGATTGAGAGATAGTAAACTACCATTCGTATAATGGCATCATCATCATGCCCATTTGTTCAAAGTGGTTCATGATATATTACTTACACTGGCAGCATCCTGTTGAGAGGTATCCCCATCTCTTGTTGGCTGCTGGTTCTCCACACTCTCTGTGCACATGACACAGGCGCACAGACATGCCGTCACTTCTTTGACATCCGTCTCCTCACTTCAGGTGGTCAACAGCTATAGCCATTTTATCCTCTCAGATCAAAAACGTGAACATAGAAAAGACAGGGCTCAGAAATCGGTATCTGTGAGTAGCAGTGAGTGTAGGTAGTGTATGGCTGAGATGCATTTGCAGCCCAGGCAACAGGTGTGTGTGTGTGAAACCAGATCCTTTCGTTCAGATGAGCTGTGGGAACAGTCGACCTCGGTGAAGTAACACCTCCTTCAGTCCTGCGGCTAAGGTTTCATTCATTAAAAAACATTCTCATTCATCAATCTCAAAGAAATCAGGCTATTCAATTCAACAGTTTTACAAGAGGAAGGGTGCGTCCACTGCAACGAAAACAATTAGCCTTTTTCAAAATGTGACTGACCATTTGAAATGTGACTTTCAGCAATACATTTCGTGATTGAGGTGAATTCCATGCCAACCAATAACTATTAACAAAACCACTAGTAGAATACAAAATAATTGTTTAAATCTCTGCGTACCAGCATACATGTCAACTGTCAAGCTAGCAAATCATCTTTCTTCAAAAATGACACATTGGTCCTTTTGTACAAGACTTTTATTTACAGTGTTAACAGGAAGTGAGTGGGACAGCTGACCGACTGCTCCTCTGGCCAATTTGTGCTCAGAGCCGACACTTAAACAAAAAGGTTCCAGCCTTAGTGAAAACAAACAAAAAAAAACATCAGCACTCAAAATTTAAAGCAGAAAATACCTTGTCATAATTAATTAACATAAAAAAGTTTCAGCTGGCATAAGACAGGGTGGGGGTATAATGAGCAGCATTGTTAACACCCACAATATGGAGGGAGTCAGTATTTTAACACTTTTTAGGGTGTCCCTCTCAAGTTGTAGGCACTGAACTTCAACATTGAATAAACAGACATACATTAAAAGACACATAAAGCATGAGACATACAGTACATTCAGAAGTAGGTTTATAGAAAAAAACAAAAAAAACAAACAGTGATCTTTGTGCCTTCAAGAGGACGGTTTGTGGGCGAGGATTACACATGTTCACAAACAGGGATCATTTTCTGAAAAAGGAGCTGCGGGTGAGGTTGTACCACAGGTGGGAAGGCTTTCGCTTCTGGGGCTCGGCCAACGAGAACACCTGCTGCTGAGGCACGCTGGTTGGCACGGTGACGTGACGTTGGTGAAGCGGGTGAAGGCTTTGGTGGTGAGGCGGGAGAGAATCGGAGTACCCAGTGGCTAAGAGAGAACGTAGACGTACAATAGATTATTTCAAATCATGACTTAATTAAACCAAAGATGACAGGACTTAAAGGACCAGGTCACCTCTGGGACAACCAGATCTTATTTTATTGTTGTGTGGGACACGATCAACACAATCCTGAGTTATTTTTTGTGTTCAATCTGTGTTTTTAGATATGTTAGTATTTCAGAAAAAAAAAGAAATCGGCTGAAATACTAAAATATCTAAAAACACAGATTGAACACAAAAAATAACTCAGGATTGTGTTGATCGTGTCCCACACAACAATAAAATTAGATCTGGTTGTCCCAGAGGTGACCTGGTCCTTTAACTGTGGTTGCTTACATTTGATTTTCCCTTGTTTGGCCTTTCTGGCATTAAAAATAGCCTGTTTTCTTTGCTCGTCACTGATCTCCATCCCTGTCACAAGAGAAGAGGGGGGGGGGAATAAGCAAGTCAAGTGTGAAGTATAGTTTATTCATAAAGGGGGGGGTTTATTCATAAGATTTGGGGGGGTTAAACAGTTTTTAGATAAAGAGTTAAAGCTCAATTTTTTGACAAATAATTGTTATTGTTCAGTAACATGGACCTTCCCGTCTCTCCAGCTCTTAAAGCGGAAGACCACCCATTTTCAATATTGAACTATGGGTGGTCTTCCCCTTTAAATAAAACAGAAAATACATTTTCAGGTGAGACACCCATTTCATCCAATAAGGAGAGAGCAACAATTTATCCACAATGTTCCCATTTGTCTTCAATTCTCTCTCCTGATTTGATGAAATTGGTATACCGACCGGAGCATTTATTTTTTGTTTACTAAAGAGTTGGAGATGGTGAGACCATCGTTACTGAAGCATTGTATACTGTAGCAATGATTGCTATTGGAAAGAAGAGCCATTTCAAACTTACATTTCTAAACTCCATCCAACCATTAGTAGTAGTGTACCATGGTCATTTTGGATTCCACAAATGCACTGAATTTACTACTTTTTTCCCTTCCCCGAACAATTTAGTTTGCAGAGGCCCGATAAAGCCAGTTGCACCACGGTGGATTTGAACCCATATCCTCCGTGGTGGTGGGCAGGGACTTTACCAATCCACCACCGGAGGGCCCTCGGAGAAGCCCATGCTTTAACACTCACCCATCTCCTGATCCTCCTGGACCCTGCGTCTCTCCTTGGCAAAGGCCTGCAGCAAACGCTGCTTGTCCTGTGGCTTCCTGCAGCAGAGCACCCACAGAGTCTCCAGGGTGGAGGCGTTGCGGAGGCGCATGGCGTTCCTCAGACTCAGGCCCAGGTCGGGGTCCCGGCCGTCAGCCTGCTCCACCACCTCCGTCTGGTCCATGTCCAGCCGGCTGCGGTAGTGTAGTAGGTCCCTGCGCAGGATGTCCTTCTTGCAGAATACAAGCTGGTGGTCGAACAGGAAGAAGTGGCGCTGCTGCGCCTTGCTCTGACCCGCCTTGATCAGCGTCAGCTCGCCAGAGTGGATCAGCTCAGAGCTGCGCTCCAGGACGTCAGCTCCCTGTGGCAGCACAAATACACAAGTTAACAGTAAGATGTTTGTATAAATGCAATTTCTATATTGCGTAAAAAAGAAAAAAAGAGAGAAATCCATTTATATAAGGTAACACATTGTTCTTTTGAGCGTGATTAATTAGCCTGGGTGCCAGCCTGTTCGCTCCATTCCGCGATTTGTTTTGTCTCTCTGCATTACAGTCTGGAAATGATTCGTATTTCCGAACGTCAGTTGTGACATAGGCGAGGTCGTTGCTGATTGGATGCAAAACAAATCGCTGACACCCAGACTAGTGAATTAATAACAAGGTGGTTAACATCACCTCCCAGTGCAGAATGGCCACCTGCCAGTGAGCGAGGGCATCAACACTCTCCAGCCTCCTCTTCCTCTCATTAATCAGACTGGCCACGTTCTTCATAGCCTCATACGCATTGCTCACTCCACTGTAGTCACTGACAACCAGAGAGAGACCATGTTAGCTTGTACAGCAGGGATTCATGATGTAATAGAAAAAGAAGGTTCACAGACTTTAAAGTTTGTAGGTTGGTTGTTGTTAGCAACAGAATGTAAATGGGGAAATGAGGTGTTCTGGCTTCTGGGTGTACCTGTGGTCCTTGGGGGTGTACTTGAGTAGCTCCCCGAGCTGCAGGGGGTATTTACAGATCTTCTGAACCGGTGTGAGTAGGAAGCCCGCAATGGAGATGTCAATCATCTGCTGGAGGAGCCGGCACGCCTCGAAGAAGTGCTTGTAACGTCCCAGCTTCATCAGGCGCTGAAGCTCAGCACACGCTGATGGGTGGGTGTTGCAGTAGTCTGAGTAGATGGAGAAGCCCTCGCCCTGACCCAGAGAGAGACAGAGAGATGAATTCAGTGGGGACTAAGTAATAGTGAGTCTGTTGTGAATATATGAATGAGCAAGAGACCCAAGTGAGAGTTTGATGATTTGAGCGAGAGAATGTTCGGCATTTGTTCAAGCGTTTTAGATCCATTACCTGCAAAAGAAAGCAAGAGCCTATCTCGCTCAGATGTGGTTGATCTTTGTTGTATTTCTTCTCCAGGTCACGGAGGAACTGCCTCTGGAACCGGTAGATGTCCTCTATGTTGCTGAAGATGGTCTTGAGTTGCTCTTCAGTGAACATGGTAGGGTGTTTACGACACTGGCGGATATAACCCTGGACAGAGCAGAGCAAAGCCTTTTATAGTTTATCAACACTGACTTGCTGACCTCCTTCAAAACTGCCCCTTTCAGGAGGCCAGAGGAGGAGGTAGAGAAGGCGAGAAGTGAGCACCCTTACATTAGCCTCACCTCCTTTTTTCCACCTATACTGTACATATAGTGTTTTTATAACTGCGATGATATTTGAATGTTTTCTTTGCTTGCTATTTGTTATGTCCATGAATTGAACACCAAGGACTTCCAACGTGGGATATTCCTTTTAGGCAGGGTGTTTAACTGTACTTGTACTGTACTACATTTAATAAAATGTCTAATATGTCTAATAAATGTCTAGTAAAATATTCAATCAATCAAACAGGACACCTGGAAAGAGTTCAGCTGCTGGCCAACAGGTGCCGCCAAAGGGTAAGCATGTAGGACCAGATGCCTTCAAGATGATGTACATTTTATTTATTTACTAATTTCTTATGGTGTCAAAAGGAATACTCAACTCTTCAACATTACTTCCATTTCATTATTGGTGTAAGTAAAGCCTGTCTCTTGAGACAGGCTGAAAATATATCGAACATAAAGCATGTGCCTTTGCAGTCGCACAAATTAGAAAATCTACAAAGTAGAAAAGTACACAGGAAAGGTTAACAGTTCTACTGCCAGATTTATTATTTATTTATTGGGGCTGGTGCCAGCAAAAAGCAGCTTACCTTTGCGATGTTATAGAAAAAGATCTATTGATTATTTTCAAACGATTTTTTTATTGGATCTATTATATGTGTACTTTAGCCAAGCTGGCGGCAGAGGGCAGCCTTATGCAAAGAATGGATGTGAATTGGGCCACTCCGCTTGCCGTCAGTTCAGAGCATAGAAATGCATTTCTAGATCAGATCCACAGAAAACAGCCAGGAAGTGATTTGGGACTCCATTATTGTTTACGTGCGGTGGAAATCTTAGAGCAGCGTTACGGGAGATGTTTTTACTGTACACGGCGGCGCGACCAGTTATCAGCTTACAGTCATCAAAAGTAAGTAAATGAACGAGCGTTCGTATTGGCAGCGAGCTAGGGTCAAAATTGGGGCGAACGGGAACGTCCGAAGCAGTAAAAGAGTTAAAACTAAAAGCAAACATTCCATACACTAGGAATGTCACCAACAGATCATTTTGCTATCGGATAGCCAACATAATATTTTTTATTTAAATTAACGGTGTAGCCTATTGAAATACAGTTATCATGACCCACATATCCAACTCGAAATGCAAAATACATCAACACAGAATGAACGTGTATCAGAATACTAGACTTCCAGCTTCTTTAATTACAATTGTGTCTTAATCTTCACAGCTTAAATGCTGTAGGCCAGTGTTTCTCAAACCTTTTGGGCTTCAGTACCCCCTTTTCCTGATATGAATCCAAGTAACCCCTTTCATCGACCACAACATTTTGACTAGAGAATACTGACATCAAAAGTCCCATTTTTATGTCATTATGTTGAAAATAAAAGTAAGTAGCCTGTTTTCTATTCAGTAACAGTAAAACATCGTACTTAATTTGGTTTAAAGCTTTTTGGAGCAGCACATTCACATACATTTGTCAATGTTTTATCATTAAACATAACAGTAAAATAAATGTTTCTATTTTCCATATTTTCTCAAGTACCCCCTGTAGTACCTCTGCGTACCCCTAGGGGTACACGTACCCCCATTTGAGAAACACTGCTGTAGGCAACCTACACAGCTTGACCCAACCCAGGTTACTGTCTGCTTAACCTCAGTACCCAGGCTTTTATTTTCATTCGCGTACTGTGTGCTTGTAGGTTAGTCTACAGTACATATTCTTTATTAAAGCAAGATTTATATGTCAACACTATTTGGCTCTAGTGTGCACTGCATTGTTGGCACGACCACGGACAGATAGCGGATAGCATATTGGCAAAGTGTTCCTTGGGGAGTGTTCCATTCTAATGGATTCATTTCCAGCCAGGAGTGGGGAAACCACTCTCTAGTACCTCTCTACTTTGTTTAATTGCCCATTTTCCTCTATAGTAATGTAGTTATGTCCTAAGAGCATCTTCTCGGACATCACATCTTTGTTTCCCCATCCATGCGCAATAGATCACTTGGGCAGACACACAGGTGATTATATCTTAAGTATTAGTATGTTGCTTGTGCTGCTGCAGTTTTATTTGAGCACCGTTTTGCAAAGCTTTTATGCAACTTTGTCATTGTTTATCTTTGTGAAATGGTACCAAATTGAGCTGCACGTCGCTCTCACTTTTGATTTCTCTCTGAACAAGTAACCTGTGTCCAAATGTGCACTTATTATGAAAATGTATGAATAAGCCGTTAAGCATATTCGGATATTATTAACTAAATTACTAACCGGCAAAACAAATAACAGTTGAATTTCCTAACATCCACAATTCTCCGTGTTCAGATCAACCCACTACAGTTAAATGAATACTCAGAATATTGCAGTGCCAAGAGTGATGTGGTCTAGGTCAGTGGTTCTCAACCTGTGGGTCGGGACCCCCAAGGGGGGGGGGGGGTCCCCAAATTATTTTGGGGGGTCCCCAGATGATTAACTTAATGTGCAACATTATTTTCCCACTCAACAGTAAACAATAACGACTTTTTAATACCTCTAAAAGGACAAATTAAACATTGGCCAAAAATATTAGAGGCAGAAATTGTGAAAATAGCCCTCACAGCGTTGTGAGCATGTAGATCTGCTATTTTCACAATAGAACTGTGTTATACATAATGTAATGCCTCAACTCTTAGTGCACGTCAGGGTGGGGGGGGGGGCTCCAGTTAAAATATGATTATTTTGGGGTTATTATTATTTTTGTCGCGACCTGAAAAGGTTGAGAACCACTGGTCTAGGTGTGGGCAGCTCCAATACCTCACAGATGTCTCTTAGGTGCTTGATGTATATCCGCTCAGTGTTCATAATCTCTTGGATCACATTGGTCCTCATCTGCTCCTTGTGCTGGCTGCTGTGTGTGTCCCTGGGGGCCGCCGGCTCCTCCTGGTCCGCGATGCTCTCCACGCTCTCCCCGCTCGAGTCCTCCTGGTTCACACGCAGCTGTGTACAGACAAACACACGTGCATGTTTGTGAGCACACTCACCACACCCACAGTGGGAACCGGGAAGACAGATAAACATTCAGATAAAGTTCCCACCACGGCACATCATGAGCACACACACATCTATTTGCTTCCAAAACTAAGTGAGGGATAAGGGACCTTTCTCATAAACAAAACATTTTAAAATAATACACATTGACGCTAAAATATATGAAAATTATTTCAAAAAGGCAGGCAAATTAACTACTAAAACTATGATAGCCCAAGAAATGTTCCATATCACTATGACAACACCACCATGTGCAATTTAACCAACTCCTGGTCAGTCAACAGCACCAGGCAATTACACAGCACAGCAGATGCTCATCTGCCAATCAAAAGGCCTCACCGTGGTTACCACAGCCAGCCTAATTAAGACTCAACTGCCAATCAGCAACGGTTGTCACAGAAACCAACCGAACCTCTGAACTTCCAAACCCCTCTACACACAGTATTAAAGAGGGTTAACGGGGCATGTTTGGAGCAGAGCCAGTTTGTAGGCCTTTGCTTTGTGGCTGGAGAGCAAACATGCATTTAGACACGCAGGTCAGGAAGTCCACTTACCCTGACAAAGGTGGAGGGGAACCAGGCCTCCCTGTCGAAACCCCTGCCCCACCACCAGTCCTTGTGAGAGGCATCCAAGACGCGGATGACGTCCCCTGCCTTGAAGGCCAGCTCCTGCTCCTCCATGGTCACATGGTCCCAGAGGGCCTCAGCATACACCGTGTGACCAGCGCTTATACACTGATCCACACACAAACACACGCACAGAGCAATAACAATATTACATGCTGGGCAATTCATGTCTAACATACAAGATTACATCTGGATGCCAGGGACACCGCAGTAGTTGCCTGTTCTGCTAAGGTAGCAGAACAGACAAAGCAACAGCCCAGTGCATCTTCACAACACACACAAACAAACACATACCGTTTGTGACAGACTGCTCTCTCACACACACACACACACACACACACACACACACACACACACACACACACACACACACACACACACACACACACACACACACACACACACACACACACACACACACACACACACACACACACAGTTTGTGACGGACTGCTCTCACACACACACACGCACGCAAGCAGATCCAACCCATGTTTTCCATGGTTCAGCTGTTGCCAGGAAGGCAAGCGGTGGGATCATGGTGTCAATTCCACCAAGCTGACTCACCTCGTTGAGCATGGGGAGCTCCACCCCCGATTGCAAGTAGGGCGTACCATCAGTGAGCTCATCAAAGCTGCCGTCCTCCTCGCTCACACTGTCGTCAAGCGCTGCAGAGTTCTCAGAGCTGTCATCTGCAATGCACAGAGACATAATACATGGGTAACACGGTGTGCAAATCTAGCATTACCAAATTATGATACAAAATTAATAAAAAGAAAATCTGCTAAATCAACGTGGTCACAGACCTGTGTCTGTTCCTGCATTGTTCTGAGTCACGCACATCAACATTCCCAGACTCGCTACTATCCCTGAGACTTAGGCTTGTAAACCGTGTCTTTTCCCCCGCTAAACACAATCCCCTAGTTCTTACCGCTGAGGACTCTATGGAGCTTGTGTCGTCCGAGACGGTCCAGTCCGATGGGGGTGCTCTGGGAGAAAGTGGAGGGGCGGAACCTGGCAGACACGGCTCTGTAGGGGGGCACCTGGTGGGAAGGAACCGGGGGCCGCGACAGGGGCTGCAGGGGGAGAGAGGAGAGAAACCATTGTGGGATTTAGTTAAGAGTTGTGGATTATAGCAAAGTAAAATCTCACGACTGAAAAATGTTTTACAGACAAATCCTAATCTGTGATTTTTGAAACCGTGTGAAAGGAGCCCCCACACACACAAGTGCTCAGTGTCATAAACAATTAGCACAATATGTAAAGTTATGTTTTGGTAGTCATACAGCCAAGCAGTTGCAGATTGAGGCTAACCTTTGCTTTTATGAAAAATCCTAGAATAGGGTTTTCTGGAAAATTGAGCATGTATTCCAGGGCTCGTCCCCAAATTAATGTAATTAGTCCCAAAAAGTATTTAAAAAGTAATAAATGAATGTATTAGTATTATAATAATATTTCGTATTATTAGCCTAATATTATTATTGTTGTTGCTAGTGAAATTGGTTTGGCAATCCTTTCCATTTTTGTACTGTCATTTGTGGCTTCTAAAAATCAGATTGACAGCCAGTTTTCGGGTGCGAGTGTCATATACGGTTAAGAACCATGCACAACTGTTGGAGGAATTATGGTAAAACTGGGTTTGTACTGTGTTCGTTGCGCATTGAACTGGAGCTAATATACAAGCCTACAACTCGTCGCATCCTCTGGGCTTAGAGGGCTTTTAGATCGTCTATAATCTATATGCTCACCGCACCGCACAACACCGTTGTACCAAAGAAGTATAAACTCGTTTAATCAAACGGTCTCTGCATGCAGTGGCGTGCAGTCTGCCTCACGGCACGCGCTGTTGTTTTGGGTCAGATGAATTGTAACAGAGATGCAGTTATTTATTTGAGACGAACGTACCTGTTTTTATTGACAGTTAAATAAAAGACCATTATTGGAGAAAATGTTAAATGAATGCCAGCATGCACAGCTGGTTGTGTTGAAGACGAACATAACGTCTTGTATTTGGGAATATATACTGTAGGTTTATAGAGATGCCAAAAGTTAAACAAATTATTACTTTAGTTACAATGTGTCCTATATTCAAACAACTGCTCATTAAAGTGGGCTATATGTCTGACTGTGCTTGGTGCGTTGACATGGCGTTATGTTTTACATTTTCTTTAATATCACAATCCAAATCATATCCATAACGTTACTCTTTCTGTGGCGCAGCAATATTTTCCAAGGAAAGGAGGCAGGCATGGTAAGATTCATCTCTCAGCCACAGCTTACAGATCGTCCCTTTTCCACTAGTTGTTGTAACCAGATTGACAGTCTGTTCTCTTCCTCTTTCTGCTGGTTAACCTCTTCCACAAGCCTAAAAGCTCAAGGAATAGGGGTGATACCTGTGATGTCTTGCCTTACTTTTTATTTCTGTTTTATCTATTAGTTTGGTCATTAAGGTCCACAGAATGAGAGGCCTGCTCTGCCGGAAACATCGCAAAAAAAAGTTATGGCCATTTGTATATTCACTGTCCCATCGACTTCAGTATACAGGAAAATAAAAATATTAAAAAAAGAAAATAAACGTGCTTTAAGTAGAATGTGAGTGGTCAAACTAGGGGTTCTTCATGATTCTGAATCCATTGCAAGCATTTGATTTGCATGAAAAACATTCCTAGGGCAAAATATGTGAAAAGTGAAGATTTTTTGATGACTCATCACTTTTTACAATTTTGGCAGGGCCAAAGTTTTGCCCAAGGAATGTTTTTCATGCAAAACAAATGCTTGCAATGGATTCAGAATCATGAAGAACCCCTAGTTTGACCCCTCACATGCTACTTAAAGTACATTTATTTTTTGTATTCTTTTCCTGTATAGTGAAGTCGATGGGACAGTGAGTGAATATACAAATGGCCATAACTTTTTTTCGCGATGTTTCCGGCAGAGCAGGCCTCTCATTCTGTGGACCTTAATGACCAAACTAATAAATAAAACAGAAATAAAAAGTACGGCAGGACATCACAGGTCCTCTCCCATTATCAGGGACTGGGTCCCTGACTATTAGCAACTAAGTTCTACCTGAAAAGGATGATCAGCACTGCCTGTAGTAACTTTTCAAACATTCTGTTTAGAGGTGTGTAACCCATCATATTTCTTTTTCTGTGCGTCTCATGCTGTGAGTTTGCACACCGTTTGCGCAGTGACATTGATATGTGAATTGGCAAAAAACCTCTGCGTCCTGTCTGCGTCCCAGGGGAGATCAATGTGTGCCCCAACTACATATTTTTACGTCCTTGGGATGTCGGGATTCCCTTGGTCTCGAGCAAATTGCTAGTTTGACAATTTCAAATACTCTCTAATCTTTAAGGACAATCTTGTTTTTTTTACAACAAGGGTTCATATTTTAGATTGTAATTAGAGAAAAGAAAAGATGAGTGTTAAAATGTTTTCATTTACTGCTTTTTGTGTCTTATTGTGTCTAAAAAGACATATTTAGCCAGTTGAACGCATGCCCCCACACACTGAAAACTAAATTGCTAAAACAATAAAAAGCTGTAAATTAAAACATTTAAATTTTTAACACTAATGTTTTCTTTTCTCAAATCAGGGGCGATTTCTTTTTATCATGTCTCTTTCATTAAATAAAATGTTTTTTTTTGTGTTTTTTGTGTGATTGTCTTGATTAATATGAATAAATGAACAGTACTTTACAACTGTCGCTCCGATGATGCATCTTTCACACTAGCAGCAGTTGGCTACTGTGTGTTTGGAGTGTTAGTTTATATTTAGAAATATGTTGTTGGGATGAAGTTCAGCTGGGAACTCAATGCTTTGTATTAGCCTATTAATTATTGTTCATTGATAATGCCGCCCGCACCCGTTTTAACCCCCAAAAACACAAATAATTTACAGAAATAATAAATAAAAAATAATCCCGAAATGTTGAGTCCCCCCCCCCCCTGTAGTTGCCAGGCCCTGCCTATTTCTCTGTTCTGGCTATGCCCCTGTCTCAAATTACAATCTAAAATATGAACCCTTGTTGTAAAAGAAACAAAGTTGTCCTTTAAACTAACTAATAACCGAAAATAGCCGATCTACAAGCTTACGTGAGCTTGTAGATCGGCTCTTTTCGGTGAGCGTCATGCTTCCATAGAAGATGAAGAATGCTGACTTCTATGGAATCCAAATGACTGAAATCAGTTGTGGTGACTAAGAACTTTAATCCACGAGTGCCATGCCCATGATGACTCACCGTCACATAAACAACCTATTCAGCACAGACTTACTTCTGCATGAAATAATGACTGATCAATTATTCTGGACTAGATGTGGTTGGTAATTGGACAGCACTAGCATACCCTGGAGGTGCATTTGTCCACATTGACATTCATTGACATTCACAATGCAAAGTTGTGAATGTCAGCAAGGTATCACAAAGGGATCTCGATGAAATCAGCTTCCATTACTATTACATGGCATAATTTCTATAACGAAAATACCACATTTTCTGTTAAATAACGTATTAGAGGCCCATGAGGACCACAAGCAGAAATTGGTTCTTTTATTCAACCTGCACGCCAATTTGGATTCAATACATTAAATAGCATATTCATCTGTGCACAACCCACTTGTGTTTTCTTTTGAACAAGTGATTTAGCCATTTTCCAATTTAGTCATCACCAATCCCACCCCTAGCCTAGTTCCAGACCCTGAATCGCTAGCCACACCCCTTTACATTTTTTGTTTTGGCGATTCAGGTCTCGCATCGCTCTCATTGAAGAGGCCTGCCTCGGTTGAAAATCTGTACGGCGAATCAGCGTCTTGTGATCAGCGTGGGTGGGGGTTCCCAGAACTCATGTGTGTTTCCATGTACACCAGCGCCGCCGCCGTACCGTACCGCGCATCGCGTTGCGGTAAAATGCGGTAAAATGCGATCGTATCGATCTCGCTATGAAACACCAGTAGCAGGCATGTTATGTTGTGTTTGATTACTAGTTCGTAGTGCTCCTATTCTGACTGTTTCTTTGGTTAGCAAGTAGCACTAGCAAGCAACAGGCTAGCCACTAGCCAGCCACACTGAACCAATCGCTGAAGACTGCCTTTTTTTGGCAACGCCCATCCCTGCAATCGCCCTGGGGGGAAGCGACCTCAGACTGAATAATGGAGTGAAACGAAATGTCAATTCAGGCTGAGTGTCAGGCTATCCCACCCCCATATTTACATCAAAACTAAACTACTGTACTTCTTTAAGTACCATAGTTCTGTACTGTACATAACATACTACCACCACAAAGCATTAGGGGTGGATATTGGCAAGAATCTAGCGATGCAATACGTATCACGATACTTGGGTCACGATGCAATAGTATCACAATATATTGCGAATCTTTGCGATACGATACTATTGCGATACTATTGTGATATATCAGCTTTAAAAGTTGAAGGCGCTGCTCTAATGCTATTGTTTTCGTTATTCGCAGCCATTTTCTCGAGACCTCACTCACTGAACCGTGGGAAGGGGAAGTAGCTACTATAGTACAGCAACATCTAGAGGTCAGGACCGAACTTTTACCGTTGGTCCCATGCATGGGAACATATTTTATTTTCCTCAAAGTATCGCGATACTATGGCCTGTAGTATCGATACTGTATTTTGGTAAATAAACTATCACGATGTATTGCCATATCGATTATATTGCCCACCCCTACAAAGCATGGCTGTGTTTCGTGTCCAGACATTGAGATCAAATCATGAAAAGGTTTGTTCAGAGAGCTGGGCCTTACTGAGGGAAGGCGGGGCTCCTTGTCCTCAGTGCCGGGGGAGGAGAACAGCTCCTCTCCTCCGATCACCGAGACGGGCCGCTGCTTTCTGCTCTGAAGGCCCCCGTTGACGCCACGGCCGTCAGGGCTGTCTCCACTCGCACAACTGTCATTGCTATTGTAGTCTCGACAGGATGTTCCGTTTGTAGTTCTTTCATCCGGATGCAGCTCTGCCTCTTCCTCTGGGATGGGGCATTTCCTTGAAACCAGCTGGCCATAGGCAGAGATTGGCCGAGGCCGTGCTCTCCCCGCCCTCCGTCTGGGGTTGCCGGACGGCGCTGATTCAGTGGAAGAGGTGGACGCCTCTCCAGGGGATGAGGATGACTCTGTGGATGAATCTGGCGAAAGGGGAGGGGTGCTGCTGCCTGCCTCGGCTTGGAGAAGTGCCTCTTGTATGTTTTGGTCAGATGTCGCCTGGAGAGCAAGGGGGGGACAAAGGTCAAAGTTCACAGGTCAATGAGGCTACTTTATCACTCTTCCCCCATTCAACAACCTGCAATGGTCCGGAGATTTACAGGCTGTAGGACACAAAGTCTGTGAACATAATACGTTAATCAGAAACAGAGCCAAAGATATAGTGTTTCAGTTGGTACGAGTGCGTTCAAAGTTAGCCCAACTGTCTTTGAAGGCTAAACGAAAATGCTACATTAAGGAGTAAAGATTCAACGAACCGTTATCAGGATTCTCACTGAAAGCCTGGCACAAATCATGTGAAAGTATTCAACTATTCACACAGCGATTGCCCAAACACTCAACACACAACTGACGCCCAAGGGTTATCAAGAGAAATATGACAAAATATTTCCTTCATTTAGTGATATCATACTGTAATGTGTACATACAGTATGATACAGCTATTGTATGGCTAAATAGTCAAATATTGGCTAATAGTTACTCATCTGAAAAGGTTTTCTAAATTGTTTAGTTAGCCAATGATATCAGGCTTAAACCTCACCTCCTGGTTCTCTTGCTCTGGGTCTGGTCCCCTGCATATGCACTGAAAAGGCACACAGTGGCCCAGCACCATTGTGAAATATACCCGCACTCACATACAAACAGGCCCGTCTCCTGAAAGCCACGGCCTGCTTTCTAAGTCCGGCTTATGCCTCCCGCCTCTTGCTTTTGAATGAAAACAAATTGTATTTCCTCCATTGATCTTCTTGATCATTGTCTGGCTATGGCAAGACTTTGATCCAAATCCATTTAGCTATAAATATATATTCGGCCAGTACGGTCTGTGTTGCTCCAGCTATCCTGGGCCTAGTACACATTGTTATCGGACTTTGACCCAGCAGGCTGCCACCACCACAGGGAGGGAGGGGAGTGAAGACAGACAGAGGAGAGGAAGGGGGGCGGGGGGTGGGGGAGCACTGTACTTACTGATAGCTGCCTAACCTGCCACAGCAACCGGGAATATGGAGCTGGAAGCTTTGCGCAAGGGCTGCTAATCATAAACAAGGTGTAATTATTAACCCTGGGAGGCTCCTTCAATGTGGAAGGTAAAACAGTACCACTGGCCTCAGCATGTGACCTTCCCTACTGTAGCAGAAGTCACAACAAATGTTTATGACTCAGGATGACAAAAGGGGGGGGGGTCAAGTTACTGTTGTTGATTCATTTCATTGACACTGGTGGGGAACAGTTAATCCAACTAACAGATTTAAGTGATTATATAAAAGGTCATAACTGCAAGCTCCATCCCAATTTTCCATCGTTAGTCTCTAGCACAACCTTGTATCCTTTCTTGATGCCAGTTTAATGTTCAGATCATCTTGGTCACTTGATCTCATGTTTGATTTCTTAGATGAGTTTTTTTCACAATCACATAAGAATATTGTGATTTAGATTGCATGTATATAGACAGATCCTAGGTTAGGGTGACCAGATGTCCCGGTTTGGCCGGGACTGTACCGTTTTCAAGCGACAAATATCTCTAAAACACTAATATGTCCCTAATGTGTTTTCAACATTCACTACAAAATTGTCCCGGTTTTCAGCAGAATTAAAATAATAGTAGCCGTTTTCAATGGTCGCATAGACATTTATCATGTTCATTTCATGAAAACATGCAATCAGAAAACTTGAACAAATACATTGCATGTCTGAATACAACGCTGAGGCTGTTTGTCAATCACTCGATGCCTGTATGCAACCTTGCGTGTGCACGAATGTTAGAGAATGGGCACGCGCGTGCACGTTCTCGTCCCGGTTTGAGCGGCTGAAAATATGGTCACCCTATCTTAGGTTCATTGTTTACCATGTATCCAATTGTCTTCGAGGCAGGACTAGTACATGGTTCTCTCTGCAGTCTGTTGTTTATTGACTAAACCTCATGCTTACTCTGCGTATTCAGATTGGTGGGGGATTGGTGATGTCATCAAAATATTATGTAATTCTATAATATAATTTAAATGAATAGCTAAAATAGCCGTTCTACAGGACACCATGTTGCATTGCAATCATGTGCTGTGAGCTTGTTGTAGATCAGCAATTTTTGGGTGATACAATTGTACAACAGAGAATAACATAGGGCTTAAGTGATTAATGAGAGAGACTCTTTATATATATAAATTATAAATATATATAAATTATATATTAAAAAAAATCTATTTTCGATTAATCAAAAAATAAAACAACAATGGCCAAGGACATAATCGATAGTTGCAGCCCTTGTGGGGACCTTTGGACCAGTGTGTGTGTTGCTCAAACTGTTGCACTCTCGGCTCCTGTTTTCTGGCACTGGAGCTTGGCACAGTTCAAATATCACGTCTGCATATGACCTTATCATGGAAAATGTTGGAGTTTTGACACATACAAAGATCACTTCATAAAGAATCACTACTCCCAGGATTTCAGTTTCCCGGGCAAGGCAAGGGTCGATGGCATTGCGTTGAGTAATAATTCATTGATGATCCTTCCTGCTCCAGGTGATAAGGCAGAGACATTTGATCTTTTTATTGACTTCTCCCCATTGTTACTTCACACAGATGAGACACAACCTATGACCTCGTGAGTCTTCACTCACACAAAACCTATGACCTCATGAGTCTTCACTTCAACTGGCTTGTCCAAGTTGTCCCTGCTGATTAAAGGCAGGGCTGTTTCAGCCTTGAAAGAAGGACTGTCTGGGGATAGCATGGCAACAATGGTGATCAGAAAAGTAAATCAAAGAACGAGATTCCTGGGTAGAATGTCCGCTTTTATCAACAAGAGTGCCCTCATTCAGTCCCTCTATGACTATGCCTGCACCTCCTGGTACTCCAACACCAAAATGCCATTAAAGACTAACTCCAAACCTCCCAAAACAAACTGATACTTTCGACTACTTCTTAAGCTGGGACCTGTCGTAGAGTTTATGTTATCATGATTGATTAAGTAACGTCAATAACAGTAGTAGATATTATATTATCATGATTGATTATGAGTGACGTTAGTAAGAGTAGATTATGCTGTATATGTTACAGCTTGTCCTTGCAATGCCATGTATAACTAGGGTTTGATTTCCTTTGCTGTGGCAGAATCTCGGTACCACAGGCCTGTGGTAAACAATATCTATCAACCTAGGAAAACATCTTACAGTACATCATGTTGTCTTCAATGCATAATACAGCATAATCTACTCTTACTAACGTCACTCATAATCAATCATGATAATTGCGACCGTAGGTCGCATATACTCTGAAGAACCGTGTCGCTTGAGTGTCCTTCCGTAACCTCTGTGATGTCAGTGTGATGTCAGCGAGTTGTGACATCACTTCCTGTACAGGGCGGCTACACGAAATGTGGATAACACTATATATGGAGATAGTCCAGTCCATCATGTCATATGGGACTACCGTCATAGACAGTAGCCATTGTTAGGCCGGAGTCAATGGCTGTCTGTCTGACTGTCTGTACAGGAAGTGATGTCACATGACATACTTTTTATATATATGTTACAGTACGTTTGGGTAACTCAGTACGTTCATGGTAAGAGCGCTTGTTTTGTCGTTCACCACACACCAATCACCACCAGATGGCGACAACAGCCATTCACTAGTGCAGGCGCTGACGTCACTCGTTTGCGACTCTCTTTCTTTATTTACTAGCCTAGCTCTGCAGTGTTTAGCCATTAGCTTACTATGCCTTACTCTAGTCTAACCCTAACCCTAACCTAACCTTAGTAAAACTATGAGCGCTCCATTGTAGTCACTTGGACAGGGCGTTTATCGTGGGCTTGCATAAATATAACGATTGCATTCACCACGGCTTCATAACTCGTGCGGCGCTCCGCCGGCCGCGCGGCCCTGGCCCGCTCTTCGCGGCCACTCGCGCCTGCGGCGCTCGGGGGCGAAGAGCAGGACCAAGGTCCGCTGGCCTTCGCGCCGCTTGCAATGTCGTGGACAATCGAGCGGCTCCGCCTGGAGCTGCGGCGTCATTTCAAATAACGCCAAAGGGACCGCTTGTTCCACCCCGTGCAGCACGACGAGTGCTCCGTTTCTCGATCGTACTGTTTCTCTATCAAACCGTGACATATATGTAAATATGGAGGCGTCTGTGTTAAGAACGTTTCGTTGTCAAGCTCAACGTTGGGCATTTGGACCTATACATGGAGAAATGGAGCGAATCTGTTTGGCCTAAACATGGAGATGTGGAGAACACTATATATGGAGAAAGTCCATTCCATCATGTCATATGGGACTACCGTCATAGACAGTAGCCATTGTTAGGCCAACTCAATGGACTGAGTCAAGCTCAACGTTGGGCATTTGGACCTATACATGGAGAAATGGAGCGAATCTGTTTGGCCTAAACATGGAGATGTGGATAACACTATATATGGAGATAGTCTAGTCCAATATGTCATATGGGACTACCGTCATAGACAGTAGCCATTGTTAATCCGGAGTCAATGGCTGACTGTCTGTACAGGAAGTGATGTCACACATACTTTTTATGCCCATATATGAGTCCTAACATGGAGATGTGGATAACACTATATATGTAGATAGTCTAGTCCAATATGTCATATGGAACTACCGTCATAGACAGTAGCCATTGTTAGGTCGGAGTCAATGGCTGTCTGTCTGACTGTCTGTACAGGAAGTGATGTCACATGACATACTTTTTATGCCCATATACGAGTCCTTCTGTACCACATCTCCATGTTTAGGCAAACTCCACACAGAAAGGCCCTATCGCCAACCCAACCTAGGGTGTGAGCGATAGGGCCTTTCTGTGTGGAGTTTGCATGTTCTCCCCGTGTCTCCTAGGGTTGATACCCTCACAAAAACATGAACAAACTCCCCCCAGAATGACAACAACTAGAATCGTCAGAGAAACGCTGTGGTTGGCCAGATGGTCAAGAATTGGCGCGACCTCGCCCTTTAGGGCGAGGTTGCATGTCACCCTGAGGTCGCATTCCACCCTCAGGTGTCTTACTAGTATAATATCTACTACCGTTATTGACGTTACTTAATCAATCATGATAACATAAACTCTACGACAGGCCCATGACCCATGTTTCTCCCACACACTTTGTTAGCCTAGGATGGCTCAATGTAGACGACAGGGTTAAACAACTAAAAATGGGATTGACATTCAAAATAGTCAATGCAAATCAGCCCTCAACCCCCACAGTACCTGCATATCTGACCAAACACCTCCAAAACATTAGCGACACTCACAGCTACAACACCAGAGGGAGCGCACACAATGATCTGATAATACAAACACATAGCACAAATATGGGTAAATTCTCCTTCGGGCACGTACCTTTTAGGCGAAGCCCGAACTGGCGAAGTGGGGAAATGTCCGATACCGTAGCGATCTGGCGAACGTCTTCTGGACAGGGCGTTTATCGTGCGCTTGCCCAGGCCTTACGGCCTGGGCATAAATATAACGATTGCATTCACCACGGCTTCGTAACTCGCGCGGCGCTCCGCCGGCCGCGCGGCCCTGGCCCGCTCTTCGCGGCCACTCGCGCCTGCGGCGCTCGGGGGCGAAGAGCAGGACCAAGGTCCGCTGGCCTTCGCGCCGCTTGCAGTGTCGTGGACAATCGATTCGCCAGATCGCTACGGTAGGAGACAAATCCCCACTTCGCCAGTTCGGGCTTCGCCAGAACAGGACTTTCCCTTCTCCTTCTACAATACTGCCACTCAAGTGTGGTATTACTTGACTATTTCCCTTAAAACATGTAGCTCGCTGGGCTCCTTCAAGGCTGCCCTGAAAATCCACCTTTCAGGAGGCCAGAGGCGAAAGTAGTCATCACTCCTCCCAGTGAACACTCACCCCCCCTTTACTTTACAACAACCCCCTCTTTTCCTCTACTTTGTACATATGTTTTTTATGATTGCATTGAATGTAGTTCTTTACTCTGTACATATAATGGTCTTTTATAATTGCATTAAATGTTGTTCTTGTTACTATTTGCGATGAATTGAATGCCAAGGACTTCCAACGTAAACAAAGCCATAAAAGGTCTTATTTGGGATGTTCCTTTTTGGGCAGGATGTTTAACCGGCCTGTGCTGCACTGCATATATTTGTGTTGTCTGTACTTGTCATGTTACTCATGTTTGTCTAAATAAATTATAAAAAATAAAATAAATGTACCACTCTTTTCTCCCCTATACTCCACCCTCTCGGCTAATACTCCCTGCCGACAGGCGCTGTCCTAGACTGTAGGAGTACAGTACGTGCAATCACAAATATCAAGGCTCCCCCCAGTGGATTTGAACCGCCAGCCTCCGCAGTGGCAGGCAGGAACTTTACCACCTAAACGATACGGTCTTTGTTTAGCCTTGTGCAAGCCACTTTATAGTTGATATATGTATTGTTTTATTTTATTGATGTGGCATTTTACCATGTCTTACGTGTTGTGCTGGGCAAAGCGCTTTGTGAACTGTTAGTGTTTTTAGAACAATTATTAGTATGATATAAGGACATAGTTCCTTGCTAGCTTCATTCAGCTGCAGGAACCTCATCACTGAACAGTAAAAAAGGAGGGTACCTTCTTTACCTGGTCGACTGACTGCTTACCTCCTTTGGTTGTGACGTGACATCTGTCTGGTCTTTGCTTCCAGAAGGTTCAATGAGGTTGAGTGGGGGTGAAAGACATTCTGCGGTCAGTGTATTGCAGCTTGTTGAAGTTTCAGTCAAAGCATCGCAAGAAGAGACAGTGAGAGAACGGTGTTCTTTCCCCTCTGCGTTCTCCACAGAGACAGTGCTTATATGATCCGGACTGAAGACAGAGTCATGAGCCGGACTGAAGACAGAGTCAGGCGGTGGGTGGAGCACAGGGGTGTATTCAATTTGTGGCTGCCTCCTGTCCGTGCTCTCCCCGGCTCTCCGAGTTCCGGCGGGTGAGGGCCGCCGCTGCCGCTCACTGGCGGGCAGGCAAGGCAGTCGGCGTGAGTAGTCGTCGTGGAGACGGCTGAGGGGTGACAGTGGTGACGTGGGGGGAGGGCCAGGGGAGCGACTGTGCCGCCTCCGGCTGGTGATATCTGTCATGCTGCCCATGAACTTCAGCATCTGGTCCTTGGCCCTCAGAGGGCTCTTACAACGTGGGACGCTGCTGCGTCCCCGTACGTCCACTGATGAGGCGCTAGCTGTCCTCTGGAGGCTTGGGGACCTGTTGGGTCTGCTGGTCCCTGGGGAGTCTGGCCCGGGTGCCGTAGGACTGGGTGAAGGGGCTTTGCGTCTGAAAGATGACTTGAAAAGGTTTAGGTTTTCTGCACTCTTGCTCAGTCTGCGCATCACCTTCACATTTGTGTTCATGTTTACACCCTCTGCATGCGGGTCCACCTCTGACCCTGATGATTCAGCTGGCTTCTCGCTGCGCACGGCCACATCCTTGTTGCTTCCCCCTCGTCTTCCCTGACCCGTGTCGAGTAAAGTGATTCGTCCCGCTCCGTAAGCTCGCCTAACACTCCTGGAGAACCTAGAGTTCCTCTGAAGACCATTTCCTTCATCATCTTCCTCATCCTCGACATCACAGTCCTCATAATCAGAGCCGTACTGACTCGTCACAGCACACTGATAGCCGTTAGACACAGTGTATCCCTCGGAAAATGTGAAGTGGTTAGCCGCCTGGCCTGGCCCACTGCCTTGATTGCTTGAGATCAAGCCATTAGCTAGTTGCTGATTGGTTGTAGGAGTACACTCTTCATCATGATTGGCTGTTCCTCTGCTCTGAATTCCCTGGAGCACAGAGGAGCGCAGCTTCTTGAAGGAGTCCATGACAGCAAGTCCTGAAAGGCCTGGCCAGGCCTGGGGGGCACCAGAACCATGTGAGCCCTGGAGGGAGGAGGGACTGTCCATACTTAGACTGTGCAAAAGTACAGGACACTTCTTGGGGTTAGAGAAGAGCCTCATAATCCGTGAGGGGTGGGGCTTATCATCAGGTTGGCCTATTACAGGGCTGGACCAGGCCGTGGAGTTGATGCCATTGAGCCTGCTCTCCTCTGAATGAGGATCTGAAGTGACTGGCTGTATCTGGGTAACACAGCCAGACAGCAGGCAGGGGGCTACAGTCCTCTCAGCATGGCTCTGGAAGGGGTAGATGTCACTGAGGGGTCGACTCCGGGGCTGATGGGGTGGGTCGCCTTTGGGGCTGCGAAGGCAAGGGACAGAGTCTTCGATGGTGGACAAAGTTCCCTCCGTTTGGTCTGCCTGCAAAGGCAATGTATAGATTCATTAGTACAATGGTTCTTTAAGTTCTTCATTTCAAGGATCCCCAGATTGGTATACAATACATTATTATACATTATGCCCCAGACAGACACCCATTTGGTTCCATTTATTTGAGAAATGTGAAGTAGTTAGCCGCTCCATACAAATGGAACCAAATGGACCCTTACAGGTCCTGTAGGTGACCGGGGTCTATTTGATTAATAGATTAATGTTGGCATTGTGACCAAACAGCTTGACTGAGACACGTTTAGCCAACACAGTATTTTTTTGCACCCACATGTATAATTACATAATAGTATACAGTACAGACAGATCCTCAAACATTTTTATGTATATTTGATATTAAGCACAATAGACTGAGTGAGCAATACTGAATAGTTGCACTAACTTGCTGTATATTTGACTACATACAGCTAATACAGTTAAACAATAGTTGAGTTTGAGTACTAACTTCAATTAAGAGTGCTTAAATTCACATCACCTAAAAACAGTTTAGCTCAAATGTCCCTATTCCTAGGTCACCAAGTCCAAACTTATTTGACTCTGAATGAAAGTTAAATCTGAATGACAGATGGTGAGGGAATTCATTTTGAAACTGATCTAACAGTGGAAGATTGTCAAAGTAACTGTAATACTACAGTGCATTCCTCAGAGAAAGATCATGCAAGTGTGTAAAAAGCGTGTTATGGGGTATTTTGAGATTGACGTGCATGTTGTTTTGTGTGTGAGCATGGAGCTGAGCTGTCCCACGTATCGTATACACTATGTTATGATGATACAAGTTCTGTTTGTTTATAATTGTGCTGGGGCGCTGAAAAGGACCATCCCTCAGAATGTGTGGGAGCAGCGGGAGAAGGCCATGTTTCACACTGTGAGAACACAGAGTGCATTTCTCCTTGGTGCACTATTTCTAAAGTCCAAGGAGAGTTGAGGCCCAGGCTGGGGTCGCACTGCACTGAGCTCTGTGTGTGTGTGTGTGCGTGCGTGCGTGCGTGCGTGCGTGCGTGCGTGTGCGTGTGTGTGTGTGCGTATGTGCGTGCGTGCGTGCGTGCGTGCGTGCGTGCGTGCGTGTACAGGGCAGCGGCTAATGCAGCTGATGTCTTTGATGTCAGTGGATGTGGGGGTTGTGAGCATGACTAAGCAATGAGAATCGCTAAGCCATTGTGATTGATGCAATAAATTGCCCGCTTTTTTCTTCTTCTCCAGATTCCGTCGACGGCAATCTGGCTAGCCATCGTCAGGGAAAAGTTCTGTCGCTCTTTTCCCTTTTGCAGCAATGCAGAAGTCTGTAATCGAGAGACTACGTCGACGGCAAGGTGATGGCAAGGTGATGGCAAGGTGGGGAAGTTGAGGTTTTGAGTGGTCCTTGGACTCCCTGCTTCTCTTTGCATGCAGACCTCCTGGGCAGCAGCACCGTTTGACTCCATTATGCTGGTAGCCTGCAGCACTGGCCTGGGACAGACTGAATATACAGGGAGGGATCCCACATATTCCTCTTCCAACATGCTTTTTCCAGACAATAATGTCTTATCTGGGTTTAAAGGTTTTGGTTGGTGCCCAGGAGAATGTGTGCTAATATTGGCTGAGGCTGGGGCCAGGGCACCATATCCATGTCATATTTGATATACTCTTGCTGAAGAACTTCAAAATATATCTAACAATTGGGTATATTATATGTATATTTGTTAGTTTGTTTAATTTTCCAGTATTTCATAAGACATGTATTCAGTGGAAGCAATTAAGCAAAATAATTAAGTTAGCTTGCTAGTCTTTGTTAGAACCAGCATAAGCACTGTCCATAGAACATACTATTGTGCCGTTTCTCTGTTATGTCACAGCCTCATGTAAATATGAACAGTGAGTGAACTAGAGTCCTCAATGGGCCTGAAAATTAAGGCCCGGCCCTAAATGGGCCGGTCCGAGGCCCTACCCAGCCCGACTAGTTAGCATACATTTCAGGCCCTACCCGGCCCGAAAACGTCTGGTCGGGTCAGGTATGGTCGGGTTTGTAAAGAATTTGAGAACTCTTCTTCTTCTTTCGTGTATCATCGTCCTTGATGATTGGTTGACAACATTGTATATTTCACAAGATTTCTTGTTACTTAGGGGAGGCCATGGGGCGGGCTGTTGTCTTCCCCCCTTGCTGACGTCGGCTTAGGCAGGGTTTGAACCACTCACCTTCCGCACGAAGGGCATATGCACTAACCACTACACCAACGTCGCGCCCCCTTTGATAACTCTATCACAGAGTAATAGTAATAAAATAAAAATATATATTTTATTTTTTCATTGAGCCCGAGGCCTACCCGGCCCGACTAATCTTATATTTACAATTGGCTTAAAGCCGCAGCCCACTTCAAGCAACGGACATGAAGCCTCCAAGCAACGGACATGAAGCCTCCACAAAACGGACATGTTTGAAGCCTATACTCACACAGGCACTGAGAGAGAGAGAGAGAGAGAGAGAGAGAGAGAGAGAGAGAGAGGGAAGGGGAGAGGAGCAGGGCAGTGTATCGCATTACATTTACAACAGAGAGGGAGGGCTGTGTCACACACACACACACACACACAAAAATAGCTAATAGTTAGCTCACAACTTTCCACTTTTCTCTTTCACCTCAATCGCAGTAACATCCGTATACACCACGTCATCGCATCACCAATACGTTTTATTTTTTTCAAAACTTTTTTTTTCCAATTTTTTTTTCTCAAAAATTTTTTTTTTTCTTCTCAAAAAACTTTTTTTCTCAAAAAAATTTTTTTTCTCAAAAAACTTTTTTTTCTCAAATTTTTTTCTCTTCTCAAAAAACTTTTTTTTCTCAAAAAAAACATATTTGGCCATTACACACACCACACTGCCGCAAAAATAGTATAAAACAATACATCAGATCAGATCGTGGCCACCCTGTACCTCAGGGGTTTGTTTTCGACGAATATCTACTCCTATAGACGCAACGCGACGACCTAGAGGGGAGGCCGGCGTAGCCGGCCGACCTTCTAGTTAGCATACATTTTAGGCCCTACCCTACCCTAAATGTCGGGCGGGTTCGGTTATGGTCGGGTTCGGGCAAAATTTGAGAGCTCTACAGTGAACACTGCATTGCTCATTGGATTGTTGGGGAAGTGGTGAAGGGGGGATGGTCTCCAGTCAGTCTCCTTGCCTGCTCTGCAGCAACAGATGGGCTTTCTCTGTCCAAGTGCCTCTGGAGTCTGCTGTCATTCCGACCAGCTCACTCCATCACACTGAACACTTATGTAAACACAGAGCTACCGCTGCCAAGCACTGCTGCTGACGGACAGTGAACACCCCCTCATGAAACAATGTGCTGTTTTCAAAGCTATGCTCAATTGTGTTGTTGTCCTGTACTCCTCTGCCCCTGGAACATGGTGAATGGAAACAAGGAGAATGGAGACTCGATCGATTGTTCAGTGTATCGTCCGAGCCCAAATGTGAGGAAAGTGCGGAGGGGGCAAGCATTTCTACAGAGTTAGGTGTCTCGTGTTTTGTTTTGCAAAAACTCCTCTTCATCTTATCAGCTTTTCTACCACCTCTATGCACCCCCCACCCCCCATGAGGCACCAACTGTCACAGGCCAGTTGTCATCCACAACACTTTGCTGTGTTGATAGCAAGGAGCCAGAACACATATAGGTGGGCTATTCCATTCCACAGGAGGCTCAGGCTCTGCCTTGGCAATATTTTATTTAGCCATGACATTCAATACTTTTTAGGTGCTCTAGGTAATCTTTTTTAGCTCTGCTCTCCAAAAATCACTGATTTTATCTTTGTTCAATTCAAGCATTACCACAGACACAGCTCAATTGCATTGCAAGACAAGACCTGTGTGGTATTTTATACCTGTAGACCTCTGAAGACCTGTAAGGATCTGTTTATTAACGTAGTAATATAGTTTACAGTGCAGAGCCCGCTCAGTGCTGAGTTGTGGATTGGTGCTCCCTGGTTCACAGTTAATTAAGAGCTCAGGGAGGAGCCCCCCCCCCCCCCCCCCATGGCAGCCAGCTGGAGCCAGCTGTAGATTAGACTCCTGGACAGACCTGCGTGCATGGATACACAAACACATGGGCAGAAAATAGCCAAAAGCATGCCTTGCATAAACACACGTCTCATACACACAATGCTTTTAGGACATCCTTTCCCACCGGATAAAACGTGCATGGATTCGCATTGCACATATAGGCTCATATTGCAAACATGCACCCATGTGTGCCTTCACAAACACACATGAAGACAAGAGCAGGGAGGAACTTGGCATTCTATCTCACTCCCTTTCTCTCTCCCTTCCCGTTTGTGTGGAAAAGTGAGGCCCTTATGTAAGAGGTCATAAATGCATAAAGATTAGTTAACTCCCGCCCCTGGTTCACCTCTAAAGTAGAGTATGTCCTGCCTCAGGCTAGGATAAAAAACTAATTAGGGCCAAAATGAGCCGCAAATTAAAAATGAAAAAAGGTCAGCCAGACAGGGAGTACGAGGGCAAGCACTTTCAATTCTCTGGCTTAGCTGTGAGACACCCTGAAGCATCTATGCCATTCCTTTGTAAGTGGTTAGTTTACTAGTTGCCCATCAGTCTTTACAGAAACCTACAAGGAAGACATCTTTTCAGGTGATTTCTAGCTAAATGGAATCTCAAATATTCAACAGAAGGGACTGGCCAGGCCAGTGTGTGTAGATTAGTATAATAATATTAGTATAATACTTCTGGAAACAGAAAAAGGTTTATCTCGTTTTAAAAAGGTTTATCTTGTTTTCCAAGTGGACCGGATGCACCTTTGAAGCTGTTTCACTGTCTGGCAAGATAAATCAAACACACTTTCATATATTTGAATCAATCAACATTAGGGTGCATCAAAATACACATTTCCGAAATATTGATTTGTCTGGGTGCTAAAAGTGTTACCATCCATGCAAAAACAATAGATACAAAATATTAAAGCGATACGAGGTGATTTAGAGGTCCAACGGTACGTCTGATTTTATGCCATAAGGGGGTAACAGGAACTGTGTCCCTTCACTCTGCCCTGCTCGCACATGGCCTGCTGGTGTGTGTGTGTGTGTGTGTGTGTGTGTGTGTGTGTGTGTGTGTGTGTGTGTGTGTGTGTGTGTGTGTGTGTGTGTGTGTGTGTGTGTGTGTGTGTGTGTGAGTTATTCACGCACAAGGTTGCAACATTGTTACATTTCAAGCACGGAGACCTGTCTGCTCCCTCTGTGTGTGTGTGTTATTCAACAACATTGTGTGTGTTGTTGCAACATTGTTAGGCAATGCACGTTGCATGCACGTTGCATGCAACGGCAACGTGCTTTCCGGCAACGTTTGGCAATGCACCGGTGACCCGGGGCGCCCCGGGTTTGCGTATCTCCGGAACCCACTTTTGTCTTGTTGCCTCGGCTGCCAAACAAAAAAAAAAGAGTACAACTCTTAGCGGTGGATCACTCGGCTCGCGCGTCGATGAAGAACGCAGCTAGCTGCGAGAAGTAATGTGAATTGCAGGACACATTGATCATCGACACTTCGAACGCACCTTGCGGCCCCGGGTCCATCCCGGGGCTACGCCCGTCTGAGGGTCGCTTACGATCAATCGGAGGACTCGCTCCTCCGCGGCTGGGGCGTCGCAGGCTCTCCGGAGCCTTCGTCCCCTTAAGTGCAGACCGAGAGGCGGTGTGTCCGGGAGAGGGAGGCGGAGAGGAGGCCCGCGCCGGGGCCTGTCGCTGTGCCTTGTGACCGTCGCTCCGGCGACGGTTCGGCCGGCGGCAGGCTCCGGCCGGGCTTTTTTTTTTGCCAAACTCTTTCCGGCGCGCCGTCCGCGTGACTCTCCCCCACCTCGCGCTGCACCCGCCGGGGACGCGCGCCGCCTCGCCAGATGTGCCCTAGTTGCGCTCTTAAAACAGTGTCTAGGCTGCTGGCGTTTGGCGGTGCGTTTGGCCTCCCCCGGGAGGCCTAACCCGGCGGGCAGGGCGGAACCGGCTCTGCGCCGGGCGTGATGGAGGCTGCCTGCGAGCTTCGGCTTTGTCAGCAGCTCTGTCGCGTCCCGGCGGACTCCGGCCGCCCGCGGAGCGTGAGGAGGGGAGTGGGCGCGGGCCTTACCTCTCCACAGCGAGCCCTGGCTCCGGCCAGGCCGCACCTTGAACAGCCTCGCTTACGACCTCAGATCGGACGAGACGACCCGCTGAATTTAAGCATATTACTAAGCGGAGGAAAAGAAACTAACAAGGATTCCCTCAGTAGCGGCGAGCGAAGAGGGAAGAGCCCAGCGCCGAATCCCCGCCCGCACTGGGCGCGGGAAATGTGGCGTATAGAAGACGGCTGTCGCCCGGGTGTCGATCGGGGGCCTGAGTCCTTCTGATAGAGGCCCCAACCCGCGGACGGTGTGAGGCCGGTAGCGGCCCTCGACGCCCCGGGGCACCGTCTTCTCGGAGTCGGGTTGTTTGTGAATGCAGCCCAAAGCTGGTGGTAAACTCCATCTAAGGCTAAATACCGGCGCGAGACCGATAGCGGACAAGTACCGTGAGGGAAAGTTGAAAAGAACTTTGAAGAGAGAGTTCAACAGGGCGTGAAACCGTTAAGAGGTAAACTGGTGGGGTCCGCGCAGTCTGCCCGGAGGACTCAACCCGGCGGCGGCTCGGCCGCCGCGGCCCGGGGACGCCCTTCGGGGCGCCCCGGCCGCGGTCGTGCCCTGTGGCCCCGCCGGGCGCACTTTCTCCGTGGCGGTGCGTCGCGACCGGCTCTGGGTCGGCCTGGACGGGCTCGGCGCGAAGGTGGGTCGTGCGTCTTATCGCGCACGACCTTTACAGCGCGCCGCTCCGACTTCGCCGTTTCCCCCGGGGCCGTGGACTGAGGTATCTCTGCGCCTGGCTCGCCCGCCGCGGCGAGCCCGGGGCCCCCTGCCCCCGGTGCGACTGTCGACCTGGACGGACTGCCCCCAGTGCGTCCTGACCGCGTCGCGCCGCCCGGGCGGGGATCGGCCCTCGTACACTAGGCGCTAGGGGTCGGCGACGATGTCGGCTACCCACCAGACCCGTCTTGAAACACGGACCAAGGAGTCTAACGCGCGCGCGAGTCAGAGGGTACTTAGAAACCCCGTGGCGCAATGAAAGTGAAGGGCGGCGCCCGCCGCCCCAGGTGGGATCCCGGCCGCTCCGGCGCCGGGCGCACCACCGGCCCGCCTGTCCCGCAGCGATAACGCAGGACAGGATAAATATTCAGGATAAATGTTCAGGATAAATTCGCAGGATAAATGTTCTAAAAATCTATTTCTTGTCGTTTTTGAGATTGCATCGATGTTATTCAGGAAAACACCCAAAAACGCCCATTTTGGTATTTTTCACATGCTGCGTTGGACCTCTAAATCTCAAGTAATTTTCCCAAAACTTTGCACAAATCATTTTTATGTGTGTCATAACAAAATGCAACCCCAGACAGAATGATATGTTGAGATTTAATTTTAACATTGCAATTTGATGCACCCTAATCAACATAGTATTTTTCACACTTTTCAGAAAGCTTAACTTTTATGCAGCCTTTCCGTTGGCCAAGACTGAGGCCGGGTGGTCTGAAGAGACATTTCAGGAGACTGAATGCCCGAGTCCAGCAGCATGACCAGACGAGAGTTTGAGGAGTGTGTGTGTGTGTGTGTGTGTGTGTGTGTGTGTGTGTGTGTGTGAGCGTGCGTGTAGCCTTGTCTTCTTCCCTACCAGTACTAATCAGATTACCAAAGCTTTACCAGTCTGTGTTCGGGACTTGTTTCATCCACACATTATAGCCTAATCAGAGAGACAACTAGGCTATTCAGCCATAGTGACTGGGAGACAGACAAAAAGATCTCTTATAGTAGAACTGCAGTGTTTTCCCACAGGAGGCACTAAGATGAGCATTTGACAACAACAAGTGTTGACAAATGGAAGGTGATTTGGGACAAATGCCACCTTATAACCATTAATGTTAATTTACTATTATAATAAACATTATTTATAATGTAATAGTGATTATAATGTATTTTATTAAGCTCTGGTAGTTCACTAAAGCAGCCACAAGTCTCGCAAAGGCATTATTTCAAGTCAACAATCTTCTAACACAGCTGGATTGCTTAAAAATCGGAAATAGGTTTTGCAAAGTGCAACCATCTCAGGTGACCTCTGACAAGCTGTAGGCTATTCCAGCAGTCTCATATTGTGGCTGTGACCTAGTTCCTTATAATTTGATGAAGGAAGACGGAGACAGGGGCCACACCCCCTCCATAGATCATGGGACGTACCGGTATACGCCAAAGCCAGGGAGTGTCAACCACTTGCACCGAAGCACCTGCTAACTCACCCACCTGATCTGCTGTGGCTTGTCATAGAAACAACCACCCAGAAATCCAACACCGCACCACAGGGTACTGAGTTTAGCAAAGGACAAAACATTATTAGGCCAAGTTGACAACATCCTAACCGCAGTACAGCACTCAAATAGGCTATTCTCTGTCTGCATTGCATTATACAACTTGTTATTACACCAATATGACGCAGCATATTGACATTTACCAGGATAACTACTTATGGGTGGTTGGGCTTGGGTGGTTCAAAAACATTGTATGCGAGTTTCTCTCATCACATTTTTACCTGTACCTTTTCTTAGGCCTGCTCTTATTGATAGATAGATAGATACCTTTATTATCCCAAGGGGGAAAATGTGTTGCCCAGAGGCAGCACATCAGTATAAGGTTATTTACAAAGTTACAGAGAAATATGAAAAAGATAAAAAGAAAAAAACAAGAACAGAGTACAGAGTACAGTAAGTACAGTAAAAGCAAGGTACAACAGGAAAGGGAACGAATTGGGCCCCTCATTGATTACGGAATCCTCGTATGGTATCGCAATGCCCCAATTCCCTTAAAATTAAAGCTCCAAACAGCCCAGAACAAACTGATTAGGGTCATGCTTGGTCTTCCTTCTCGGGCCCAACTCACCGCTTATCACTACATAAGCGTGGGGTGGCTTACAGTAGCTGACAGAGTACAGCATCTTGCAATGGGCCTAGTGTACAAGGTACACTACACCTCCAAGGTACAGTACCCATGTAACTGACAAACTACTTCAAGGATGTCCACGAAAAAAACACCAGAGGTAGCTCCACTAATCATGTTCAACCCTGATTTAACAATAAAAGGCTTTAATTCATTCTCCAGCTATACCACCAACATGTGGAACGCCCTCCCGCAGGCCTTAAAGGAGTGCAAATCCCTACCCTCCTTCAAAATCGGTCTGAAAAGTTACCTTCAGACAGCTGCTACTAGTGACTTGTAAATAGACTAAGCCCCCATCTATTGTTTTTATCGCCCTGTTTTTTATTATTTTCTTTTCTGCTTTTGTAATTGATGTTATCCTATTCAAAGCACCAGCTTCGACTGCTCTCTTCGCATTCAATCAGACTTTTTCACCATTTCTCAGACGTTTTAATGCAGAGAGTATCCACAGGGTATCCACGGAGTATCCACGGGGTATCCTGTTTCCGTGCACTTTGATGTACGCATGCGCCGATATCTGTCGCCTTGAATATTATATTCCCCTCACGGGAATCGAACCCAAGCCGTGGGTTTGTTGCATCCGTACTCTACTGACTGAGCTAATGAACGGATGATGTGACTCCTTTTTTGTGCATTTATCTTTGACGTGGATAGTGGGGTAGACGTGCAGTGGGGTAGAGGTGGATAGTGAGGGACTGAATATTTACTATTCTGTCCATAACGGCACATATCTCGGTAACGCGGCTGAGTGGGATTGGTCGCCGTTCCCACCGCTCGTCGCGGCAACTCGGCTCGCTAGCGCTCGCCTCGGTGGCGACTCACGGGGGTCATCGGCGCCCAATACCGCGCCGCTCCGTCGGGGTCTGTGGCGTGGAGCATTACACCGGGGAACAGTGAATCCATGGCCTCTAGTTCGATGCTGGGATTCAGCTCAGGTTTTATTATTGTGTACCTCTGAGGTTGACCATAGATGTCGACATTTCACTACTAATCAAGCCACTGTTTCATTGTTTTTTTCTCAACCATCCACTGTGAGATACCGGGATACCCAGTATCCGGTATCTACGGATACCTCTGCATTGAAGCGTCTGAAAACATGTGAATATTTCGCATTAAGTGCGTTGATATCATTCGAAACAGGTGTTCAAAGTACTCTGTTCTATCCGTCTGTCAATGTTATATGAGATACATAAAGTGGTTCCTGTGTAAATAAGCCGTAAAGCTTACTAGGATCTCCTTTTAGTTTACCTTGTACAAGTGATTTGTGCTGTCATGAAACTGTACTCTTTTCTGTTGCAAACTGCTCATAAACTCTTCAATCAATCAATGTCTCAATTATCGTCTCCACCAGGAGGGAATGTTTTTGCCTCTATCCGTCCGTCTGTGTGTCCCATTAGTTTGTTACCAGCTAATCGCCGGCGTCGTTGGCCAGGGCGTGGCAAAACTGTGCACACATACTCCCTGGATGCCAACTCAGAACCTCTGCCCCACATTTCTGACATGGCCCTGTTCTAGCGCCACCATGAGGCCGATGTTTGCAAAACACATTTCTTTACACTACAGATTTTGTCCACACATTATACAAATCGGTAGACAGTATCTCTACAGTCGTCATGTGATCAACACGGATCTGTCCGATTTTCCGTATTCCACCCTTTTCACATTGGCTTATTATAGCACCACCAGGACACCTGACCTGGCGGAGACCTGTGCTCGGAAGAGCACTGTTTCTAGTTACATAATGGTATCGTCAGATTGCAAGTATGAGATCATCACAATTATTTAGCATAATACGTCATTTGAATGTAGAAAAATGTTCATTCATCTTCAAAGATTATAAAAAGCAGAAAACCTAAAGTCACTGCTGTAAGTGCTGTTGCTGCTATGATGATATGATTTCCCTCCAAGTATACCATGAATGAAGGTTTATCTTATCTTATGGGCATATCAGTTACTAGGTTATAGGCATAACGTTACAATTTTGCCAACAAAAAGGATTTATGCTCTTACGTGATTCTAATAGCACAATAAAACTGTGTTCATGATTAATACATTCAAGTCAAATAAGTAAAAAAAAGATTCTAAGTTTCATTATTACAAAGGCTCTTTTGTAAAGATGGGCTGACGTGTTATAGGATTGAATGTCAGAAACTGTGCCTGCTCTGCATTTATGGGGATGACAGTTTGTTTATAAGCTACATAAAACTAAACTCTCCTTAATTTCCTCATCTAATACCGATACTGAAATGTGTCCCCATTTGTGTGTTTGCTCAACTTAACGCCTGGCTGCATCAAATATGGAATGGTGCCATTCCATTGAAAAGTTTTATACCTGCTGCGTTACTACTTTATATGTAGGAGCTGTTGATAACTTGATGATGAATCTTTAGAACATTCTTATAGAACTCTCAGTCTGCAGAAATTGTAATATGTGCAACAGGAGGATATAGCCACATGTCATACTATTTAGAAATACAATTTAACTAATAACTCCCTATAGTTTGTGGCGAGGGGGGCTGTAGAAAGAAGTTCAAGCAAAACAAACACTGTATGGATGACTGGAAATTCCCCCCCAAATGGGTATTTATTACAGCATGACCAGAATTAACTATGCCTTGGAAACAAGCAGCTGTAAAGAGGATTACACTGTACTTTTTTTAAGCTTGCAATGAACTTGGGAGGGGGAACTGCTTATTTATTTGTGCATTAATGAACTTGCTTTGCCCATAAAGCTCTTTGTAGTTGCTGAGGAGGCCCCCACCCCTTCCTTCACCATCTCACTGCCTGGCATCTCCCACATCACTATAACAACCACGGCTGTAATGCACTACAATAGCCTCCTTTCGCTCTCTTTCCAAAGCACACAACAGGCAAGAAACCCTTTTACTATTGTGATGTAAAACGGCAAAACAAAGCGGCAAAGTAACAAAAATGAACAGACATCGTACTGTTATGAACTTTTATGAAATAAGGTGAGGTGAATTGTTATTATTTGTGTTTAATGGGAACGGGCGGCGCATAATGGTGCTTGCCTTGCAGGAAGTACTCAAATGTTTTACCTAAGTGTAAATACTCTGTTATAAGTAAAAGACAGGAATTCATAATGTATGAGAGTATGAATATGTTGGCATCAAAATGTACTTAAAGTGCCAAAAGTAAAAGTACAAAATGTTTGAAAATAGCAGATATATTGTAGATGTAAGTCTGTAAAACAGACTAGGGGGTGGTTAATGTATATTTCATATTATAATATATATCTGCAAAGTAACTAAAGTTTTCAAATAAATGTAGAGGAGTAAAAGTACAATACTTGGATCCCAGATGCAGTGGAGTAGAAGTGAACGTATTACTCAGCTAAAATACAAACACCTCAAATTTGTACTTGAGTAAATGTACTTAGTTACTTTCCACCACTGTTGCCTTGCTTACCCTCCTCATAGTCGGAGTGAGTTGTCCTTGTTGATTTTTCATATCAACACAGCAGATGTTTTTGTTGGCTGACCATGGTGTGGGTCAACCAGACGATTTGGAAGGCTGAGTGAGTTTCTCCGAAGTCCAAAGGTTGAACTCGACGCTCACAGTAGAAAACATGTCGTCAGGAGGAGTAAAAACAAAAGCTGCGGTTAGTTAGTCAGTTAGCCGCTACCATGCCAACTACCTCGCAACATCTTGAGACAAATGGCTGGCTGGACTTTTCAAAGACAGCCAGGGCTGCTACACTAGCCACTCCTGCTAGCTCAAAAGTTCCACTTCTACTAAATTCAGTCCCCTATGCTAAAACAAATACATAAAAAGCTGTTGTCTCCAGCTTCCCCGGTCGGAAGAAGCTCTCTCTCGCGTAAATACGGAATAGTTTAAGTGTCTGGAAATTGTTGAGGACAACGGAGGGATAATAAGTCCGTTGATGCTCCAGCAGTGGAAGCGCTTCTTGGCAGGTTGAACGGCAACGGCACACACACAGCAGAGAGCATCACTGTGCACTTGTTGCACTGATTGAGGGGGAGGGGCCATCAGCTCGCCTTTGCGAGCTTATTGGTTGACCGGACCGTGACCACGCTACGACAGCCAATCGCGGATCGATCGGCGAGTCCGTGATCTAAAGACGCGCCCACAGTTTGATGCGTCCCATTCTATTTCTTACAGTCTATGGTCCCATTGAAGAAAAAGGTGCAGCGTTGAATGAACAGTGGTGGAAAAGGTATCAATTACTGCATTGTAAATATATACTCTGTTACTAGAAAATCCAGAATTCATTCAATTTACTTGAGTAAAAGCACAAAGGTATTTGTATCAAAAATGTACTTAAAGTACCAAAAGTACTCACTATGCAGATTAGAATGTCCCACTCCCATCTCAAGTTTTCAAATGTAGGCCTATAATAGGGCTGAAGTAATAATAATCAAAATTTACAAAATTGGACATAGGCCTACTCAAGTAAAGGCTACAAGCACCTCAAAAAGTACTTTAGTAGGCTACACACTGTGAATGAGGAATACAAACGTCACACTATTCCTTTTTTTCTTTGCTGATCGGAATGCACTTTCTCTTGAGCTATTATTGTAAAACACACAGGACTAGACAGTCCAGTTATTTGGCATTGCATTGTGTCTTCTGTTTAGGCGTAGATTACCAGCCCAGCCCCAGCCACACCGCAGATAATCAGTTTAGGATGTTAGTCATTCATTGTTGTTTTGAAATTTTGCGATAGGCCTACATAAGCACAACAACAATGTAGGCTAGTGGGGGAGAGGAGATGTCATGAGACAATCATTTAGGAAAAGCATTCAGTAGATCTCGTTTTTTAATGGCGACCTCAGAGGTGGAAACGTTTAGTTTTGAACAGTTGAATTACACTTTTACCGCCCAGCAACAACACACAAATGAGTGTTTATAGTTTATTTTAATTACATAGTAGGCCTAGGCTACTGAAGATCCAGCGTGGAAAAAGAAATACACGTAATTTCAGGTATAAAGATGTGAGACTTAAAGATTAGGCTAAATACCATACACTAGGGAGTACATTTTGACAAGCAAATCTCTCTTGACACACAATGGATCGTTCGGTCTTACACTGCCATGGTTAAGCTGCAAAAATTAAAAACCCGGAGAAAGTCGTGTCATCATCGTCATCAGCAAAGAGGCCGTTGAAGAGCTCCCCACCAGCTACCTGCAGCCACACCCTGTCTCCCACTTCTAGGTGCAGGATAGCGCCCCCTGCTGCCTGGTCTTCGCTGCTCTGGTAGTTATCAGTGGTGTGAATGACCTTTGCACCGTTCTTCACCAGAGCCACCTTGACATTTCGGGAGAACACTGTGATGTAGTAGGCAAAGTAATAAGCACCTGTCACGGCGCACGTAAACCTGCCAGTCTGTGGGTCGTAGTGATTCTGCTTGTTGTATAGGATTTTGTCAAACCGGATTGGTGCATTTGGCGCTGGGAGTTTAGTGAATTCTGTGAGACCTACAGAGAAAGCACTTCGGGGGAGGATGAATGTTTCTCCCTTCTCGCCTGTCTCTCCCTTCTCCCCTCGAGTTCCTCTCTCTCCCCGGTAACCCATGGTGCCTTTGTGCCCCGGAACACCGATGTCCCCCTTTGGGCCAGGTCTTCCAGGGGGTCCTAAAGGCCCCTGAACGCCTCTGTCTCCCCGGAAGCCAATTTCTCCTTTTGGCCCCTCAGGTCCAAGAGGACCTGCAACCCCCATAGGCCCTACGGGACCTGGTAGTCCGAGCTCTCCCTTATTTCCTTTCAGGCCAATGGGTCCCTGGATTCCTTGGGGCCCCATTTTCCCAGGTGGGCCCCTTTCTCCGTTCTCACCTCTTTTTCCTTTGGGCCCTAAAGAGCCAGCTGCACCTGTAAATGACAAGCACATGTCAATTCAGAGATAGCTTTTCCAGCTTAAGGGTATAATGTAAACTATTAAAAGCATATACCTAACCATGATAGATGCTAGATTGAATTGTACACAGCCAAGTCTGCAGGGTTAATTTGAACTCTGGGAGTGTTAAAAACGTATAAAGGTCACATTATTACACTCTTGGGGCTCTATTATGATCCAGGTCTTATGCCTTATGCCTTAACTTCTTTGCCTTTTTTTTTTTTTTACTATTTTGAAAAACATTTTTAAATACTTCAAATGCTGATCTACATCTGCACGTTGTGAGCTTGCAGATCAGCTATTTGAAATATATAAAAAAATATGTCTATATAGTAAAAAAAGGCAAAGAAGTTAAGGCATAAGGCATGAGACCTGGATCATAATAGAGCCCTCAGAGTTTAATGTGGTTTTAGTCTGCTGAAACAGTGTTCAGTCTGAACTTTCCTGAACATTAAATTGTAACATTTTAAAGAGTGCATTAGCGATGTATAATATTCCCATCACATTTATTCATTATGTCAGTATGTTATAAACAAACAATATTCTATTGGATTTACTGCATGGTATACCCAAAGAACCCTTTTAAACTCTGCCTACTACAGTATATGTCTTAAAGGGATATTCCACTTTCCAAAAAACTTTTGGTCATTTTATCGTCTAATCAGGCTTTTATGAACACCCTGAACAGTTTTTAATTTGCTTCATTCAATATTTACATATTTGATGTAAATGTTATCAGGCCCTCCAGGCCCAAGGCCTCTCCACATACACACCCATTGTAACTTCAACATCCATTTAACCATGATAGATTAATTAAAAACACACATTATTTTTTAATTTTAAGTTATTGAAATAACACGGCCTGCTCACGTATTAGGAGGGTAGTATGAGTCACCAGAAAAAAATAATGCGTGTTTTTAATGAATCTATCATGGTTAAATGGAGTTTGAAGTTACAATGGGTGTGTATGGGGAGAGGCCCTGGGCCTGGAGGGCCTGATAACATTTACATCAAATATCTAAATATTGAATGAAGCAAATTAAAAACTGTTCAGGTTGTTTCCAAAAGCCTGATTAGACGATAAAATGACCAAAAGCTTTTTGAAAGTGGAATATCCCTTTAACCTGTTTAGACCTGAGCAGATTCTAAAAACGCCTTCTAAAACCAAACCTAGCCTAACCTAGGTTTTCGGAAAACCTTCAAATTCTTATTCAAAATGTTTTCAATAAATAATGTTTCTATAGCCTATGTATAGCAACAACTATGAGACACAAAGGTGTCTCCCGGATTGAAAGGTATAACAACGTATTATGATATAGGTTACAACAGGTCTTGTAGTGCTACTGTTACTATGCAATTACAATGTATTTGAAAATCACGACACAGAATGACTAGAAACTCTCAAGCATAAACAAAATGAAGATTCATATGTGCATTGTAAGGATAGGTGAAATATCTCTCCAAAATACAAATTCATGACCATCACTTTTGTAGTTCGTTTAGGAAAAACACCTACCCAATTCCCCTTTGTCTCCTTTAAGGCCATCCTTGCCTGGAGTTCCACTAGCTCCAAGTTCACCTTTATCAATGAAATAATTTTGCATTCAAAAATCTTGAAACTGTTGCATAAAACCTTGACAGAGGAAAAGAGTGTATATAGATATACCAGTAGGCTAAAGAGAATTGTACATCATTTAATTTGGTTTTAAACCTCTTTCTTCTAACTTACAGTACCTTGATCACCTTTGTCACCTCTGAGTCCATCTCGACCATCTCTGCCAGGTAATCCATTGTGTCCAGGGTCCCCTGGTATTCCTGGATGTCCACAGACACATCCTTTTGGCGGAGTAGCTTCTGCCTGTGCAAGACACCTTGCAGCCAACAGGAGGAGCAAAATGGTGATGCTCAGTCTTATTCGCAGCATTGCCCTTGATGCAAACTAAAAGATTGTTGTGTTAAACAAGACTCAAACAACTGCAAGCCAACCATACACTAATGTATAACATGCACAGTGCAAGCACACCAGTGCATCTATTAGTAGTTATCAAACCCACATCAATACCCATGTAAGAGATCTGAGCTAAATAAAAGACAACCAAGATACCAAGTAACCAACCAAACAAAACACTAACTGGATAAGAACTTTGGACAACAATAATGTTTATCCACTAAGCCCCCATTCCATTGGTCTGGCTACTTTTTGGTTTACTTATTGTTGCCTCCTGTTAGTTATTCAGTTCCCCATCATATGCTCCTCTAGATGGCCCTCCTTTCCCTTCGGAGCTAATTATCAGCTTGAACTCACCTTGTGGCACCATAGAACAGTCCAGGGTAAACCTTTCTTTGTCCTTAATTCAGGGTTGGTTGCAGGTGCGGTGGTCTCAAAGCCATAGGGAAAAAATAGAGGAAGAAAGACTCGCACTCCACAAAAACATTCATGGATGACTCATAATAACTTTCTCTTTATATTTACATGCTCAATAAACTGCTCAAGTGTTCAGTGCGGCAAATGTTTCGGTCATGCGACCATCATGATGATGATCGCATGACTGAAACGTTTTCTGCACTCAACACTTGAACCCTTTATTGAGCATGTAAAAATAAAGAGGTTATTTTCTTATAGTCTCAGTCAAAGGAATCATCCTTAGCCTTTTTTCCACTCTTTTACCATCTAGAACCAACCATGAACCACATAACAAAGATTCAACTCTCTTCCTGTAGTGATTCAGTGCAGGATATTACTTACATCATGCAAATTATTGTGCTTGCTGTCACAACACCTTCACATGGGTAACTCCTATTTAATAGTGTTGTGTGAGAACAATATTGGTCTGCAAGACAGAATGACAGACTGTAACATTTCTTCAGCTATTAAGAAGCTTCCGGTTATCTAATGGAAACTGTTAATAAGCAAATAAGTTAATTCATGCATGCTTTTATCATCCAAGCTATTTGAAAGATTTATCATTAATAACATGACCCCATAAACTGTACTGCTATCAATTTTGACCTTTTCAGTTTGTGCTCCAAAGCCCAAGCCCAGTCCTCATTAGAATTACTTTATTTATACTCATACCATTCTACAGATGCATGGCACTTCCATGGGATGATAAAAGGAAATTACAAGTGTTTTATCAGTGTATGAGGCTTTTGTGACTTTTGTCACTTTATCTTTCTATAATACAGTACAATCGCAGTATAATGTAATTTTAGCAATATATTTATGAAATGTCTTCTTTATCAAACAATATCACAGGGGAAGACCGGGAGAAACGGTTATATAACACAATAATTGTCATGATTTATACTATTATAGTGCAAAATCCTGAGTTTAACTGAGTCTCCTTACAGCTATCAGAATGCCTCGTCTTTATCATCTCATATAGACCTACAAACAATTAAGTTTACATACTTTATTTCAGCAACATTTTACATAACAAGCCTTAAGATATAAATATATTTCCAAAATATAAACATGACAACATAAAAGTGCACATTCAAACTAGAATCATACCTGCAACTAAACATTTTAACTTCACTGTCATACACTTGGCCTGAGCAAAATTGGACACATTATAGGCTGATCTATTCTAACACATAACCCTTAAAAGATCAACTTTCATAATGAACCAAACATATTAGAGTTCAAAATGAGGCCAGTATAGCAGGACACAGTCTCTGTACAGTATTTCCTTAACCAGGCACAATGTGATGGTGATTTGGTTACAGAGGATACTGCAATGAGTCTTTACAGACAGGATTGCAGAGACATCATCAGTCATCGAGTTCTATTATACAGTAGCTCAAGGTAAAACAATACTACATTGTAACAGACTGTCTCAAATCATTGAACAATGGCACACATAGATGAACATATGAATACAAAGAAATGGAATACATGCTATATAACACTTGCTTATGTCTGTTGGAAATGTGTATGCTTTAAATTACAACTCTGGGTTCTCTGTAAGACTAAATTAATATTGAATGACTTCATTGAACAAATCCAAAATGCGAACAGCAAATAGCCGAAGGGTGAAATGAATGTAATAGGTTCTGGAATTTAAGTGTTGGAGATGGACAAGCAGCATTTGAAGGGAAACTGTGAAGTTAACACAGCCAGAGGTACGCAGTTTATGGAGGTTTTAGGGATACATTTTCAAGGGATCGGTGGATAATATGGTGTAGACACGGATAGTGGGCTACTACTGAGCATCCCATCATTGTCCCAGGATCTACATGATCTGACGGTGCATACCATAACCTGTCATGCCAGCCTGGGAGGCCCCTTGGTTGCTGCCCATCTGCAGGCCAATCAAGCTCTGCCCTTTACGCATTTGTTCTTCAGTGAACTCCCGCCGATACCCCTGGGCTTTCCTACAAATACAGCATGAAGAAAGACAGGGTATGAGCTTAGGAATGAAGGTATTAAATAACCATGTCCAAAGAGCTCCAGAAAAAAAGTAGATCACTTCTGTAGTTTGCAATGAGCGTTCTCCTCACCTGTGGAACCAATCACGGTCACCTCTGTAATGGCCATCGTCCTTAGTGAGTGCCACACTGCCCAAAGCCATCAGGGTTCTCTGCACTGCTGCCATATCCTTTCCTATTGTCAAAACACATGTTGAAAATTTTTTCTCATGCAATCGATTAAAACATCTACAAGCAGTACAGCACACACAGTGGAATCTTGTTTTGAGCTGCAGTTGATCGGAAGGATGGTATACATCATGTGAAATGAAATGTGTCAATGAGAAGCAATAATGATCTGAGAAAACCTCACCTTCCCACAAGTCCACGGTTTGAAAGATATCAGTGGTTGTCACCCCATAGGCCTCGGCTGCTTGCAGGAACTGGGAGATCTTCTCCATCTGTTTGAATGCCATCTGTGTCTCTGCAATCTTCTTGATGGGTTCCTTCCCTCTTGGATACAGGCTGTTGATAAGCCTGCAGAGAATCTGGGGGAGGGATGTGGAGTGGTGAGCTGTTGTAGCCACCTAGATTTTTAACCCATGTATCCAGTGTGGGAAACCAAACATCTACTGCTCAGTCGACCCCAGCGGCCCCCGGGCCAAGGGAGATATTGGGCTTCTTGGCTTCAGGCAGAGTGTTTTCCCTTACATTCACCCCCATTCCACCAGAGAACCCGACCCTGGACGATCCCCCAATGTTACAACCTGTGTTTAATGCTTGCTTGGTCTCCCACAAGGGAAACAGAGCCTACAGTGTTACCACAACTCACAACGCAAATCACTGGACAGACAAGTTTGATACAGAGAGAGAGACAGGGCACACACACACACACACCCATCCCCACTGATGACTTCAAACAAGTCATTAAATGACGATGACACACACGCATGCACGCACACACACACACACACACACACACACACACACACACACACACACACACACACACACACACACACACACACACACACACACACACACACACACACACACACACACACACACACACACACACACACACACGTGCAGAACTACACTATCAATCCAACATAATCAATCTAACAATGTTTGTTACACAAAGAAAGAGAGTGACATTTCGAAACGCTGGATAAGGCCTGTGAAATGAATCAGTAATATTGGACTTTCATAATGATGAGACAACGGGCGATGCCTGCCTGGTGTTCTCCTCATCTGGTGTGATCAAATTAAAAGCTCTACGTCACAGCTTTCCCAATATATATAGATTCTCTGTGGGCTCAGCTCTGTGTCAAATTATCCACACAATCAATAACAGATGTTTAGCTTAATCCTGATGTGTCGACCACTCACCCTCCCAGGTACCCAATGAGGAATGAGGGCTTAAAAAACCTCTCAACCTCTCAAGCTAAACCTTCAATTAGGCGTTAACTAGCTGCATGACAAATGTTAAGGTTTTAAGATGAAGATAATTTAACATATTTTGTAATTTGACACAAAATGAGGTTGAGAATTTTAACTCCTCTACGTTCATTTCCCTTTAAGTGTTGAAGTGCTTAAATAATTCAATGGTTATTTCTATTTCCAGCAGACATGCAAAGGCACTCACAGTTCCATCAATCAGCCAGTTCTGGAAGTTCTGCTTGCCCGGCTGTGGTCGCTCTATGTTTCCTCCACACTGTGCGACTATCCAGTCCAGCAGCCGGACTTCCAGATCAGGGTCATACTTTTGGTCTATCTTCTCTTGCACTTCTCGGCTCAGCCCATAGGTGGGTCCCCTGTTCGCCATGACAACACACCCAACAAGCTACACCAAACCAAAGCAACCCTGGAGGAAAACAGCAAAGTTGAAGCTGAAAGGACAAAATCAAATTAGGCATAGACCTATAACACAAGAATGAAGCAAAGTCCTTTGTCCCCCCCACAATAGTAGACTACTATCAGAAAAATACAGTAGGCCTACAAAACATTATCATAGCTTCAACATTTAAAATATGTCTTTCTCAAGCTTTCCTTTGAATCCTTTCCCAGTAACATCTGTCCCTTTCAGCTAAATGTGCGCCCAGGCGCACCCCCTGAGACACGGGGCTCTTGCGGGGATGGGTGTGGTCCTCCTTGGCATTTGTCCCGGACAAGGACAGCCTTTCTTATTGCCATGGAAGCAGCCAATCCAATTACTCGTATATGCAAGCTGATGTATAGACCAAAGCAATGCAAAGCACAAATCAAAGCAAATGCAGCAACTGCAACAATAACGCAGAGAAAAAACTTTTCAATGGAAATCAGGAAATCCTGATATGTAGCCCATACGAAAATAAACTGACACAGCATTGTGACTTATCGAAATTATTCCTAAAATGTGATACCCTAGAGGCATTTAAGTTAGCATGATACAGGCAATGCCACTAATTTAAAAGTAGCTATATTTACTGCAGGCCGGCTGCGTCATGCAATCGCAAATGTATCCCATGAAGGCTGGGTGCACTTACTCTTCTAGAGAAAAGGATGTCCCTGTAGTCTCCTTGCCACTGTGTTAATTCCGCTGAGTTGAGCAGAGCAGAGGATGCTGAATTGCTGAAGCATCCATGAAGCGCAACGGAGGCGCGTCCGTTTGTGCGTCAGGCGAGGCTAAAGACCTTACATTGTCCGGGAGTGGCACGATGCCCGTTTTATATGCGACCGCCTTAAGAGGCGTCCATGGGGGATTCTAGGCACACTACGACATGGGCATGGCACCTTACAGCACATTGGTAAATCGATATAACCGATTCCAGCTTTAGCCTATAGTACACATGCTATACGCGACTAGCCTTGGATCAAGACTATCATAGATGTATTTGATCAGAGTCTTGATTTTACTTTCGTATCATAGATATGCAAGTCAGAATCAATAAAAAAAAAACATCATGCATACATAGTTATAATCCATGGCTATTTCACGATAGACCTGCCATGAGTAAGGTGCATAAAATATACAGAAGGCACTGCAGTAGTAAAAACAAAAAAACGATATGTTCCAAATATGTAATAGATTCCGATATAAGTTTTTGACTACTTTCTTTCTCTATATATAGGCCTATATTCTTCTACAATAAGACACATGTAGACATAATAAACATTAAACCATAGGCTATCTACTGTATCTATATTATACAACTCAATAGGTATTTTTGTCTAGGTTTGGATGTAGCCTATAGGTAGAAGGCAGATAGGGCAGGCTGTGTATCCGTTCTTTGGAGCTAGTCTAGTTGCAATAATGAGAGCTAGGGCCATTTGTCTTCTTTTATCAAGTTATGTTTGAGGTGGATGAATGTTCCAGAGAAAGGCTGTGTGCAGCAGTATGGTGAACAACATGTACCCTAGTCTCCAATTATGCAGCTACAAGTTTAGTGGCAGAATGTGCCATATGCACAAATGTCTTCTTAAAATATTAGTTTAATTGTGAACAAAGATTAGGGAGGTCATGGTAAAATAGCAACATACTGTATACAATGCTTCAGATATAGCCAATAATAATGTATTTGTCATTCATTTGGATTTGCACTAATCCATACATTGCCAGGCATTTTTCACAAACAGATGCATGCTCATATTAAATGATGTCCTCTAGTTTCAGGCAAGATTTAGAGTTGACTGATCACATACCTTAAGCGTGCAAGTGAAAGGTCATAATCGCAGTTAGCAGACCTGAGAGGGCAAGTTACTGGATGGTTTCGCCCCATTGAGCGCAAGTCCAGCAAGTGGCCAATCACATGTTAATCAACAGCTCACACACTCCAGCAGGGCTGGCCTTTTTACAACAACATGCCTGGCTGTAGATATACTGATGTTACCAGTTCTGCAAACAAAGCCAAATGCAGCTATGCTACACCAACTTTGATACTTATCTTGAGTCAATCAAACAAACTGACTTTAATCGCAAATGGCTTTATAAACAAGGTTATCTTTTAGCAGTGTTATGAATGAATATCTAATGTGTTGGCTTACTGCATTAATGTACAATACATGCTGTAAAGTTTTCAACAGTTTAAATTCCAAGGGCATTCAGCCTTCATTTGTAACATCAGTGCATGGATGTGAACAGTTACGTAGTGTTTGGGTGTAATGATGGGTGCTATTGCTTCAAGTACAGACACCTGCACTTTGGTGTGCAGAGGCTTTATTGGCCAAAACAGGTGTAAAGAGATAAAAAAAGGCACAGAACAACTATGTCTAAAATGACAAGAAAGAATGGTCAAAAAAAAAGAGAGAAAGAAAAGTGGTAGCGGCAGCAGACAGCAGCAGCAGACAGCGGCGATGGCGGCGGGAGACCTCGTAGAGGATGGTCAAAATTAACACTTGACATAATAAACAGGAACAAGTACAAACACAACCTGAAGAAACAAGGGAGCAGTTTGTAGGGGAGCTCCCTTTCATTACAGTTTGCGCTGCCTGTGCATTAACGTCTGTAAGGGCATGTTAAACAACAAACTGACTATAGGAACAGCGGAACCAAGGGTAGGATATCTGAGAGGCATAAGGGATCTAGTTTGGCAGAGATTGGAACATTGCCACTGACTGGGATCTTTCTCGAGGGTGCTTTTCCCTGACTCTCATGCTCCCTTTCCCCTCTCACTCAGACCAGGGTGGTCAACTTGTCTATGAGGTCATCAATGGTGTAGACCATGAGCTTGATGTCGTCCTTGTCGGCCATGCGGTGCTGGCCGTGTCGGCGGAGGATGACGTCCACGTCTGGGCTGAGGACGCGCTCCGCCACCTGCATGGAGATGTGCCATGGTACGTCCTCGTCCTTCAGGCCGTGAATGAGCCGGATTGGGCACATGATGGGGATGGGGCTTTGCAGCACACAGTGATTCTCCGCCTCGCGTAGGAAGTCCATGCTAAACTTGTACGCGCCTTCCTCTGAATGCTTGGTGGGCACCGACCATTCGCCCTTCTCTTCAAATTCCTTGCGTGTCTGGGTTGTCAAGAGCGGAGATTGAGAAATCACAGAGACACAGAGAATAGAATGTCCATAAAACAAAACGCTAGCAAAGAATTTGGATAAGGTACACCCAGTCAGATTGTAGACCCATGAGACAATGGCCACAATGGTACAATTTTTGTGCTATTATGTATTTTTTTTTTTGCATGTTATTGTAAATCATGACATGATAGCAACTTAAAATATAAATGCATTCATTTGGGCACGCTCACCTCCAGAGGAAGAGAATTGAAAGCAGTGACGATGTGATCAGCTGCCGTGGAAATGCCCACTAGCGCTGCTGTCTTCTCTGGGCGTGCAATGCCTACCAAAAGCATCAGCCATCCTCCTATACTGGAGCCCACCAGGATCTATGTACAGATAACAAGATTATTAAGAAACAAGAACAATCTGGTGAAAAAAAAAGATAAGGAGACCCATGATTGTACAACATATTTTAAAACATCTTGTTAACTTGTTTTACTTGTGAACTCGTCATAAGGCAGCAGCAGCCAAATCAATTTGAGCATATTAATGCAATAATGTATATTTTGTGGCATTGTAAATTTGGCTTATCTTGTCTTTTTGGATAACAATCTCTCTACATTTAGATAACAATCATGTATTCACAGAAGCAATGGAGAAATACAGTAGAAGTCCACAGAGCTAGATGCCTGAAAAGTGGAAAACAGTGCCATCTTCTGGAGTTAAAATGGTACATACACACTGCACACTACTGACAGTTGGTTCCCAACATTTCTTGGCTCAGGGCACCCCTATAAATATTTTTTTCATCAGAGGGACCCCTATATCATATTCATAATTTTCACTCCGAGCACCTTGTATTCATGCCATATTTTAATATTACCTTTATCATAACAGTATGATCCAACTTTTTTTTTAAATCAAAATTGTTACATTGTTATTAATTATTATAAGATGACATCTGAATGAATTTGTGTTTTATTGAGTAAATCAGATTTGTACATTCAAATGAATTCAACTCCATATAAGGTGAAACATAATTGCATTTTTGGCATTATTCTCCTAGAGATTGTGTTGGGAGGAAAACGTTGAGATAATGGCCATTTTGGTTAGAACTGACTGATAACTGAGTGGCATAAGGGATCTAGTTTGGCAGAGATTGGACCATTGCCACCAACCATATATGGCCTCTCACAAAGGTAACATGTCATGACTCCGACCTCCCTTTGGTCCGACCACTTAAACATAACCCTAATCTTAACCTCAGAAAAACAAAAACTATGCCTAAACCCACCCTGGCCACAATATGCGATGTGAATGGCATGAACCTGTAGACACCGGAAGTGGAGGAAATGCTGCTGTTAACGGAAGTTACGTCATGCGTTGCAGTCTGTTAACATTCCCCGATTGGTCGTCATCGGCCTCTCCGAGCGCTCATTGGCCGGGCTGCCCGTCAATCGGGTGAACTTCCGGTGATATTCTCCCGGTGGAAGTAGCACCGTTCTATGCCTTATCAGCCTATGGTCGTGACCAGACTTTTCTCTTTGCAGATGAGTAAGCCTGGCTATGCGAGGCTAGCCTAAACCTAATCTCAGTAAAACTAACGTGAGTAGCTAACCTGCAGACACTAAGTCGGACTATGGAGAGGTCGGAATCATGAGCAGTCCCCCTCACAAAATGGTCAGTGTGCATCTACTGGATTATATGACACTGGTCATGTTAATGTACTGTACATTACTCGGCTGTCACCAACAGGAAAACATTTCAGAAGCACTGTAGACCGTGGGACTTGGTAAATATTTGTGTACTTTATATTATATTATATTTGTCCCACTTTGGCATGGTGACTACTAGGATTAAGTTCAGAGTCTGACCGCAAATACAACTGGCTATTGACTGGTAGTGTGTAGACCAATGTGGCTAACATCGGTTGATAGTGACGGTGTCGCTTCCCGAAAATAATACATCTACATCTACAATCCAACAGCTTATAAATGTGTTCCATCTAGCAAGCAACACCGCCATACTACAGAGTATAAAGCGTCCCCCTGACATTCTCTGAACGCCACCATTGAGAAACAATAGTCAAAATGATTTGTGAGTTGCAATTTCATAACTTTCTGACTGTCAGCACATGTATGCACATGGTTATATTACCTGAAGGACATATTTACCTGTGGTCCTTCTGTTAACTCATCCAATACAAAAAGGACGTCTTTCTTCCAGGTACCAATCGTTCCCTCTGCCAACACACCCTCGGAGGCCCCATGACCTGTGTAGTCAAACCTAACAAAGCACAACAAAGGTATCATGTTATCAACACATAGGTGCCAGGCCCAGTTGTAAATAATTTGCTCATAATGGTCTGTCTGGTTGATTTAAGGTAAAATGAAATTGTACATTCTCAGGAGAAATATTTGATTATATGTTATACATTTTTTTTAAATTCAAGTAGACTATTTCTGTACAATATTTCTGTCAAAAATAAACGATAAAAGAAAGCCAAAATACCCAAGTACAAAACATTCTAATAAAATGTACAAGAAAATAATAATAGAATAAATTGTTTTAGTTGAAAGCATAAATAATGTATACACAGACAGACAGACTGAAAGACATGGAAAATTGAGATGTATAGATAGTTCCGGAAACTTGGCACATGACTTGGTGAAAGGCACACCAAGGTTAAAGATATTCTGGGGACACATGTACACAGTTGCATGCACAAACAAACACTCACACACGCAGTTATTGATAAATGCCCAGAATCTGTGTGCATGTAGTTTGTTGTAGAAACAGTGAACAGTTTCACCTTCTGCCATACACAAACTATTTCACTTCAAAGCTTCCTCGCGTCCTGACGTTTGCACCCCACGATTGACAGGGCTGGTGGAGATCGCACTTCTCTAGTTTAAAGTAGGATTGTTGACAGTATATATATATATATATATATATATATATATATATATATATATATATATTTTTTTTTTACATTTTAAAATGTATGAAATACTGGTTTCTTAATAAAAAAAGAAAAACACAACGGACATGATGAAATTATGTAATTATTGATGTTAGTTGTTGATTTATCAATGAACATTTTCTCCAATCTGCCTACATTTGCTGGTTGTCCTAAGATATCTGCACTGTAAATTCCTGACACTGCTTTGTTCCACCTACATTACATTGTTAAAAAGAATTGTTATATGGAAAATATGGTATTTCCAAGAACTGAACAGTATCTCCATATAGAGCTATTTTAAATACTAGTTGTTTTTGTTTTTATAAAGAATTGCTTCATAGGAAATACCGTATTTTCAAGAACTGAACTATATCTCCATAATCATATAGAGCTATTGACAGTGATCTTAAACTGAGAGACAGATATTAAGCAGATGAGAATATTCAATGAAAAAAAGACAGCCTAAATGATTTATCAATAATTAATTAGCCCTAATGAGGCCTCGGTTTGGTACAAATCAAGGGAATAAAGAATTAAGCTGTCTTCTTCCAATACAAAAGAACATTCAATCATTTTAACATCATTCTGGGGAGCGGATGTCATCCCATAATATAGGTTCCTTTTTACCATCTTGATTTCTCTTTTGGAATAGGCCTTTTTAGCAATAAATAATCTGCCTGGTTAGAACCAATTACATTCAAATGATAGATGGCATCCTGCTCAAGAGAAATCTGCTCTCTGCAGGCAAGACAATGTCTTTAGCATGTATTTTATGGATATGTATATGATGATATAATAACAGCATTTAGAATTATCGTAAACAGCACATCCCACAAAATAGTTATTATTTATATATATTATGTGCAATAAAAGTCTTGACTGTTCACACTTCACTCAGTCAACATTTCATTTAGAGATGTGCCGATTGATCGGTGAGTGATCGCGGTCGGCCGATAATGCCTCTATTGGCTTTGCCGATCTACAAGCTAGATCAGCTATTTTCACAATATTTATCTGTGGGACTGTATGTAACCTCAGCTTCAACTCCTACAAGTTGAATTGGATACTAAAGGACCTCAGCCTGCAATCTCCTAATGTTTATACTTAATATACGATGTCAATGTTTTGTAAGAAGATTCATTAAATATATAAATGTTGCTACAGTAACACAATAAATAGAAGAAATTATAGATTTGGCGCTGTGATCGGGAACATCGGCAGATACTGATTCCAGTTGATCGGTATCGGCAATCGGAGCATCTCTAATTTCAGTTGTTCTTAAAATAGGGAATTCCACGAAAAAAGAAAACATTCTTTTTATAGCTACCTAGACAACATGATATACATTACTTTCATTTTATTTGTTATTCTTTTTTCTCCACTCACTCTTGTTGCATGGTGAAACAGGTCTGAAAATCAGTTTAAGTAGATATAAGAGGAGGAACACAATGGATATATTACACCGACACAGGTGACCAATAAATCCCTGTTGTACTAAAGATCATCTTTCAAATTCAAAGGTGTTCCCAAAACCTTTACCAGGAATTCATTTTATAAATATTGGCAGAATCCAATTGTTTATTTATGTGCTAAATGTTTGAGACCAAGATTGTGAGACCTATTTCGCAATGCAATTAATCGAGAGAGGAAAGAAAACAACGTTCTATTCTGCATTCCTCCTCACTCATGGAGCACAAAGCCGATGGATAAAGATGATAAGCAATATTTGAACTTACCGCTATATCATACCCAGGGCAGGTAGCTGTACAAACCAAAGTTCTACCAAAGGTCAACTGGATACAGGTTACAGTGGTGGACAGTAATGAATTAATCATTACTTGAGTACTGTACATTTGACAGTTGACACATTAATATATTTTTTTGTAAGACTTCTAGAAAATCTCTAAATTTGGGGGGAAAATGTCTACATTTTAATACAGCAATGCATTGATTTTTAAAAGAGCAACTTTAAATTGCAATCAAGTAATTGTTGGCTTGATTTGATTGAGTATAGATACTTTTAACTCCAGTATAGTCGGGGGCTCCGGGGCAATTTGGTTCAGATTCTCGCAAATTCCCCAAATTTGGCACAGATGTTGTCCATAACATACTTAATCATTTTAAGATGGGTGCCAAGATGGGCACCCCATGGTACTGCCATATTGCGCAATCCAATTGGTGTCCCATTAACTTTACATTACAGGGGGAAAAAATCCATTGCAAACATCTGTTTTGCATAAAAAAAAAAAAACATTCATTGGGTTAAAACGGCCACCACAAAAGTGTGAAAAGTGATGACTCATCACTTTTCATCACTAAACCTTGTAGGGCAGTTTTTTAGCCCAAGGAATGTTTTTTGTGAAAAACAGATGCTTGCAATGGATTAAGAATCATGAAAAACCCCTAGTTTGACCAGTTATTATGCTACTTAAAGCAGATTCTTTTTTTGCTTTTTTTTCCTGTAATGTAAAGTTAATGGGACACCAATTGGATTGCGCAATATGGCAGTACCATGGGGTGCCCATCTTGGCACCCATCTTAAAATGATTAAGTATGTTATGGACAACATCTGTGCCAAATTTGGCGAATTTGCGAGAATCTGAACCAAAATATCCCCGGGGCCCCCGACTAATACGCGATAATGGAATCCAGGGCTGAATAAATTAAAATCCACGGCTTGTGATTGGCTGAACAGAGGTCGGGAGCGCTCAGCTGTGTTCACTTGGACCGCGCAGAGTTGCAGAAAGACGGGGTTATGAAGATTTACTATTCTGTACCCCAGTAGATGTAACTCGGGCGGCGCTGAGTCGGCTCATGCGACCTTCGCAACGCTCGACACGGCAACTCACTCGCTGCCACTCGCCCGGCCGTGACTCGCGTGGCTCAAGGTCACCTGAGACGGCGTGCCTCCGTCATCATCACCAAAAACAAGCGCTCTTACGGATTCCAAAATAGCCTCCAGTACTGGGGTTGAGTACATTGTCCACCAATCCGTATGTAAAATAATTATAGAATGATTCAACTGAATCATCCATCTTTATAGTGATCTATTTAAATAGTGCACCTTAGGTATGAGTGTCCTAGTGATTTGCAGAACTCCTCCAGGGCCTCAGCTTTCTGTCCATTCATGGTGGAGGCGTAGCCTGGTAGGAACACCACACCTGGGCTCTTCCCCTTCAGTCTTCTGTAGGCCAGCTTTGGTAGATCTGGTCTGGTAGCAAACTGAACGGTGGTTTTATGTCTGACGCCTGGCAGACAAAACACAAAGTAATATTGTTATATTAACAAGGTCATCATCATGATGCCTCTTATTACCGTAATACAAAGAGATTGGAAATTGAAAAGGCTTCATTTCATAAGTCAGCGGTTCTCCAACCTTTTCAAGTCAAGACAAGGACCCACACATTAATACGTTTTCAAGATTTGTGTTGTTAAAATATCTCAAATATTCCAGATTTTGAAAATGGCAGATCTACAGGCTCAGAAGGGGCTATTTGTTCTGAGCTTGTAGATCGGCTAATAGCCTATGTATATAGGTATAAAGTGTTCAAACGGATTTTGATGCCATTTTGCTGGGGACCCCCCTGGAACGCCTTCAAGGAACACTGTAACAAGTGATGCAACAATAACTCAAACAACAACACTGCAACAATAACTGTAGTGAGTTTACTTCGTTTAAGACTAAAGTCCCATTCCCACTGGGCCAGATAAACAGATAATAAATATCTGTTTATCTGGCCCAGTGGGGATGGGCCTTAATAATCTATAATGTATAGTCTTATTTTAGTACTATCAACGCAAAGCCACGAGAACATGATTGTGAAATACCAACACTGTCCATGGGCACATTGAATTTAACTCGATTACTTCCTCCCAAGGCCATTTCAATGCCTGTATATGCGAAACTAAGTGAAGCAAACTGTTGGTTGACAATATATTGTTGCTATTATTCTTATTCTTATTGGATAAATCAGCTGCAATCAGTCACAAGCGCAGGTGGCCGCATAGTTACATGCTATGAAATGTCCAGGCTACAGAGGGCCTGTGTTGCCACACCCCCCTGTCCATGTTTAACGACATTGTTGACGCTTCCAGTGCGAATAAATGAGCACAGCTTAAACGGAGACGTTCAACTAACCTGCCAAACGATTTGGTGAGAACGTAGAGGTCCCTCCATGGCTTAAAATCTGTGAAAGTCCTCTGCGGCAGGACCTCAGCGCGACGGCTGCCATACTGCTCCGTGACCCACTGAGGAAATACCGCGAGACGAGAGCGATATCCATTCAGGTTCAGTGCGCGTCGACCATACTGGGTCTATTAGCTTCGCAATTTGCTAATCCGGTCTGGGTCTAGAGCGGATACGGAAATACTGCGAACGTGTATGTGGCAGTGCGAATTACGGCTATGTTCTGTGAACAAATTTAGTGTCAGCAAATATAAGACTTCCGGTGTCGATCTCTTCAGAATAAGAGTACCCCTAACGCCATTGAAAAACCATTAATTTGTATATGAAAAAAATATAGATTAAGCATTTAATTGAAGCTATTCAACGAAAATTATGTTTCTGTGTAAAAATAACGTTTTAATGACAACAAATATATATACAACTAGATAATTGCTCTTCAATGGAGTGCATAGCCTTTACAAATTGGACACTGGAGAGCAGACGGCTCTTCGTGTCGGCACTTTTGACACACGCACACGTTCACAGAGACCTCCTCTATCACACCACACTCTCCGCTAAGCGGGAGAGGCGGCATTGCAAATTTTGATGGCCGTCCAGTGGGGCCAGGTGCCAAAAAAAGTCCTCAAATGGCACCATTTTCCGACTCTAGTGGGCGCTGGAGAGGAGACGGCTTTTCGTGTCGGCACTTTTGACACACGCACGCGTTCACAGAGATCTCCTCTACCACACCACACTCTCCGCTAAGCGGGAGAGGCGGCATTGCAAAATTTGATGGCCGTCCAGTGGGGCCAGGTGCCACAAAAAGTCCTCAAATGGCGCCGTTTTCCGACTCTAGTGGGCGCTGGAGAGGAGTCGGCTTTTCGTGTCGGCACTTTTGACACACGCACGCGTTCACAGAGACCTCCTCTATCACACCACACTCTCCGCTAAGCGGGAGAGACGGCATTGCAAAATTTGATGGCCGTCCAGTGGGGCCAGGTGCCAAAAAAAGTCCTCAAATGGCACCATTTTCCGACTCTAGTGGGCACTGGAGAGGAGACGGCTTTTCGTGTCGGCACTTTTGACACACGCACACGTTCACAGAGACCTCCTCTATCACACCACACTCTCCGCTAAGCGGGAGAGGCGGCATTGCAAATTTTGATGGCCGTCCAGTGGGGCCAGGTGCCAAAAAAAGTCCTCAAATGGCACCATTTTCCGACTCTAGTGGGCGCTGGAGAGGAGACGGCTTTTCGTGTCGGCACTTTTGACACACGCACACGTTCACAGAGACCTCCTCTATCACACCACACTCTCCGCTAAGCGGGAGAGGCGGCATTGCAAAATTTGATGGCCGTCCAGTGGGGCCAGGTGCCAAAAAAAGTCCTCAAATGGCACCGTTTTCCGACTCTAGTGGGCGTTGGAGAGGAGACGGCTTTTCGTGTCGGCACTTTTGACACACGCACGCGTTCACAGAGACCTCCTCTATCACACCACACTCTCCGCTAAGCGGGAGAGGCGGCATTGCAAATTTTGATGGCCGTCCAGTGGGGCCAGGTGCCAAAAAAAGTCCTCAAATGGCACCGTTTTCCGACTCTAATGGGTGCTGGAGAGGAGACAGCTTTTCGTGTCGGCACTTTTGACACACGCACACGTTCACAGAGACCTCCTCTATCACACCACACTCTCCGCTAAGCGGGAGAGGCGGCATTGCAAATTTTGATGGCCGTCCAGTGGGGCCAGGTGCCAAAAAAAGTCCTCAAATGGCACCATTTTCCGACTCTAGTGGGCGCTGGAGAGGAGACGGCTTTTCGTGTCGGCACTTTTGACACACGCACGCGTTCACAGAGACCTCCTCTACCACACCACACTCTCCGCTAAGCGGGAGAGGCGGCATTGCAAAATTTGATGGCCGTCCAGTGGGGCCAGGTGCCACAAAAAGTCCTCAAATGGCGCCGTTTTCCGACTCTAGTGGGCGCTGGAGAGGAGACGGCTTTTCGTCTCGGCACTTTTGACAAACGCACGCGTTCACAGAGACCTCCTCTATCACACCACACTCTCCGCTAAGCGGGAGAGGCGGCATTGCAAAATTTGATGGCCGTCCAGTGGGGCCAGGTGCCAAAAAAGGTCCTCAAATGGCGCCGTTTTCCGACTCTAGTGGGCACTGCAGAGGAGACGGCTTTTCGTGTCGGCACTTTTGACACACGCACGTCGCACGCGTTCACAGAGACCTCCTCTATCACACCACACTCTCCGCTAAGCGGGAGAGGCGGCATTGCAAAATTTGATGGCCGTCCAGTGGGGCAAGGTGCCAAAAAAGGTCCTCAAATGGCGCCGTTTTCCGACTCTAGTGACCCGTTTTCCAGTGAGGCCAGACATACAAAAAGTCCCATTTTCAGACTGGGGCGCTGGACAGGAGAAGGCTCTTTGTGTGCAGTGTAAAAAAATAATTGCTGACTGACAGTGTGAATGTGTTTGCCCATTCCCATGTATATGTATAGGTGTATCTGTAGACTCATGGATCAGAAAGGAACAATGGAGCACACAGCTTGATGGAACTCAACAGGGAGAGGCTCAGGTAGACACTTTGAAATTTAGAACTGTATTTAGTTACAACTACTTTAGATTTTAGGTTGGTTTCTGTTGGGGGGTTTTGGCTGGCACTACATTGTTATCACCTCTGGCTCAGTTGATTGGCTGTGCTCACCACTTGTCACTCCCCCTACTATGCATCTCAACATGCATTTAAGGGCAGACAGTGGCCACACACAGACACTCATGGATCAGAAAGGAACAATGGAGCACACAGCTTGATGGAACTCAACAGGGAGAGGCTCAGGTAGACACTTTGAAATTTAGAACTGTATTTAGTTACAACTACTTTAGATTTTAGGTTGGTTTCTGTTGGGGGGTTTTGGCTGGCACTACATTGTTATCACCTCTGGCTCAGTTGATTGGCTGTGCTCACCACTTGTCACTCCCCCTACTATGCATCTCAACATGCATTTAAGGGCAGACAGTGGCCACACACAGACACTCATGGATCAGAAAGGAACAATGGAGCACACAGCTTGATGGAACTCAACAGGGAGAGGCTCAGGTAGACACTTCGAAACTTTAGAACTGTATTTAGTTACAACTACTTTAGAATTAGAACCATTCAGTGAGTTAAAACATCAGCATGTGCACCATTCAGATCCGGCAATCTGAGCTATCAGTCGGGGCGGGTGGGGCTCTTAGCCATGGTAGGCAACCCACCTAGGAGAAGGTCACTCTGAGGTAAAAACCAGGACTGTGAGAATTTGCGACCCCACAGTCCTTAACTAGCATTGAAAAGCCAACCATGAAGAACAAAGTCATCTCAAATCCTATACTTCCAGCGGCGGGAGTCCGCAGGAGCATCGCGGCGGATGGTGGTGCTGGTCCTCCTTCCGGAGGACATCATGACGACAGGGCCTCAAACCCACGGGAACGAGGGAGGGTTCTGTCTGACCACAGCATCCCATCCAATGCACTCATGCGTTGTCGGAGACCATTTGTAATGGGGACCTTCAACGCATGCACAGTGAGAGAAGAAGCTAGACTGGTGGAATTGGCACATTGTGCTGAAGAACAGGGGGTAGAGATCCTGGGAGTCCAGGAACACAGAAGAGTCCACACTGGCGACAAGATAGTTTACCACCAAGTAGAGAAACGCACGTTCATCACTGCATCTGCGGGGCGAAACGGGGCCCAGGCTGCAACAGGGGGTGTGGGAATAATGCTGGGTTCTCTGGCGCGCAGAGCTCTCCGACGGGTACACAAGCACACTGAAAGGATCCTCATAGCTGAGTTTGCAGGTAACCCAGTAACAACAGTCATAGTGGTGTACTCGCCCACTAACACGGCACTACCTGAGAAGGTTGAGGAGTTCTATGAGGACCTCACAGAAGCAGTCCGTGGTGTCCCAGCGCACAACTTCCTGGCAATCCTTGGCGACTTCAACGCCAGGATTGGACAGGAGGATGCACCATTCCCATACCATGAGGCTACCAACCGCAACGGCACATACCTCAAAGCCCTTCTCATGGAACACCAGCTCCTGGCAGCGAACACCATGTTCCGAAAGAGAACAGGGAAGAGATGGACTTTCAGAGACCGAGCCTCAAGGCCTGGGGAGCTACCTAGGCTATACCAGTTGGACTACATCCTAGTGAGGCAAAAGTGGAGGAATTCCATCCTGAACGCTGAGCCATACAGCACGTTCAGCTCTGTAGGCTCTGACCACCGTGTGGTCTCCATGAGGGTACGACTGAGCCTCAGGGTCCCCAAGCCAAGCCCCAAGATTCGGCATGACTGGAAGGCATTCACGACCAATCCGGGCCTCCAAACCAGGTACTCGGAGGAAGTCAGGAAGCGCTTTCGGAAGCTGGATAGGGGAGAGGAGCCCAGCCGTGAATATGGGAGATTCATCACAGCGAATGAGGAGGCGACCAGACTGTGCGTGCCAGTGCTGAACAGAGTAAGAGCACCACCACGGTCCAGACACCCGAAGGTTGTAGCAGCACGAGGCAGGATGGAGGAAGCACGACTCAACTTTGAGCGTGAACCAACAGAGGAGGGTCGCGAGACACTGAACGAGGCCAAACAGTCTCTCTTCAGCACCTACGACGCCATCAAAGGGGAAGAAGTGATGGAAAGTGTGCGAAGAGTGCAGGCAGCGCAAGGTGAAAGGCAATACGGGGAGGCCTGGAAGGTAATAAATGAGATGACAGGGCGGAAGAGGGCCAAGGAGGGCCAGGTGGAGGGACACAGTCCAGAGGAGAGGGTGGCAACATGGTTCGACCACTTCCAGAGGCTCCTGGGAACATCAGTGGAAGAGGGAGAGGAGGAAAATATACCGACAGTCCTCCAGGGCCTGAACATCGACGATGGACCCTTCACAATCAGCGAGCTCGCCAGGGCAAAATCCACCCTAAGAGAGGGAAAGAGTGCTGGGCCGGATGGCATACCCCCAGAGGTCTTGAAGAACTGCGACCTAGACAACCTCATCCTAGACTTTTGCAACAATGCTCTACAGCACAACAAGCAACCTGAAATATGGTCTCTGTCTAATATCATCCCGGTGCCTAAAGCTGGAGACCTCTCAAAGCCAGACAACTACAGAGGCATCAGCCTGACATGTATCACTGCTAAGGTCTTCAACCGAATGATACTGAACAGGATACGGCATGCCATCGACCCTCACCTGAGAGAGAACCAAAATGGTTTTCGAGAGGAGAGAACAACCGTAGCACAGATCCTGGCATTAAGGAGATTAATAGAGGAGGTGAAAAAGAACAACCTAGCAGCTGTACTGTGCTTCATTGACTTCAAAAAGGCTTTTGATTCTATCCACAGAAGCAAGATGGTGAAGATCCTTGAGGCCTACAATGTCCCTCCCAACATTCTCCGGGCTATCGAGACCATGTACGCAAAAACAAGGGCCAAAGTGGTGACCCCAGATGGCAGCAGTGAGGTGTTTGACATCCGAGCTGGGGTAATGCAAGGAGACACCCTAGCCCCCTACCTCTTCATCATAGTTCTAGATTATGCGCTCAGGAAAGCCATAGGGGGACGGGAACAAGAGCTTGGCTTCACGCTAACACCAAGGAGGTCAAGACGGCATCCCGCAGTAGTTCTGACAGACCTGGACTATGCGGACGACATCAGCCTGCTCTCCGACAGCATGGAACAAGCACAAGAACTCCTGAACAGGGTGGAGATAGAGTGTGCCAAAGTTGGTCTCAGGCTAAACGCTAAGAAAACTGAGGTTATCACCTATAACCTACCTGATCACTCACCTCTGACAACAACAGAAGGAGCTGTGTTGAAGGAAGTCAAGGACTTCAAGTACCTGGGCGCATGGGTCGACTCAACTGAGAAAGACCTTAAAGTAAGGAAGGCACTCGCTTGGAGGGCCCTGAACGGCATGAACAGTGTATGGAACTCTAACCTCCCCCGCCAAATCAAACTTAGCTTCTTCTTTGCAACGGTGGAGTCTGTTCTCCTCTATGGCAGTGAATGCTGGACCCTGAAGCCAACCCTGCAGAAGTCTCTAGACTGGTGCTACACTAGAATGTTGCGTGCAGTACTCAACATCAACAGGAGTGCACATGTTACAAACGAGAGCCTGTATGAGGGAATACCAAAGGTAAGCGAGAAAATTGCCACCAGAAGAATGAGACTAGCAGGACACTGCCAAAGACACCAGGAGCTTCCAGCCAGCAAATTGGTACTGTGGGAGCCAACACACGGGCACCGGCCGCGAGGACGTCCCACAAAAACATACGTGGACATACTCAAGGAAGACGTAGGGACACAGAACACCAATGAGCTGGCCAGATGTATGGAGAACCGAGATGACTGGAAACAACGATGGAGGGCTCGTCTGAGGACGACCTAGATAGATATAGGTACAATATAACGTGTGGATTAGGAACTGAGTATTTATTGATGTCAGAAAATGAAAACAACCTGCAAAAAATGTTAACCTGTGATGATGGCAGGACAGAGGATACAAGATTTAGAAAACCTGGTAGTAAATAGAAGTGAACATAATTTCCACTTTGACTCTAACTTCAATTCAAAACAACCTTGGAAATGTTTAAATGTGTATGAATGTGGGAAATGTGATCTATCTAAGAGCCAGCGTGTGCACGGCTTTGCTCGGGAATATTGACAGATTTGACACTTCATATTCAATCAGTACGGTACACTTGAACAGTTAAATCAAATGTGGCTAATGTGAACTTGGGTGAAGTGGAGGATGTTCCCACAAGCTATTGTACAGTCCATTTTATCATGATTTATGAAAACACTCTTTGACTCTTTGTGGTCTCTGTGAACGCGTGCGTGTGTCAAAAGTGCCGACACGAAAAGCCGTCTCCTCTCCAGCGCCCATTAGAGTCGGAAAACGGTGCCATTTGAGGACTTTTTTTGGCACCTGGCCCCACTGGACGGCCATCAAATTTTGCAATGCCGCCTCTTCCGCTTAGCGGAGAGTGTGGTGTGGTAGAGGAGGTCTCTGTGAACGTGTGCGTGTGTCAAAAGTGCCGACACGAAAAGCCGTCTCCTCTCCAGCGCCCACTAGAGTCGGAAAACGGTGCCATTTGAGGACTTTTTTTGGCACCTGGCCCCACTGGACGGCCATCACATTTTGCAATGCCGCCTCTCCCGCTTAGCGGAGAGTGTGGTGTGGTAGAGGAGGTCTCTGTGAACGCGTGCGTGTGTCAAAAGTGCCGACACGAAAAGCTGTCTCCTCTCCAGCGCCCATTAGAGTCGGAAAACGGTGCCATTTGAGGACTTTTTTTGGCACCTGGCCCCACTGGACGGCCATCAAATTTTGCAATGCCGCCTCTCCCGCTTAGCGGAGAGTGTGGTGTGGTAGAGGAGGTCTCTGTGAACGCGTGCGTGTGTCAAAAGTGCCGACACGAAAAGCCGTCTCCTCTCCAGCACCCACTAGAGTCGGAAAACGGTGCCATTTGAGGACTTTTTTTGGCACCTGGCCCCACTGGACGGCCATCAAATTTTGCAATGCCGCCTCTCCCGCTTAGCGGAGAGTGTGGTGTGGTAGAGGAGGTCTCTGTGAACGCGTGCGTGTGTCAAAAGTGCCGACACGAAAAGCCGTCTCCTCTCCAGCGCCCACTAGAGTCGGAAAACGGTGCCATTTGAGGACTTTTTTTTGGAACCTGGCCCCACTGGACAGCCATCAAATTTTGCAATGCCGCCTCTCCCGCTTAGCGGAGAGTGTGGTGTGGTAGAGGAGGTCTCTGTGAACGCGTGCGTGTGTCAAAAGTGCCGACACGAAAAGCCGTCTCCTCTCCAGCGCCCACTAGAGTCGGAAAACGGTGCCATTTGAGGACTTTTTTTGGAACCTGGCCCCACTGGACAGCCATCAAATTTTGCAATGCCGCCTCTCCCGCTTAGCGGAGAGTGTGGTGTGGTAGAGGAGGTCTCTGTGAACGCGTGCATGTGTCAAAAGTTCTGACACGAAGAGCTGTCTGTTCTCCAGTGTCCAATTTGTAAAGGCTATGCACTCCAGTGAACAGCATTTATCTATTTTGATATATTTCTTGTTATTAAAACTTTTTTTTTTACACATAAACATATTTTTTGTCATATGGCTTTGTTCAAATGCCTAATTTATATTTTTAATGAGCATATAATTTGCAAATTCAACGTTTTTCAATGGAATTAATTATAGCATTTTATTCTGAAGGCGAAAGCTTCAAACCGGAAGTCTTATATTTGCTACCTCTGACACCGGAAGTTCTATATTTGCTCAGTTCACGGACCTGCGAATTACCAGCTACAGTAGGCGGGCTGTAGACCAAGTCGGACTGGTTAATTAAAACCAAGCTTTCCGTGAGGTTAGCGTTGAGTGCTGGACCCTACTAAGTACAGCTGGCCTTGGCTTGGCCTTGGCTAGATGAAATACTCAAAACATATTATGCAACAAGCCAACAACAAATAATAGTTATATAACTATATTTAGTTTAATACATCATGTTTAGACCAACATACATGCTTCCTTGGTTGATCTATTCTGGACAGATTTGTGGGGGATGTGGGGATGTGTGTGTGTATTGAAATAAAATTAAAAAAATATATATATCTCGGGATCCACATGACCATTTCATGTGTCTATTTTTAGTTGATTATTGATGATCAATTGGCATCACAAGGGTCTAAAAAAGGGTAGGCCTAAATAGGCTGCGGCCGTTAGGTCGCAGTTACTATCAAAACCTCCACCGGCTGTCAGTCAGTCTGTCTGTCTGTCCGTCACGTCACACTTTTGCCCTACTCATATCTCCACTACCGTTGACCCGATCCATGCCAAACTTTGCACACACAATCTTTGGCTGCCAAACCACAACCGCCACCCCTCATTTCTCACATGGCCGGCCCTCTTCTAGCGCCACCATGAGGCAGATTATTGCAAAACACATTTTTGGACACAACTCCTACCGATTTTGCCCTAAAATAACGTAAAGCGGTACACAGTATGTCTAGAGTCATGTCATCAACATGGATCTGTCCCATTTAGCGCCCCCATCCGGCCGTTTTTTGCAAAACACATTTTTTGGACACTGCTCCTACAGATTTTGGCCTGAAATCACACAAAGCAAAGCGATACACAGTATCTCTAAAGTCATGTCATCAACATGGATCTATCCTATCCCATTTCCATGCATATTCCCTCCTGATTGACTACGACTGCTTTCTAAAGTTTGTATGCACTGTGACGGTCGCTTATCTCCCAATTAGGAAGTCTTACTGGTAATAAAATGTCCAGTAGATATCTTGCAAAGCACCTCTTCCACGTCTCAGACATGATGTGTGACTGTCATGTTGTGTCAGCTTGTATCATGCATAATGTAAAGTACCAGTTTGTAAGCAATGCGTGTCATGTATAATGTGTCAGTTTGTAAAGTGTGTCTCATGTAAAGTGTCAGTTTATAACATATGTGGGTGTCATGTAAAGCATTGGTTCTCAAAGTGAGGTCGAGGGACCCCCAGGGGTCTTTGAGGGAGTTCCGGGGGGTTCCAGATAGGAACCAAATGGACCCTTACGGCCGGGTCTGTAACTCACTCTCAGAGTTGAATTAACATTGATTTTACAACAAATATTGGGGTCCTGGAGATAGAAATGCCAATATATGGGGGGGGGGGGGGGGGGGGGGGTCCGTAGCCTAATGCATGTGAAACTGGGGGTTGAGAATCACTGCTAGAGCTGTAAAAATCTTCTCTTATGGGGGTCCCTGGCATATAATTTCAAATCGGGGTCCTTGACATGAAAGGGTTTGAGAACCACTGATGTAAAGTGTCAGTTTGTAATGTGTGTCATGTAGTGTCAGTTTATAACATGTGTGAGTGTGTCATGTAAACTGTCAGTTTATAAGTTATAACATGTGTGTGTGTGTGTGTGTGTGTGTGTGTGTGTGTGTGTGTGTGTGTGTGTGTGTGTGTGTGTGTGTGTGTCATGTAAAGTGTCAGTTTGTAACATGTGTGTGCATGTGTCATGTAAACTAAAATGTCAGTTTATAACATGTATGTGTCGTGTCATATAAAGTGTCAGAGAGAGATGTAAAGTGTCAGTTTATAACATGTGTGTGTTCGTGTGTGTCATGTTAAGTGTCAGTTTATAACGTGTGTGTGTGTGTGTGTGTGTGTGTGTGTGTGTGTGTGTGTGTGTGTGTGTGTGTGTGTGTGTGTGTGTGTGTGTGTGTGTGTGTGTGTGTGTGTGTGTGTGTGTGTGTGTGAAGTGTCAGTTTATAACATGTGTGTGTCATGTAAGTGTCAGTTTGTAACATGACTCAGAGCGTCACAGGCGGAAGGTCATGGAGCAACAGAACGGAACGGAAGCGGGGAGTAAATCCTATCCGCCATTGTGGAGTGTGGTCAGGGATATGTTCCAGTAAAGAGTAAAAGACATTAGTCAGTTATTCAGAGTGATTGAAACGCCGTAACTAACATCGTAAACGCTCAGCGTCTCGCACGTCCAACAAAGTCCGCCGTTCGTAACCGCCGAGGCACATTGTCGCAACGTTTAAACGGAGGAAAGCGTCGCCCGTACGGAGTGTGACTGGATAAATAAACCCCGAGCCGCGGTAGAAAGAGCACCGGAGTGCAGAGACAGGAGAAGCCGTGGACAGACACTCATAAACAGCCACCAGTCTCTGTTCCTGGAGGATGTCTACGACCACTGTCGACCAGGTTCGTCTCTATTCTTTTTATTGTTATTTTCTAACTCCATGTCGGCACGTATTATTAATCATGCGGTGACGAACGTAACGTTGTCAACACTCAGCTAGGCAGTTGTGTAAAGTAGGTAAGTACATTTACTCAAGTACTGGACTTAAGTACAATTCTGAGGTATTTGTACTTTACTTGAGTATTTCAAATTTCCAATGCTTTTACTTTTAGTCCACAAATACTGTACTTTTACTCCACTAGATGTATTTGAAAACGTTAGTTACTAGTAGTTACATGGTAGATTCACATTTACATAAATAACCACTAGGCCCTATATTCATTTTCAACCATTTTAAAATAGCAGCTTGTAGATCTGCCATTTTTATACATTTACAAATAACTTGAAATAGGACACTATGCCTAATGAGTACTTTTACTTTTGATACTTTAAGTACATCTCGATACCAATACTTTTGTACTCTTACTCAAGTAAATTGTGAATTCCGGACTTTTACTTTCTATATTGCAGAGTATTGACAGTTTGACACTTTTACTTGAGTAAAAAAATGCGAGTACTTTTTCCCACCACTGCTGCTAGACTGATATCACAGTAGCCTTGTTCGAGGAAGACTGCACCACCACCAGATCACACAGGTCTTTGATATGTGATAGCTATTAGCTCTGTAATGTAGGCCGGCCCCTGAAGCACCACCGGCTGCAAAACGCCGACCAACTCCAGCTGTAGCCGGTTGCTGTGCTGCTCCCTCCCGGCCAATGCGGTACGTTTACTGGATGTCAGACCGTTTGACATCCGGACGGTCAATAATGCAAAGCAACCCCCGTACATGTTAGACAGTATACACAAGCAGATATCGTCGCATCAGGTTACTGTTAACCCCGTTCGTGTTATTAACATCATCCTCCACACTAAGAACATGGAACATCTTGTGTAGTGGTTGGCCTTTTATGTCTGTCAGTCTGTGTTGACGCAATATCTTGCAACAATGTAATCTTATCATGTGCTGTTTCAGAGATCTAAAGGACAAGGAAATAAAGGTAATGTTTTATCATTATATATATATATTTCTTTTCAAATTGAAGTTATTCGTTAGAGATTGAATTGAACAATTAAGCAGGACAGTGGTGTCTTTTATCATAATAAAAAAAAAAGAACAGAATTAATCAACTTAACATTTTTTGTCATACTTAAAATAGCCTACTTTATATTGTTTGGACAACTTGACAACAATGCCAACTGCTACTCTACCAGTGGTTAGTATTGACTGTATATTATCATGCACTTGTTTTCATTGTAACCTCACACTAATTGTCTTTGTCATTCATATTGGAGAACAAGGTACAGTTTTGCCAGGATTTAGATCAGTGGTGGTCTGGTCTGGTGTCGGTTTATGTTTTTATTTTATGGTCCCTTTCTCTATTTTCAGTACCAAACGGATCAATGCATCAAAAGGACGGAGTGAACGATGACGATTTTGAGCCTTACCTAAGCAGCCAGACAAATCAGGTAATGTCCCACCTTATAGTCTGTAGGTCAATCAAGAGTGAAAGCCTTGTTTTGGCTTGTTGATTTCAATCTGCCCGTAGTGTAGCATAATGTTTTTTGTAGAGTATCATATTCGTTGTATGTTCTCTTCATGGGTGGCTGACAAACATAGAACTATAATCACAGAATAGTGAGTGCTATAGCAAGTCAAGAAAATATGACTACCTTCCATTCCAATTAACACCTTTTAAAAAAAATATTATTCTGTACTCACTCATACTAAAACCTAGCTTCACTATCATAGAACATTTAAAAATGAGCCGCTTGATTCTCCATTAATTGGTTGCAACGTCTCCCTCCCATATACAGAGTAACAGCTACCCACCAATGTCTGATCCCTACATGCCCAGCTACTATGCTCCATCCATCGGTTTCCCATACTCCTTGAGTGAGGCTGCATGGTCCACAGCAGGAGACCCTCCTATGCCATACCTGACCACCTATGGACAGATGAGCAATGGCGAGCCCCACTTCATCCCAGACGGTGTGTTCAGTCAGCCGGGCGCCCTGGGGAACACCCCTCCCTTTCTCAGTCAGCACGGTTTCAATTTCTTCCCCGGCAATGCAGACTTTTCCACCTGGGGCACCAGTGTTTCTCAGGGCCAATCCACACAGAGCTCGGTCTACACTAACAGCTACGGCTATGCCGCCAGCTCGTTGAGCCGGGCCATTGCTGATGGACAGGCGGGCTTTGGAAGTGACACTCAGCTCAGCAAGGTCCCGGTGCTGAATAGCATTGAGCAGGGTATGACTGGGTTAAAACTGGGTACGGACATGGTGGCAGCTGTCACAAAGACTGTTGGCTCCCCTTTGGGTGGCACGGCGGGTATGAGTAGCATGGCAGCAAATAACATTCCACCGTCTATCAGCTCATCCGCACCTAAACCTGCCTCCTGGGCAGCCATTGCCAGGAAGCCAGCCAAGCCCCAGCCCAAAGTCAAACCCAAAGCCAATATAGGGATGGGGGGAGGCACCACCATCCCCCCGCCCCCTATAAAGCACAATATGAACATAGGTACTTGGGACGATAAGAGCTCACTCAATAAGCCCCCACTAGCTCAGGCCATGATGCCCCCGCAACCCCTTGTGCAACAGCCTCTTCTGGCTCAGCCTCAACCCCTGCTGCAGAACCCTCTGCCCCCACAGCCACAACACCAACACCAACACCAACACCAGGCCCAGCACCAACATCAACACCAACACCAACACCAGCCGTTCCATCTTCAGTCTCTCCAGTCCCCTCAACACCCCCAGCCTCTGCCCCCTGGTCCTCCTCACCCCCACCATCACCACCATCACCCCCACCTCTCCTCTCAGCCTGGTCCTCCCCAGCCCCTTCACCAGCAGCAGCCTGGACCTCCCCCTAATCGCTGGGTGGCCCCTAGGAACCGGGGCACTTTTAACCAGGGTGGGGGGGTGGAGGGCTTCGGCCTGGGTGGGGGGATCCCGATGAGCGCCTCCCCTTGTTCCGGGGAGGTGCATCCCGTGCTGGAGAAACTCAGAGCCCTCAACAACTTCAACCCCAAAGACTTTGACTGGAGCTTGAAAAACGGACGCGTTTTCATAATCAAGAGCTACTCAGAGGATGACATCCATCGCTCCATCAAGTACTCCATATGGTGCAGCACGGAACACGGCAACAAGCGCCTGGACGGGGCATACCGCTCGCTGGGCGCCAAGGGGCCCCTCTACCTGTTGTTCAGTGTCAACGGCAGTGGGCACTTCTGTGGCGTGGCCGAGATGCGCTCACCAGTGGACTATAATGCCTACACGGGCGTCTGGTCTCAGGACAAGTGGAAGGGCAAGTTTGAGGTGAAGTGGATCTTCGTCAAAGACGTGCCCAACAACCAGCTGCGGCACGTCCGGCTGGAGAACAATGACAACAAGCCAGTGACCAACTCCAGGGACACTCAGGAAGTGCCTCTAGAGAAGGCCAAGCAAGTGCTTAAAATTATTGCCACTTTCAAGCATACCACCTCAATCTTTGATGATTTTGCACATTATGAGAAGCGCCAAGAGGAGGAAGAGGCTCTAAGAAGGGTGAGATGAACACACACACACACACACACACACACACACACACACACACACACACACACACACACACACAGAGATAAACAAACACAAACTGAAGAGCCCTATCTACCATGAATGCTGAATAGTTTGTTTGTTTGTTTGTGTGCAATGCATGAGACAGTTAAACTACCCTTGACTGAAAGCCATACACAGTGGGATCCACACTGTTCATTTAACTCTGAAAGTGTAAAAATGTTGTCAATAAGATAAGGTGTGTATGTGTGTCTGTCTGTGTGTCTGACTGTCCAGAACTAATCCCGCAAACTGCTGGAGCGATCAGTGCCAAACTTTGTATGCACAATGCTGCAGATGTTTTTCTTTCCCAAATATGTTTTATATACTTTTTGAAATATTTAACTTAAAATGTATAATGGAAGTCAATGCCTCATTGCCCCTGTGATTGCGCTGAAACCATTATGTCATAGATACGTAATAAGCTGCATCTCAAGTCCTTAAATCAAATCCTATTTCCTATTTCCTTACTTGTGTTAGTCCCTCCAAGTGAGGAAATAGAGAAGAGGAGACGTCCCATTTCTGATGACAACATCACAGGTGATTCTATGGTCAGTGGGAGGGACTAACATACAAGGAAATAGGATCTAATTTAAGGACTTGAGACGCAGCTATAGACAACATATCTAGATGCTGATGTCACAGGCTGGTCACTTCAAGTCAGAGATCCACATTGAATCCACACCATATGCCACACTCCAGATTGAAAGTGTACCAACTCTTAGTCTTCGCTGAGTCAGTGCCGTAGAATGTGGCCACCTCCTCTCTCTGTAATCAACTGATCCTGTTCCACCTGCCCTGAAACAAAAGTAGATACACCCTAGAGTTACATGAACAGCCTGGCGTAACTGGGAATTTCCAAGAAGTCTTGTCAGCAGATTTGCCCTACAACCAATGCCCAGCAGCAAGTTCAGGAAAGCATCTCTTCAGCCATCTTAGGCTGTCTTTCAGGGCGCAATGATTTTACCCAATTGGCATTTTTAGATGCATGCACACTGGTGTTTCCTGAAATAGCCCACATTCCTGGCATTCCTTCACTCAGACAAAGGCAGAAGTAGGCTCTGATCTCCCTTTGAAGGCTAGGCCCCTCCACTCTCCATTCTCTCCTCGTGCTTTATTAGCCTTTGACAACATAAGTCCACAGCCATGCAAACCAGTTGCAGTGTGCCTTTCCCCTGGGTGCTCTAATGGGTTAATTTTGAAAACCAATTGGAAACAACTATATGTGTGATTTAAAATGCATGATTCTATTTCCTCATTGCTAATGAGAGTTCTCAGAAGTAAACATACTGTAGTGCACTGTCAGAGGGGAAACTGGATTATGTCGCAGTGGTAATGTTGATTGTAGAATGGTGCAAGAAATGGTCGGCAATTAATAATTAAACAAATTAATTGCACTTTCATATTGTGAGATAAGATGCTAGGAAAGGGGTGAATAATCTGTTATCACAGCTAATGCTCTGCTGCATCCAATTCTGGATACACCAGTATGCTAATCTGTTTGCATTAAGATCCTTAACACACACACACCCCTCTTCCTTGGCCCCTCTCCCAACGCTGGTGCTCCATTGATGCTGTATTGACTCCTCAGTCCTGACCTTGTTAATATGCACCAGGGTTGCTTTCTCATAAATATTTCAAGTCTGTGTTTTCAGGCTTCTGAAAACAACCTGTCAGTAGGAAGCCTGTTTCATCCTGCGCTGTGCAGACGGTGCTTTTGTAGCCCTGACCTCCAACATGACAGAATCGGCTCCAAAGAGGCCTGGCCCTCCTGCCCGCCTGACAAGGATAATTGTTCTCCATTGTTGTGCCTGTCCTTCTTGGAGTCTGGAAGGTGTCAAACCAGCTCAGCACAACACCACTGTAGCACCTTTACCAACGTATGTGTATGACATGGGGTCAGAATTAAATGATCCAGGATTTAAACCAAATACAGGTTTGACAAAGACTGCTCCGTACAGCCTGGTTTATTCTGTTCCACTAACGCCAAGCCAGGATCGACTTAGTCGAGCCAGGATCGTAAAAACCAGGCTAATCACATATTTCTTTAAAAGCCCCAGAGGTCGATCGTAGATTCCTTGATCGTGACCATTCATGGAACCAAAGACCGGAGCGGCGTTCTAAAACTTGAAGAACAAGGCACTGGATTAATAAACTTGGCACTTAGCCTGGTCCAGAGCAGGCTATCTTCAGAGCAAAATTTCCATGGTACAGTAAATAATGTGGTATTGCTTTCATAAAACCAAGTCGAGGCTAAACATATCCAGGTTAACTGGCAGTGGCTAGTAGGCTAATCGGCTGAGATAACTCGGCTTTCGTGAAACCGATTCATGGCTGATCCTGGCTAACTTAAGCCAGGATAGCTGATAAATCCAGGCTTTATCACCAATCTAGGTTTTGTGAAACAGGCTCCAAGTCAACAAATCTACATGAAAAAGTCTAATAGATTTAACTGATTATCATTTTAGTTTGATTAACTGTTGCACGCCATTTCCACTGCTGTTCCTGGGCAGATGACAGAAGATAATGACTTGCTTCTACAGATTTGGCCCTAAAATAACGCAAAGTGGTACACAGTATCTCTACAGTCATGTCATCAACATGCATCTGTCCCATCTAGCGCCACCATCAGGCCGTTTTTTTTTGCAAAACACTTTTTTGGACACTGCTCCGCCTCCTACAGATTTTGCCCTAAAATCACACAAAGCAGTACACAGTATCTCTAAAGTCATGTCATCAACATGGATCTGTCCCATTTCCCATATTCCCTCTGGATTGGCTACCATTGCCTTCTAAAGTTTGTTTATGCGACCTGACGGTCGCTTATCTCCAGATTTAGGGAAATTGTTACTGGTTCATGTTAATGCTGATGAGTTTCAAAAATGATAGCAGCCCCTACATTTTGTAATTGATGAAATAGAATTTTATTGATTTGATGCAGTTGTGTCGAACAAAGTTCATTCTCTGATGACAAGGCGTGGGTTCAGTTCACACTTATTTAAATCAGGTCATTTTGGCATTGAAAAAGAAAAAAAAATACACTGTATATCCATTAATATAATGAGAGCTGGTGTTGTGATTGTGAATTGTGGTCTCAGTTTACATTTTGTATTAAGTGATTTCTAATAGTAAATTCCTCTTAACCCTGTTGAGGGATGAAAAAGCATTCGCTCTGAAACTGTATGGAGGGCTTTGTCCACCATACCCCCCAACAGTCTGAACAGGCCTGCTGGGGATAGAGTTACACTGGGGGCCTGAGTCTCACTGGGCCTTCCCCCAAACCAATGACATGGACACCAGACATTTCTCCCAAGGGAAGGCTGTTCCACTTGGGAAATGGGAGGGAAAGAGTCGATGACGTCAGTCCATTATGGCTGTTAATAGTACTCAAGATTAATTTCAAATTTCCTAATATAATGTCATCTTTTTTTTTGTATGGTACTGTACAGTATATCCAACAGTGTATCGTCTAGGTCTAGGATGTCGTCTTTTTGGAGCTGTGTGGAACACAAGCTACCCTATACGTGGCCGTGTGTGTAGGTATGTGGGTGGGTCTGTGGGTCTGTATGTAGCCTGTATGTAGTAACCCTGGGTGACCAGAGAGGTGCTGTTGAGTCTAGCCTGCCCTGAGCATCAACTGCAATACACACACACACACACACACACACACACACACACACACACACACACAGCTCCACTTCGAACAGAGGTTCGATTTTTTTATGTGATCTTGACCATTCCCGTGTGTTCTGGATCTTTTGTTAAGGATACACTGTGCAGACCAGCTGGTGTTTATCCAAGGCCCAGTGAAACGCCTGACAGTAGTGAGTGCACTGCAGTCTCTTACAGTATATGAAAGTACATACAGTATATGATTGATGCTACCGCTTACCTTACTTGTATGTGTCTTCTCAGATGTAGATGAATTTAGATTACATTTTATTGTCACATCATAGGTTACACTTACAGGTGTAAAACGTAAGTATGGGTTACATTTACAGGTGTATAAATACTTACTCACGCTCTGACATCATGCTCTGACATCACTGTGATGTCATGGGAACCAAATCCCTTTTATTGCCTTATATGGAGATATGGAGATCCCTGTGATGCCAGGAGAACCCATTATGGAGATCCCTGATGTCATCAATATTAAGCCCATATCTGTGAATGCCAATATATACGTAATCACTGTAATGTCAGGGGAACCAAATCCCTTTTATTGCCATATATGGAGATCCCTGTGGCCAGATGGCCAAGACATGGCGCGACCTCGCTCTTTAGGGCGAGGTCGCTTTTGGCCAGTAGGCGTCTTACTGGTTTATGTTATATAAATATATATACATGCTTTGTGTCTCTTGATTTTTGGTCATGGGATGTGGCAAACACAACTTTAATAGCACTTCATGATAGAGCCAGACCGATATATCGGTTGTTACTGGACCCCGATGTCAGTATCGGTCATCGGTCATTATCTCTCCGATGTATCGTCGTAATATCAGACCACTACTTGATGACATTTAGCCACTCAGACCCAAAACTTAGAATATATTGTCGTTGCCCGTAAGGATCCATTGGGTTTCATTTTACACTCACGAGTTAAAGATCTTATAAATATAAAGGGTCCATTTGGTTACCAAATTTCCTTCATTTTGCTGGGGACCACCTGGAAACCCCTCAAGGACCACTGGTGATCCCCGGACCATTGGTAAAGTAAAAAAAAAAGTTTTGAAGGTAAGACGTTTTTGAAATTTAGGCTATTTATTATTATTTTATATTATTACAAAACATTGGTTAAACATCGGCAATCGGTGGTCTAGCACTCTCCATCGGCAAACATAAGCATTGGTCAAAAAATATGGCATCGGTTGGGCTCTACTTTATGATCATTGCTACAGGATCATTTGATGCTAAAGGCTTACATAAATTGGTGTTTTTCACACAGCATGCTGTGCTTAGTTTTTGTTCTGGTAAAGCGCAGGTTCTTGAAAATGAAATTGTCAGCAGAAAGTTTTTAATATGCTTTAACTCATTTACTGACTAATTGATCTCCTGCCAGCCATTTTCAACATTTTCACCTTTATTTAGAGACCCAAATAATATGTTGTACTTCACCTACATTTCTTTAGTTATTGGCTTGAATAGAGCATGAGCAAAACATGCTTTTTGACCTATAAATCATTTTTTATACTTCAAACCAGAGATGATATTGCTGCGCGATTTTGGTTAAACCACCAGAGGGTGGTGTGTCTGTGTATTTGTCGCTTGGATCGCTGCACCTACGTCATGTTAACTTGTAGTCCTTAACATGTTGTAGTCCTCAAAGGACTACAATGTACATACTTTTAGGGCCTACCTAGTCTCGCGTAGCCAGACAACTATTCCACAATCTCTGAATGCTATATAGAGTCTGGAACAGCAGCACCCGAACGGCGAGTAATGGAAACGGGCATTACCGTTCAAGAAAAAATATATTTTAAAATGTCATTTCTGCTAAGCAGCAAGCTAAACATGTTTATATGATTTTTATTTATATAATGATAAATGTGTGTGATGTGAGACGGAAACAGAAGTGACGAGGAGGCTTCACTTCTGCTTTAACCGGTACTCATCGTTCTTCTTTCGATGCACCAGACTGTATGCCGGGAGCATTTGCCCAAATCGCGGAGGCAACAGTCTGGCCTCGCGAGACTAGGGCCTACCTAATAAACCCCTTGATGCAGCGTAGTTTTGCTTTTGGAAAATGTGTTCGGTATATGCATCTTTTAGCCCGTAGCAACTGGCAAGACTACACTAGGCTACTCAAGCATTTTAATAGGGATTGGGGAAACAAACAGGGGGAACCAAAACAAAGCAACACCGCTTATTCTGCTTGTGGTTTCCGCCTAGACCGGATCAAACGGCCCATTGTAAACGAATAGGCTTTCCTCCAAGGTGGAAAGTCTGGTGACGCGAGGTTAGACCGGTAAAGACACTCATTCATACTCCTCCCCTACCCACACACAGCTAAAGCTCATTTAGCTTACATAGCTTGTTCCCTTACCTTTCAACGTGGGCGCGCACGTGCGATCTGTGCACAATCGTGCACAGATCTTGCACGATTGTGTGTGTACGCCGTTCCACGTTCACGAACAAAAGAAAAACGCATGCAAAACGGAGCTGCGGTTGTGGAGAAAATAGTTTTTTTTTAAATAATGGAAAATAATAGTAAACAACAACCAAGTGGAGGGACTGCAAGTTTCTGGTTTTGGCGCTTCCGGTTCCGGGTTTCTGGCCATGATCAGTCAGTACAAAAATACTGGGCACTGCTGGGACCCATTTTGGCGATCAGCGATAGTTTCTTGGATTGTTTTATAACCACACTAATAAAAAGACGTAAAAGGCGTTTTTGGCAACTGTCACCATTAAAAAAGGGCGTAAAAGACACTTTTGGCAGTTAGAGTTTTTAATATTGATTGATTAGTTTAGATTACAGAATGATTGGATTATATTACTCTTATTGGTCTACTCTATACTGAACCACTGTCTAGAGCAGTGGTTCCCAAACAGTGGGTCGGGACCCATTTGTGGGTCGCATGTCCATTTTTATTGCTCGCAAGTAAATATCACCTTGCTTTTTCATTTCCTACATTTTATTTTTTACTTATTTCAAAATAAATTATATTTTTCCCCGCCAAAAATCTAAAACATTTTATGAATTAATAAAAAATAACATTCCTTGGGCTAAAAACGGACTCACAAAACGATGGTTTAGTGATGAATCATCACCTTTCACCGTTTTGTAGGGGCCATTTGTAGCCCACAGAATGTTTTTCGTGCAAAACAAATGCTTGCAATGGATTCAGCATCATGAACAACACTAGTTTGACCCCTCACATGCTACTTAAAAGTAGATGTTTTTTTGTATTATAGTAAAGTTAATGGGACACAAACACAAATCTTTTTTTTTTTACGAGGTTTCCCCCGGGAGTTGAATTTCAACCTTTTAGTACATATTATTACACACCTTTAGAAACACATTGGTGAAGAAATTTCTTGGTAAGGATTTACTTAGCAGATTTTCTTATGTTCCCCTTACTATCTGGACATATTGAAGTTTATTGAGGACTTCGGTGGTGGTGCCATAGAGGATACATTTGCAATAGTCAAGATGGGATGTAATGAAGGCGTGGATGAGTGATTCCACTGCAGGAAATGACAGAGAGGGGCGGAGACGGGCAATGTTTTTGAGGTGGACGAAGGCGGTTTTGGTGACCTGATTTACAAGAGAAGGAATGAAAATGTGGGGTCGAGAATGATGCCCAAGTTATGGACAGTTGGACACGGGTGAAGGGTGTGACACTGTCTACTGTAATGTTCAGTGAGTAGTGGAAATAGTCAGTCTACAAGCTCAATACGTCACATCGCGTCATGTTCTGAGATTGTAGATCTGCTATTTTCACAAGTTTGGGTCACAAGGAGACATAACATTTCTCTTTTGGTCTCGAGCTAAGAAGTTTGGGAACCACTGGATTCTAGACATAAGTGTTATAGTGCTGCTACTGTAAATGTCTTGAGAAAGCATTCTACATTCCACTAATAAGGGCCCCTCTACAGAGACGAGTTTAAATAGGCTTAAAGGCCCAACCTGTAATTGCAACCTCCAATAACTATACAGTATGTATAATGATTATAGGCTAAGGTGAAATGTATTGTCTGGACTTGTGCTTTAAACACTGTGTAGGCAACTGTTACAACGTATACAGAAAGTGTGGTTGATACCATTGGCTAAGTGTTGGTGCGATAACACATTTTTCACATGTTCATATCTTCCTGACATTTCACTGGGGTATAAGAAAAAGCTGTGCTGCTGGCGATATTGTAGCATGTACAGTATGACATTGTCAAGCTAGCCTACAGTGATGTGTCTAATATGCAATTTGCATACTTAGACATTTTAAATACTTAAAGCCCATAGAATAATTAAGATGGGAAATAGATTCAGCATACATGTATATGTACTGCAGTACTGGAGTACAACGTATTTCTGGTGACACTTGTTGCCAGGGTGGATACAGACACATCTGCAGGGTGTAGGGAGATGATGTGCAGGGTGGAGGCTGGTGGCACACCGGCTGTTGAATAAAATCATATGGCTAAAACGCACAGACTTGAATACAGCATCTATGTATTTAATTTTTAATTGCGACCGTCAGGTCGCATTTACTACCAAAACCTCCACCGGCTGGCTGGCAGTCAGTCAGTCAGTCAGTCAGTCAGTCAGTCTGTCCATCATGTCACACTTTTCCCCAACTCATATCTCCGCCACCGTTGCCCCAAGACATGCCAAACTTTGCACACACACTCCTTGCCTGCCAATCCACAACCTCCACCCCTCCAGGGACCCCCGCAGCTCCAGGGACCCACAGGGACCCCCAGAAAAGTACAAAAATGACCAAATTACCACCCCCAAGGGGTTGTTCACCGGGAATTCCCGGGGACCACCGGCTCCTGGTGCTCCAGAACGGATGCTAAAGTGGTCGCACCCCCTAGTGGAGGACCCCCGCCACTGCAGCGCACATGTCATGTCATTTATATCCCTTTAAGCACAAGTAGGTGCGCTTGTGTACAATGTGTAGAGTGCACAAGGGCTGGAACAGAAAAGCATCAAAGGACTCATCCTTTTTTAAACTGTTATTTAATTATATTTGTTTCCTCTCCATCTATATTTTAATGCTGCCTGCTGATTATGTTTGCTATTTGTTTTTGTTTTCTCTTGTCAGGAGCGGAATAGAAATAAACAGTAACCTTCAAGCAAGCTCTCTGCTAGAACGGCAACACTAAAATGATGTAGGACTTTCAACGATTTGCCTAACCACAATGAAGAATGGCCAACACTATCTCTCTGCTGAAGATGACAATGTATCTGATCACTTGAACCTGAATGTAGACGGAGTCATCTGTATCAGTTCACTGGTGTATTAAACATCATATATTTCTGTCTCACAAAAAAGAAAAGAAAGATGGAACCTAACCCACTTTAAAAACTGTCTTTAAAGCACTTTGAGTCCTTCTAAACAGCCTCTAGCAATACCCTTAACTCTCCAACTCTATTTTTTTCTTCTTTGATTATATTTGTGATCAACTAAATGACTAACCAGTGTAGTCAGATAAGCTTAATGGGCTTATAAAAACGAAAATCAGTTTTTCCTTTTAATGCCTCAAAAATGTGGGATAAAAGAACAGGTGAAATCAATCACCTCATAAAGAGATTTTTTTAAAATGTGTATACAATTAAATAAAGATTATACTTTAATCTGTATTCCCTTGTCTGATAGTTCTCAGACGGAGGCTGTGATTGATTTTCGTGGGATGACAGGGAAGTGGCTGCAAACATGCCAGTCGTCCAGTGTTTCCTTCCTCTCTGCCCATCTTTCCTTTCAGCATCCAGTTTTCTGTGTACCAAAAGATGACGATTATGCAGCGGCTGAGCTGGCAAGTCCCGGCTAAATGCACGTTTGTTTTCTTTTTTTCTTCTTCCGCTGGCTCACTCATTTTCTCTCTCTGTCTCTCTGTCTCTCTCTCTCTCTCTCTGTTATGTGATCCTGTCATTCTGAAGTGCATTTGTCTGAGGAGAAACCTGCTGCTGTGACAAAAGTAGCAGAGTGGCCTCCTTGGGCCCAGTGGGTGACTGTTGCTTTGACGTTGATGTATTGTACTGTACCTCAGGCTCAGCCATGCTGTCTGTCCTACACAACTCTCTGTAGCACTTTTGGGATAACCCTCCCAACAACCACCCACCCACCCTCCCTCACCCCCATCCTGTTGGTTTGACTGGGACCTCCCCCCCCCCCACCCCTTCCCCTCAATTGAAAGGATGTGACAGTTTTCTCCTCTAGGTGACTGACTAACTAAATAAAATTACCCATGTTTAGCGGAAACTGCGTTGGTGTCTTGTTTTACGGACTACGGCCTACTCGGAAACGATGCAAGTCGGGAACGGTATTCACAGCTAAATCTTGAGTGTTCATTTCCCTGAGCGTTAAAATTTTTTAATCTGCCCACCCAACCAAGATTGACCGTTACTATGAATATTTGTAAACTTCTGCTTGTCATAGCACAGCAACTTATTAGTATAGACTTAATGTGTACATGTGACTCCATACGGTACTCACAAAATTGGATTGAAATCCCAACGTGTTAATTTTAAAGTGCGATGAATTTAAGGGCCGATTCATACTCACTTTTAGAGCCCCCCCCCCCACCCCAACCTTTGAATGACGTCATATTGTAGTTTGGACAGAGCCGAACCTGAAATAAATTTGTCTCTAAAAGTGGAGTATGAATCGGCCCAAAGACTACGTTGAAATACTGTAGGCAACTCATAGGAATTCATGGTGTGAATGCCCACCCAGCACCATGACACTACCATTCTCCCACTTCAAGAAAAGGGCTCTGTATCTCTTACATCTGTAAGTAATATAGTGTAATTTGACAGACCATGGCATTTCCTGTTTGCTCTGTACAAAGGACTGTTCCATATACAGTACACCATCTGTCTGAATATGCATTGAGAGACAATCCCTCCATGTATAAATGTATACCTTTGGTCACATAAACCAATAAATAGTCATGATATCAACAAAATCGTTATTTTCACTGTCAGAAACCTACATTTTCATTGTGCACTATTAAATTTCCATCTGCATCACTGACAGCTGGCTAATATTAAAATTAGATGTATACATGACTGAGAGGTTTTAGGTGATCGATAAGCCAGTATCATGCTATAACCATTGGTACCGTACAGTATGTGCCTGACTTGCTTGCTCACTGTGAATTTGGCTGACTTGTCAACAGTGGTCGAAAAAGTACCCAAATGTTTTACTTAAGTAAAAGTATCAATACGGCAATATAGAAATACTCTGTTTAAGTCCAGAATTCAAAATGTATTTGAGTAAAAGTTCAGAAGTATTGACATGAAAACAAACCAAAATTAAAAGTAGGCCTACTCATATACAGAATGTCCCATTTCAAGTTTTCAAACGTATACAAATCCTTTGAAAATAGATCTACAAGACAAGCTTGCATGCGTCGCATCGCGATGCATTGTGATGGCTTAAATGTATTTAGGGGCTGAAGTGGTTAATGTATGTTTTGTAGTAATAATTAATTAAGTTAAGTAAAACGTTTTCAAATAATTGTAGTGGAGTAAAAGTAGAATTTGCCTCTGAGATGTAGTGTAGTAGAAGTAAAAGTATTGGAAATTGGAAATATTCAAGTAAAGTACAATTACCTCAATAGTACTTAGGCCTAAGTACATTACTTAAAGTAAATGTACTTAGTTACTTTATACCACTGCTTTCCCCCCCATTTTATTTAATGCTGTACCAATAAGCATATTTCAGTCTATGTCCACGAGAGGGCGCCATAGTACCATATGGCTGCAGTGAGTGAGCTCCTTCGGCTTCGACTTGCTCTCTATCTCTATCTCCACAAGACAAGTTCACATGTCCTCGTCGTTGGAGCAGTTAATACCAGCTAAGCTTTGCAGTGAGGTGGAGGAGGACAAATCCCACTTTATGTTTGTCAAGGATGAATGAAGAACGGTAATTATAATAAGAGCGGAAGCTTTGGATTGCAACTTCGCTCCCTGTGTTAATTTTGAACAGCCACCAGGTTTTCTCAAAGAAAAATACCACACTCCTGCCTCCATTTGTCTGGGAACACAACAACTAAACTGAACAGGGAAGAGGGAACTCCATTTATACCCTAAAGATGTCATTACAATTACTAGTTGTATGTAACCGTGTTGAATAGCACAAAGGGTAAACTATGAATGCAGTTTAAATTAGAGACCTCTGGTTTGTTTTTGATTGATTGATTGATTGAAGGCTTTATTAGAAGTTTGCATAGGAAAATGTACAGATTCATGACGGTACAGTTCACTGGTACAAGGTCTACTAAAAGGAGATCCATGAAAAGACTAAGCTTATTTCAACAGGAAACCATTTAAGTATCTCATATAACATTGAATGACAGACAAATAGAACACAGTACTATGCAGTAGATATGTAAAGAAAAGGGGGGGGAAAAAAGTAAATCTAAATAAACAGTAAGTATATACAAGGAATATACAGTAAATCTAAACAAACAGTCAGTATATACAAGGAATATACAAGTATACAAGTATATACAAGGAAGGGGCAGGGAGGGTAGGGTTGGGCTAGGTTTTTTACCAGTTGCGAACGGCTGCTGCCTGTAAGTGGTTTTTCAGGGCATTTTTAAAGGATGCTAGTGATCCACACTCCTTTATGGCCTTCGGTAAGGCATTCCACATTTTTGTGGTATAGCAGAAGAACGAGTTCGACCCTTTCTTTGAGTAGACTCTGGGTTGAACGTGATCTGTGGCACTGCCTCTGGTGTTGTAATTATGGACATCCTTAACGTTTATAAAGTATTTTGACAGGTACTTGGGTATCATAGTGGTGTGGTGTATCTTGTACACCAGGCCCATTGCAAGTTGCTGTACTCTGTCATCTACTCTGAGCCACCCCACTCTTAACTGGTGAGTAGCGGTGAGGTGAGTCTGATAGGGAAGGTTAAGCAGGACCCTAATTAGTTTATTTTGGGCTGTTTGGAGTTTAGTTTTAAGGGCTTGTGGGGCGTCACGATACCATACGTGGACTCCGTAGTCAAAGAGGGGCTGGATTATTGCACCAGCTATGGTCTTCAGTGTGCTGAAGTTGACCATTGGGGCGATCCTCTGTAGGAAACGAGTTCGTTGGTTGATTTTTTTTATTACTTTTGAAGTCATCTTTTCGCTGGAAAGATTAGCTTCAAGGATACATCCTAAGTAAGAGATTTCGTTTTTTGTGTTATGACCTTGTCACCCACTTTGATTGTGAAGTCATCTACCTTTTTGAGGTTATGATTTGATCCAAAGAGGATGGACTCGGTTTTTCCCAGGTGAATTGATAATTTGTTGTCGTTAAGCCATGTGCAGATCTTACTCAGTTCAGAGTTAAGTGTCTTTTTAACCTGCAAGTGGTCCTTACCCGAGACTAGGAGAGCCGAGTCATCTGCGAACAGGAACAGGTTGCAGTCGCAAGCAGATGCCATGTCGTTCACGTATATTAGGAACAACAGAGGTCCCAGTATGCTACCTTGAGGAACACCACAGCTTACTGGGAGGGGGGGGGACAGGGTTCCGTTAATCTCCACCACCTGTTCCCTCCCCACCAGGTAAGATTGCATCCAGCTCACTGCTGCGCTGTCAAGACCGATGGCTTTTAGTTTCTCAATCAGAATAGCATGATCCACGGTGTCAAATGCCTTCTGGAGGTCCATCATGACCATGCCACTATATTTGCCCTGATCCGCTTCGCGTTTGATTTGGTCAGTCAAATAGAGAAGGCATGTGTCAGTGGAATGGGATTTTCTGAATCCAGATTGGAACTCGTAAATCAGATTATTCTCATCGAGATATCTTGCAATCTGTTCGTAGACTATTTTCTCCATGACTTTGGATATGGAGCTAAGAATGGAAACGGGGCGGTAGTTTCCAGGGTCTAGTTTGCTACCTTTTTTGTGCAGGGGGGTTACTTTTGCTAGTTTGAAGTCCTGGGGGACATGACCCTGTTCGATGGAAAGGTTAATTATGTGGGTAATGATTGGAGCAATGGTGGCGGCTGAATCTCTGAGAAATCTAGCTGGGATTTTATCAAGGCCAGTGGCCTTGTGCTGAGGTAGGGCGCTCAATTTTTTAAACACTTCATCAGTTGTCACTCTGGAAAGTTTAAAGCTGTCTTTTCTGACGCCCAGTTTTTTGTAGAATTTTTTAACAAATTCTTCACCATACCGCCCAGATGGGGCGACCAGTCTTTCGACCAGTGAACGGGCTGTGGTGGTAAAGGTTTTGTTAAGATGGGTAGCCACTTCTCCTTTGTCAGAAATGAGAGCGGCGTCCGTTTTGATGTTTATGTTGTGGCATATGGTTTTTGATTTTAAGCCTAATTGGTTGTTAAGCAACTTCCATAGGTCTCGTGGTTTGTTTTTGTATTCATCGATTTTTTCGTCGATGTAGTTTTTTTTGGCGGATCTAACTAGGGCGGTTGTCTGGTTTCTAAGTTTCTTGCATTGAGCAGTAAGATGCTCAATGTGGATTTTGAGGTCAGGGTTGATTTTTTTTCTGAGCTTTTTGCAGCACTTTCGTTTTTCATCGTATTTTTTGTCTCTGAGTTTAGCTGATTCTGCAATATCTGAGTTATACCATGGCTCTTGGCGGGCTTTAACCCTGGTGGTATTCAAGGGGGCCACGTCGTCTAGAGCATTGGTCAATTTGGTTTTAAAGCCACACCATGCTTCTTCGACATCTGTAGAGCAGTGAAAGGTCGGATGATGCTTACTGAAGCTACCCTGTAATGACACACTCTGCTGCTACTTGGTTTAGCCTATTCCTTAATTATAGCAGGCAATTATGTTACTTTAAAGGCTTAAGAATAATGTGATTACACAGCAATTTTAGGCTACTTGTTACTGTAAGGCCTGTCATGTTCAGCTACATTTTATTTGTGTGATCATTAGGCTACACAGTACCTACACAAAATATATTCAGAATTGGAATTAGTATGGTTACATAGAGGAATATAATATGTGTATGAAACATTTTACAACAAATGTTACAACATCAGACATCATTGATGTACTATATTCAAGTCCAAATCACCTGTTTGGTCTCAATATAGCCCATTATTGATGTAATGAATACATTGGACCACAATGGAAACAAGCACCAAGGTTCTCCTTTTTAGCATTAATGTATAGCTGTGCGTCTGTATTTATTGCAAACTGTTAAGAAAGTATTAAATCAATCAAAACAGTATACGTTGTTGGTCAAAGTTGTTCCAGGGTCATGCCAAGCTATCTTTTCAGAATCATCAATGTCTGGAGAGGAATCCAGACCATCTGACTGAGTGGAGATGAAAGATGAGGAGCTGCTTAAACTTGGAAAGCTGGACTGGCCTTGAGGTTTCAGTCACACTGAAGGCTCGTCAAGAGATGGCTCAAGGCAAGGTTAGGAAAATGTCGATTCCCCTAGCTGTTTTGAAAGTTTTCATACACTCTACCATGGTGTGTCTCTACATAAAGCCTGATACTTATTTGCTAAAAACTGGGTTTAAGCCCATAAGCCCAGCCAGACTTACTAATAACATTAGCTTTATTGGAAGGTGACAATTTCAAAAGGTTAGTGTTAGCTCTACACAGTCTACAGGTTTTTACAGCCTTTATTCCATCCTAGCGTGTGACTCAATGTCAGTTTATATAATCAGCAGTTTCTTTTCATGTTTCCAGGGGTGTCGCAACAAATTCTGGGCCCTGGGCTGGGTACAAGGATTCACTGTGGGCCCCCCATGAATGTTCTTCATAGGGGGAGGGGGTTTAACCATGGGTTTAACCCATTTAGACTGTGAACGCATTATTATTTTGTGCTTTAACTATTGAAAAATAGATGCGAGCTTGTAGATCAGCTATTTTTGAAAAATCGTGAAAATTTGGGCAAGTATTTGAATATTTTTGACATGATTCTATAAGTGTCAAAACCCATGTTTCTATGTCAGTGCATGGTGCTCAAACGTTTTCATGTGAAGGACCCCCAAAATGAAATCTATTTGGCCCTATCTCAAAATATTTAGTTCCAGGGACCCCCCAGAAGCAAAATTTGAGTTACAAATGTTCGCTTGAAAAATACATAATATTCAAAGATTTACACACATTTTCACAACTTTTCAAAAATAGCAGGCTAATTTTTCAATAGCTAAAGTATAAAATAATTAAGGCCCCTCCACCTTGGGCCCTAGGAACTCAGTCCCACTCCCCCCCCCCCCCCCCCCCCCTTGTGACGCCCCTGCATGTTTCTTCTTCTGTCATGGTTATATCATTATTAACTGAAAGTGGAGGCTGAACATATTCTCTAACTTCTAACATATGGCGCAAGCTAGAATACAATTGGCAACCCGAGACGTTTATAAAAGCACAGCCCAGTATTTTCTCACTATCTAATTGCAATAATTAGAGAGATTAGAGAGTTGCTGAAACTAGCTTTGTTAAACTGTCATCATTTGAATTATGGCGGACAGGGTTAAGGGTTTCGTTGCCTTCAGGGCTAATGTTTGACTCCCCCCTGTGTGTGTTATAGTATAAATACATACACAGGGTCAGGGGGTAGACATAGCCATGAAGGCAAATTTATTGCTATACATTTTATAGCAATGAAGAAATGTCCAAGGGTTGGCCGTGTGGTACGGCGTTTATTCTTGAAAGTCTATTCTCTTGAACAGAACAGCTTAATGTTTTAAAATGATAAAGATCGTAATGTGTTCCTCTCATATTGTGTGTGTGTGTGTGTGTGTGTGTGTGTGTGTGTGTGTGTGTGTGTGTGTGTGTGTGTGTGAATTTATTTATCAAAAATATCATGCCATATAGTGATACAGTATTCAAGGGCAAGAAGGGTCAGTCACCCGAGAAAGACTTGGAGTAGAACCGTTGCTCCTATGCTTGGAAAGGGGTCAGCTTAGGTGGTTCGGGCATCTAGTACGGATGCCTCCCGAGCGTCTCTTCTTCTTCTTTCGTGTATCATTGTCCTTGATGATTGGTTGCACGTCCCACTGAGAGGAGACCCCCGTGGCAGATCAAAGACCAGATGGAAGAATTAGATCTGGCCTGGGAACGCCTCGGATACCCCTGGAGGGAGTGGATGATGTTGCTCAGGAGAGGGAACACTGGAAATCTAGAGCTTTCTATTGAGCCAGCCTAATGTTCTAGTTCTGTAGTAAATGTTCATAGTTTAACAGTTTAACCGCAAACCATTAAGAAATGTGTAACTGGTTGGTTAAAGGATTCATTTGTTACGCTATTATTACTTGCGCCAGCAGAGAGCGCAAGTACTGATAGATACCTTTATTATCCCAAGGGGGAAATTTAGTAACTGCGTTCGGCTGCGTAGGTAGGTAGCCGTGTGTGTTTAAGCCTGTAGCCAATCAGGGACCAGCATTTCCGGTAACGTCATCATTAACAGCCAATGAGGGACCAGCATTCCTGGTGATGCCAGTTTTTATATCCCGAAGAAATGTAGATATAGAAATCAGAATTATGTTTGTTGCGACCGTAGGGAGCAGTCACTATGAAGACCTGCAGCAGTTGTCTGTCACATCTGTCACACTTAATTGTCACACTAGTTATCTGTCAAGCTAACAGTACCCTCTAGTGGCCAACAGTGGACTCTCTGACCACTGTTGGCCACTAGAGGGTGCTGTTCACCAAGCTATGCAGTCAGAATGAGTCCCAAAGCTGTAAAAATGCTGTCAGGGAAATAAATAAATAAATATGGCAGTAAATTAGTTAAAAGTCGGTTGTTTCCGCCCTTAGGCCTTCTTACTTGTCTGCTAACTGTCTTGGGATTCATTTATCTCTCCTGAGTTTGTTCAGTCGCTCCTGCAGGTCAGCGTCAACATCTGCCAGATCAGAGTGGGATTCAGCCTTTTATCTCCTTCCTCCGATAGGCTTCCTAACGGTAGGCCCGGTAGGCCCAGTAGGCCCAGTAGCTGATCTGTAAGACTAGACCCAATTCATCCAACACTTGGACAAGATGGCTTCACTGTTTTCTTCGTCATCCTCACCAGCCATAGCATCATCCATTGCGTCATTAATCATGTCCTCCTTCGTGTCCATGATTTCACTCTCTTGTTCAAACTCCATCAGAATCTTTTGAATCTGAGGCATGTTGAGCTGTCTGTTCATGCTGGTCATGGCTTTGGTGATGCCTTTCGTTGCCTGTGTCATGCTGTTGTTGGACTTTAGAGTCTGACCGATGTCAGTCATGCCCAATTAATTGTCAGACTTAGCTCCATATATGGGGCTCCAGGAGGGGGTTTCTGATGTAAGAGCTCGGTATGCCAGTTATCTCCATACTAGTTCCAGGGGAGACTTGGGTTGGTTAGTTATCTCTATATATAGGGATGTCAGGGTTGAGTAGGTCAGTTATCTCCATATAGGGGTTCTGGGCATCCTGACACGGTACATTGTTTTGGCATCCATTTATGACTAAAGGCCCATTCCCACTGGGCAGTGGGCAAGATAACAGATAAAAAAATCTCTTTCTCCAGATATTTTTCCATTCAAAGTGGATGGTAGATACAGATAAAAAAATATCTGCCAGCAGATATTTTTTTTGGCCCAGTGGGAATGGGCCTTAATGCTGGCAAGTGAAACGTTTACAGCCACTGTGGAAATACGTAAAATATCAAGATGCTTTCTGGCATACGTTTAGTCACTCAAGGCGGGAAGACATGTTATTTTCACGGGAGCATGTATGTCCGTCCGGTCTTTGGCTAAAAGCCCGATTGCATGCACATGACCGCCCCGTCACACACCGTATTATGGACCTAGTCTGTATCTGCAGTATCCAGGCAATTGCTACTCGGGCTTGCCACTCTTAGGTGCGTGGATGTCATTCTTTTGTCAAGATCTTTTTGCTAAAGACCAAACGCACATGCTCCGGTGAGAATAACTTGTCTTCCCACCTTGAGTGACTAAATGTATGCCAGGAAGCATTCTGTAAAGAACATTTTTCAGAGCATACTTGCCTGCATTAGTCATAAATAGATGCGAGTGACACCGCGTTCAGGATCCCTGGGGGGAGAAGATGACAGCCTCCACGTGGCCTCCCCTGCAAGTAACAAGAAACTTCACATACTTAGGGGTCTTCAATGGTTTCAGGCCAAGGAAGGACCCCTTAGTTGAGAGAGAGAGAGATGAAGCAGGGACCCCCACAACCTGTTCATAGATTCCATATAGTTTAATTGTTTGACAGCACAATCGTCAGTGTAATTTGGATTCATGTCAATTTGTGTTTTCAGATATTTAACCACTTGAACCGTCAATACTTAATAAACTTGACCTTTCATTCTGTACTTAGTCTGCTCTTTTTCCCCTCTACACCAAACCTCTTTGCCGAAAATAGCTGATCTACAAGCTCACAACGCCTCACAGCGCGAGGCGTTGTGAGCTTGTAGATTTTTGGGCAAAAGTTCTCAGAATATGGACACTAGAGTTCAAGTTGTTAATAAAAAAAAGGTTTTTGGAGGACCCCCTCTAGTAACTCTGAGGGGTCGAGGACCTCTTAGGGGTCCCGGTCCCCCTGTTGAAGACCCCTGGTCCAGATCTTACTTGATAACTTGAAAGATATTTTTACTCATAAAAATAAACCAAAAGAAAAGTAGATCACATCATACGATTGATTGATTGATTGATTGATTGATTGATTGATTGATTGATTGATTGATTGAAGTATTTATTAGAAGTTTGCATAGGAAAAGGTACAGTTTCATGACAGTACAGTTCACTGGTACAAGGTCAGCTAAAAGGATAAGCTCAGGAAAGCTGCGGCTTGTTTACATCGAGATCCTTTTTTAAAACTCATATAACATTGAATGACAGACAGATAGAACACAGAACTATGCAGAAGATATCATCAGAAAAAACAGTCGTAAAAAACAATGAAAAATAAAATATATATATTTACAATAGAAGGGTCAGGGGGAGGGTATAGGTTAGGCTAGGTTTATTGTTACCAGTTTCGAGTGGCAGCCGCCTGTAAGTGGTTTTTCAGAGCGGTTAAAAAAAAAGTTAGGGATTTACACTCCTTTAAGGCTTTCGGTAGGGCATTCCGAACGAATGTGACCCTTTGTTTGAGCCGAATCTGGGTTGAACATGATTTCGGGGCGATCCTCTGTAAGAAACAAGTTTGTTGGTTTATTTTTTTGACTACCTTTGTAGTGATCTTTTCACTGGAAAGAACGTAAGTACGTAATTTAGTTTTTTCGTGTTATTACATTGTCACCCACTTTGACTGTGAAGTTATCGACCTTGCTAAGGTTTTGTGTTGATGTAGGGCACTCATCAGTTGTCACAGTGGCGAGGTTAAAATCATCTTTGCACTTATGACCATACCATACCAAACCATGCCACATTATATAATTAGGTTGATTAAGAACATGCAGGCTCAGAATTCCCCCTTTGATCATTTGTGTGTTTCTCATACTACACATTTTTGGATCATTGACCCATTTGCAAATTGTTTTCACCTTGATTACATGACTATGATAATGTGTATGATTTGCGTATAATGTAAAAAAAAAAAAGATTATTTAACAAAACTCACCTGGTTTAACTCACCTGGTTTAACTATAACAGGCTGATGATATGTGTGATGTTAGTTTCATGTCGATCTGTCCAACCGTGATGGAGATCAGCTGTTCCCAGACAAACACTAGGACGGACAAGCGGACATAATCTCCGTCCGGCCTGGTAGGGGGAAAGAAAACACACCCAGTGTGAGTATAAGCAGTGCCCATCCACCTGTTTCGCGGGAGTTTACTGGAGATTATTTGGACCACATTTCCGGTTTAACAGCAGACATACAAGCTCACGTCGTGTCGCAGATGCAGCCCGTTGTGAGCTTGTAAATCACACTCGGCTGCGGCGCCGGAAGCTCGGTACAACGTCTGCGCAATGCACTATGGGGCGTTGGAAACCCGTGGATACTCTGTTTGATGAGCGTGTGCAGTTATTCAGGCGGTTTTACTCAGTTTACTATCAGAACCGTCACAGCTTGTCCGTATCTGTCCGACGACCGTACGGGTAACACCTGACACTGTGGTTCCCCTGACACATCACTGTGTCAGTGATGTGTCTCAGAGCAGGGATCTCCATATGTGGGCATAAACAGGTGACATCATAGTGATGTCAGATACTCAGAGCAGGGACCTCCATATATGGGCATAAAAGGGATTATGTTAGGGATCTCAATATATGGGCATAAAAGGGATTGTATCCCAGATGATGCCCTGTTAGGAGAACCACACTAACAGAATCCATATATGGCCAAGACAGATGGCGCTTAAGGGGCGAGGTCACTTTCTGTTGTCTTACTGGTACTACTGTATACTACTATAGAGTCTATACTACTCAGTTGGTACTCCTCTGTTTGATGAGTGTGTGCTGTTATTCAGACCGTACTACTTTATTGGATGTGTGGGCACTGGTATCCAGACGACACAACACAAAATGTATGCCGGCTCCAGGTGGGGTCTCTTATCTATGGAGGTACAGTATGGACATATCTGGGCCATCATTATTCATCTTACAGTTGGAGGTCATACACAGGCCCGGTTCTTCCCTAAGGTGTCAGGTTGTTGCCCACTCTTTTATTTATGGATAGGAGAGAGGGAAAGAAGCAGGAGAGCTAACAAACCGTGAGTGAGAAAATTAAAAAACGGGGTGGAATTAGTTTAACAGATATGTATATTGAATAAGCTGTGCAGGCGGCCCTATACCAGCAACCAGAACACTGAGACTGAGCAGAGTTTACTCAAGACTGCATGTGTCCAGGTATGTACTGTATGCATGTGTGAAACTTTAATATGGACCTGGATGAAACATTCACCACTAGAGTTGTGGGAAGAGAACACAGGATAAATTCAGAGGCCCACATCTATACCTCTCTTGCACTGGCAGGGATGGTGATTCCTGCAGGCTTTGCTGGACATGGACCAGATACTCATTGAATTCAAAAGGTTAGAAACGGTCCTGTGTTCAGGCCAACGGTATGCATTGCAAGGGGGGGTGGGGGTTCAACGGTGGGTTGTGCAGCACGGAAAGCACTGAAATCTAATGCATTTGAAATGAATTGGATGAAAAGATACCTCGGAATGAAATATGAAATTCTGGCTACTGCGGGCTGGAGCCTTGGGAGTCATGGGATCGGGGAAACTAGCCTGAAATGCATGTGCTTCTTCTGTGTGTGTGTGCGTGCGTGCGGGAAAGAGAGACTACGGTCGGGCACGGCTCTGTATGAGCGTACAGTGGGTGTGTATCTGTGTAATATGATGCACGCTGCCTGTGACTTCCTCTTCCACCCCTCCTGTTCAGGCCTGATGGAGATTAAGGGCCATTAAAGGCTCTCTGCTGCATGTGCAGTTTCTATTGATCACATCGACTCAACTCACTGTAGCCAATGATCCGATTACAAGTGTTGTACCCCAGTCCCTGTCGCACCACCCCCACACTCCGCCACCGCCATCTTCCCTCCTCCTTCCCCCTCTCTGCCCTTCGTGGCCCAGGGTGCTCTGCAGGGACAGGGGGGGGGGGGGGGGTTGGTGGTGGTTGTGACTGCTGGAGCTGATGTCAGCGCTAAGGCCCATCCCAGAGGGACCAAGCCCCCAAGGCGAGACTCTGAGTGTCTTGGCCTCATTGTCTGTCTGTCGTTCGAAGCCTTCCTGTAGTGTCCGTGCATGTAGGCGACATTACAGTACGATGGGGTTTAATGACAACAAGGAATGTACAGGAGAGAGAGATAGGTGGGCCGTGGCACAGGGAGCTAAATGGATTCAGACAGTCTGAGAGGCATACACTCAAACCCCTACAACCCCCTCACACACACACACACACTTCTCTCACCCCGTCCGTCCAGCAGCCTTTCATTGCTTGCATGGTCAAACAGCCCTGGGGGAACTCTCTGTGAGACCCACAGTGGTTATTAGCATTGACAGAGGCTCTTGCTAATCTTCTTAGTTTCCAATGCACATAAACTGTCCCACTGCACTGCCGTTTCAGGGGGAGGGGGGGGGGGGGGGGGTTCCCTGCAGAACTGGCAACCTGTTCCTGTTAGAATTTTGTGTTGATTCAACTGTTGACAGTTTAAACAACGTGTTGTGAGGCAGATTTGGAACGTATTTAAAATATGATGTGGAAACGGGAAACTTACAAGAAACTTTAAATCCAATATGTTTCATATTGGGAAAAATACCAAACTGCAATATCAGTCGAATAGCTTGAACTTGTTTGGCGTTTCAGCTATAGCATCATGGCACTATCTCAACTACAGATGTTGTCCTATAGGGAATAGTTTTCACTGCGTTCAGCAGACATGTTCTATTTTTTTGTTTGTTAAAAATTGAATTCCCTTCATACCTTTGATGCATGATACAGTAAAATGTTGTTCTTCTGTAAGTACAGACAAGTACTGTGTAATGTGACAGAACTGGGTCTGAGACGAGACGGGGAAGGTAGTGAGGGTAGTGAGGGTAGCAGTGGATGTGGGCTGTGTTCTGCAACCCGGTTCTATCACTCAGCCGCATCGGCAAGGGATTCACACAACCCAAACACTGAATCCCACCAGGACAGTTCTCTGCAAAGATAAAAGCAGTTACACAGGGTTTCTAGTGCTGTAGAAGGTATATTATGTGTCTAATGTTGTGCCAATTCAATAAACACAGGTTTTCTGATTAAACATTTGGACACTTTGGTGTCCTTGGGGCCTGATCGGGGGCCAGAACTGGAAAAGGAATTTATTTTCTTTTTCCTTTATTTATTCAGGTGAAGTCCATTGAGAGCAAGCTATATTTTTCAAGGACGCCCTGATCACAGCATATAAAACACAATACATATAATGAAAAACAATAAGAAACATTTGAAACCACATTACAACTTCACAGATTCAAATAAATATATAGTGTTACATGAAACGGGTGCAGTCACTATGTAGTGCAAGGGTCTTCAACAGGGGGTCCGGGACCCCTAGGGGGTCCTCAGAGTTACTACAGGGGGGCCTCCAAATCTTTGTATAATAGAAAAAAAAGTCTCCTTTTTTATATTAACCACTTGAATCCTAGTGTCCATATTCAGAGAACTTTAGCCAACAATAGCAGATCTACAAGCTCACAACGCTGCGAGGCGTTATTTTTGGCAAAGAGCTTTGGTGTAGAGGGGGAAAAGAGCTGACTAAGTACAGAGTGAAAGGTCAAGTTTATTAAATATTGACGGTTCAAGACAAGTGGTTAAATATCTGAAAACACAAATTGACATGAATCCAAAACACACTGATGAGTGTGCTGTCAAACAATGAAACTATATGAAATATAAAGCATAGCGTAAGTTTATGCAGGGCATGGGAGTCAAGTCGCTGCCAGTCTGAGTGTCAGTTGTCAGTCAGCTCTGTTCTCATACCTCATTAACATATCTGCTGGTCATTATGTCACATGACTGCCATACTCCAATCAGAGCTCTCAATCAGTAGGGAAGGCTCCTTTAAATAGAGCTTGCTTTCCCTACCAATGCTTGGTTCCGAAGCTTCGGAATCATTTGCTGCTTGCTGCTGCGGCTGCTCTACTCTCTGGTTCTGCTCGAAAGCTTGGTGATACCATATGGTTCTGCTTTAGATACTGCTTACTGCCGTGCTGCTTCAATAGCAATGCTAGCCTGCTTTTATATCTGTTGCTATCACTATGCTACTGCTAACAGTATTATGCCTAATGTTAACTACAGCTATCATGATGCACTACTTCATTAGTTCTCATTTACGTGTTTACTACTACTCATAACTTGAACAAGGTCTCATCTAAAATGTATTACTAGCATGCTTGCTTCTCAGAAGAGAAAATATTTCAACAGTATAGCATATGCTAACAGTGGTAGTAGTGGAAGCTTCAAATTGTTTGTAGCAACATAAGCTAACAGCATGCTTTGCTCTACAGTGCACCCCGAACCATGATGGCATTGGCTGTGATTTGTGCTGCCTAGAACAGTATGTGAACTGTTGTTCCTGCCCAGCTTCCAGTGCTGTTTGTCTCCAGCAGATGCCACACTGGGTTTCTTAAATCTTTAATCGCAGGGCTACACTCTGCAAACACCAGCTAGTTCGGCAGCTAATCCAACATGTTGGCCGGTGTGGCCATACTCCCTTCAGATGCATGGCTCCATGCAGGGATTCCCATCCTGCTTTAAACAGGTGTAGCCTATGCTATTATTGATATCATGCATGGATGATATTCTGATGCTATTGCTCACTTCTAATATATGCCTCTTTTACCAACATTGCTGCTAATCATATACTAATGCTACTTTTACTCTGCAGGCAGGTTGGAACTACTGAGTATATTTGTGTATTAAGATTAATGCTTTGCTCATTCAGGAATCATGTCAAGTGTTTACAGGAGTAGCACTTGGGAGCGTGTCGCTATTTCGACGTGTCATTTGTTCGACGGCCCGCAATTTCGACGCGCCGATAGTTCGACTTAGGGATCGCGAGATTTCGGCGCCGCTGTTTCGACGGCACCCTTTTTCGAAAAAAAGGACGCCAATGTTTCGACACGACAACTGTCCGACACGACAACAGTTCGACAAGACGGCACGGTATTGCGACAAGGCAGCACGGTATTTCGACAATGAAAAAAGTCTCTCTCACACACGCACAGACAGACTCACAATGCCAACTAACCCAGCCTTACCTCCCCGACTTTTTTGTTCTCTTTCTCGTCTCTCGTCTCCCTCCCTCCCTCTCTCGCTCTCTCTCTCTCGTCTCCCCCCTCTCTCCCCCCTCTCTCACACACACACACACACACACACACACACACACACACCCACCCACCCACCCCACAGGGCGAACGGCGGACTGGTTACTGTCTTTCGCACAATGGCCCAAATGTAAACTTTTGTTCTGCTGTCATAAGCCCGCGTTTGCCAATAAAGCTCCTTTGAAGCCTATGTTGCGTTGGATTTTTGGCGAAGTGACCTGTATTCGTGACATGAACTGTAGGCAGGGGTGTTGTGGCAACTTGTGGGGGGAGTGGGTCTCCATTTAGAAGCCCTGTGCACGGATTTATTAGCTGGAGCGGTCGCATGCATGCGAGTGATCGCCGATTAGGCCTATAATAACCTCTTTAATATGCTCCAGACTGTCCCGACAGAACTTATCACACCTAGATCAGTAGTGTTTTTGCTCGCGCATCTTCTGTCTGTCTGTCTGTCTGTCTGTCTGTCTGTCTGTCTGTCTGTCTGTCTCTCCCCTCCTCGCTTTCTCTCTCTCCTCCATGCTCTCCTCTCCCTCTCTCTGTGTGCATGCTTAAAAGAACAGATCTGCAAGTTAACATCCTGTAGGCTACTATCCGACGGTGTTGATAGCCTGTTATTTTTGCCTTGTACTGCCTTGTTTAAAGAAAACCTCCATGCTCTGCAGCTTTCTATTGGACACAGACAGGTTCATATGTGCATAGGCCTACAGCTAGGGAGGAGAGTATATTTTACGTTTATATGGGGCTAGTACATTTTGCACCCATATTACTGTCATGTCTTTATAATATGTTGCTTTTAACAAGTAAGATAAGTGATTGGCGGAGCCTGTTGCGCACTGACTGTGGTCATTCATTAGGCTACTCTTAAACAGGGCCGTGCAGTCCATACAGGCAAACCCCACACAGGCTGGGGGCCTCATGAGATTTTTTATTTTTATTTTTAACCAATATGGGCATGGGCCCCAGTTGAGCTGTTGAACAGAGAACAGTTGAAGTGAGGGTTAACATGAAACAATTGCTTTGGACATATGAGCTCATTAGAATATGAAAAGAGCTTGGCTCTCAAAGGTGCAGGCCAGATAACAATGGTCCTAATTTACCCAAGCAGTTCCTTCATGTGTGTTCTGTGATGTCACATACATCTTTAAGAGGCCCCAATAAACCCTGTGAAAATGTTATCTCATCCTAGGGGGCCCACTTCAAACTGTCCAGGGCCCCCAAAAATATCAATTTGGGGGCCCTCAAAACTTTTTTAAATGTAAATATTTACACAGACTTTAGAAGAAATGTATCCATTCCGGATGCAGGGAATGGCCCCCCCCCCCCAGGATGAGATTAATTAAAGTAGCTATGGACTTAAAATATATATGAGGGTTACCAAATTGAGGTACATATATTGATATATATATATATATGTATATATTCAATCTCATTTGGGGCCCCCCTGACAGTTTGAAGTGGGCCCATGATGATATCAACATAATGAACGGTAAGCGACTTAAAATAAATGTTATGTTTAACTTAATACTTTAAACAGGTTTACTGGGGCTTCTTAAAGATGGCATGCTAGTTTGTTTTACTGGCAATAATTGAAGTAGCTATGAATTGAAATATAATTAACAGGCTGCCTGTGGACACACATCCATTTACATGTATTTAGTGTGAGACAAAGGTTGAGAACCACTGCAAAACATGCACTTAAAGTTATTCTTGTTCTTATTATCATTAAGGTAGTTATTTGTAGGTAATAACTCTGATATTCCAATTATGTAATCTTGTAACTCTAAAAAATTATGTGAGAGTGAAGCACAATTGCTTTGGATATATTAGCTCATTAGAATTTGAAAAGAGCTTGGCTCGCAAAGGTGAGACCAGATAACAATGGCCCTGATTACTCAAGCAGTTCCTTCATGAATGTTCTGTGATGTCATGTACACTAATTTAAAGGATGCAGGGAATTGATCCATTTCTTCTAAAGTCTGTGTAAATATTTATATTTAAAAGGTTTTGAGGCCCCCTAAATTGATATACATATATGTGTATCAATTCCCTTTAGTTTTGGGGGCCCTGGACAGTTACTTTAAAGTGGCGCCCCCCAGGATCAGGATGAGATCAATTTTTCACAGGGTTTACTGGGGCTTCTTAAAGATGGCACGCAGTGTTTGTTTTACTGGCAATGATTAACATGGACTTAAAATATATATGCAATTTTGATGGTTACCAAATTGGGCCCGGGGCCTCAAACTGGGGGTTGCCTTGCCTGGGGCCCCCTAGGCCCTAAGCACGGCCCTGCTTTTCCCGTCCGTAAAGATTACTTTACCCCACGTCCTCAGGTAATGTTAATCCAGAGAGAGAGAGAGAGAGAGAGAGAGAGAGAGAGAGAGAGAGAGAGGGAGAGGGAGAGGGAGAGGGAGAGGGAGGGAGAGGGAGAGAGGGAGAGAGACGAGAAAGAAAACAAAAAAGTCGGGGAGGTAAGGCTGGGTTAGTTGGCATTGCAGTGAGTCTGTCTGTGCGTGTGTGAGAGAGACTTGTTTTTTTCATTGTCGAAATACCGTGCCGCCCAGTCGAAGGAGCGTGCCACCCAGTCGAAAGACCGGCGTCAGTTTTTTCGAAAAAACGTGCCGTCGAAACAGCGGCGCCGAAATCTCGCGATCCCTAAGTCGAACTATCGGCGCGTCGAAGTTGCGGGCCGTCGAACATTTGGGACGTCGAAAAAGCGAGATTTCCCCGTAGCACTTCCCCTTTAAGGGCAGAGCATAAGGGGAGGTGGCTGCGTCTGGGCCTGTTTGGCCATGCAGAAGCCTGAGTCCGAGTGTTTGTTGGGGACCTGTCCTTGAGGAGTGGTTCAGCTAGTATTCGGTAAGAGTCTTGAATCAAATATTGATGCTTAGATAATTCAGTGGTACAGCATTTCAAGATGTTAGAAGTTTTATGGAGGGGGTTTAAATGTTTAATGGTTAACATATGCCTTTCATGGGTGTAAGAACTTGTTACCATGAGAGAGATTGTCATGTGCTACAGTTGAATTAGTCCATATTCAACTAACTGCCACTACTTGGAGTAAAGTAGGTGAGATTGCGGCATTCAAGCGAGGATCAACACGCTCACTCTCACACTTGCTTAAGTATGGAAATGAAGGTTCTTGCACAGGTGATTATTTGGCTTTATAAACACCATAGTTAATGTCCTATGTGGTGGAATGGTGGAAAGTTGATAAGGGAGGTTGTTAAATGGGCAATGCATCATGGGTAGTGTAGTCTATGTACTGCTACCATACACATTCACACTGTTCTCAGTCTAGCAGTGTTGCCAGGTCTGCCCATTATAAGCAACTCGGTCTTGTTTCCCCATAACTTCTAGTTGTGGGTTGTTTTGTTCGGGCTTGTTCTGAAGTAAAGTTGCTTATTTGGCTTGCTTTCAACATCCTTCCAACATGCTTCCTGTTAGAATCAGCCTAGTCTGTGTGCAGAGTGGGTTAATTCCCTTTTTGAGCCACATGAGGTCAAGCAGCTACTGTGTGTGTAGTGTGGGGAGAGTTGAAGACTTGTTAGAAGGTTGCATGGGAAAAGTACAGTTGCATGATGGTACAGTTCTACTAAAAGGAGATCCTAGGAAGCTCTCCCTATTTACTCAGGAACCTTTGAGAGAGAGGTTTGAGTGAGGAATATTCCAGCATGGTGAGAGGCTTGTTCACTGCTAAATGCTAATGTTAGCGCATTTGGAACCTTTGAGTTGTATAGAGTAAGAGGATACATTCCAGCATGGGGAGAGGCTTGTTCACTGCTAAATGCTAATGTTTGAGGCTAATGCTAGTAACTCAGGGGTTGTCATTGTCTCATGCTACAACGCTAGCATGGCAACACTGGGATAGCCATGTGAAAAGCTTGTTCACTGCTAAATGCTTATGTTAGCGGCTAACGCTAATGTCTTTTGCTACAAACGCTAGCATGATAACACTTAAGTGGCCATGTGAAATGGATAAACTGAGTTGATTATTGTATCTATGCACAGCCAGTACATGCTGAACGTTGTTCGGAACAGCGTTAAACACTTGTTCTGTAATTTTGCACACTGAAAGGCTCTTCGGTGTAAAAAACTATTTACTGCAGGCTGGCTGTTGCTTTGACTCTACCATTTCTCTGTATGCTCAACTTATGCTCATGCTAAAGCTGCTACATGTCTGTTGCTAACAACATGTTTCATTTCCAGGCTTCTTTCTTTATCAGTCGTGCTGCTATCTCGGATGCTACAATGATCACATAATTGTGCTAATGGCTTGTTGCTGCTGCTTCAGTCAGATACTATCATGTGTCCTATAATTTCAGCTATTGCTAGCTCCACTCAACCTGCTGCTGCCTGCTAGCATAACTGCTAATAATTACAGCTAATGCTACTGCTAGTTAATGCTGACATCATGTTTAACTTTACAACTCATGCTAAAGCTGATACATGTCGGTTGCTAACATCATGTTATCATTACAGCTCCATGCCGGAGCTGCGGCATGCCCACTGCTACGGCCTCAGGTTTTATCATTGCAGCTTCAGGCTAAAGCTGCTACATGTTCTGCTAAATTGTGTTTTTCTTTATAGCTTCTTGCTGAGGCTGCTACATGTCTGCTGCTAACATCATGTTTAACTTTTCAGCTTCATACTGGAGCTGCTGCAGCATTTCATTGCAGCGTTGTGCTGCGTACTTTCTGCTAACATGTTTATCTTTATAGTTCGTCCACTACTGTATAATACCATGAGGCCAGTCAGGAGCCGGTCGGCACTGCAGAGGGCATTGCTACTACAGCTTCAGCTAACGCTACTTCTGCTGCAACCATGAGCCTGCCTGCCTGCATGCTGCCTGTACTCCCGCCTGCCTGCACGCTGCCTGCCCGCCTGCTGCACACCCGCCCGCCTGCCTGCTGCGCGCCCGCCCCCTGCTGGCCCGCCTGCTTGCACGCTACAGATTCGGCAGACGGGAGTGGCTGCCTGCCTGTTTCATGAGCGACATCCATGTGTCGGGAATGGGATGATCAAGGATTCTGGATCGAGGATGCTCACCTGGACCTCCTCCCGAGCCATGAAAGGCAGGTCATTCGTTAATCAAACTGCATCTTCATCTAAAGGCATAATTATATGGCTGATAAGTCAGATGTATTATATAGATTGCATGGTTGTATTATAATTAATTATAATTATAATAATGATCGTTGCAACAAGGCTCAAGATGATTCTAAGTATATTCAAGTCTCTGCAGCACCTTATGATGGTATGAGTTAATTGATATTCAGCCGGGTAGTGCAACAAGGCAATCCAGTCTACGTTCTCAACTAATACTTCTTTTTATCCTCCATTTCATGGTATCTGCGTGGCCTCTGGCGAGGCAAGCTGTATCAAGCGACTTCCTCTTACTATACCCCTTGTGCACAAACTGGTGGCTCACTTAAGGCAGGGGTGTTTCGGTGCATATGTTGATTTGTTACTAGAAACAGTTTTCTTCTCTGCTTTCTACGGGTTTCTCGGGTGTGGGGAATTTACCTCTAATACAGATCGCTTTGATCCTCTTCACGACCTTAGCATGGCAAATATCACGGTCGATTCTCACATGTATTCAATATTTCTCAAGCACTCTAAAACAGACAAGGAAGGGACAAGTAATTATTTCTCAAACTAAAACCATGTTTTGTCCTCTGTCCTCCATGGTCCGGTACCTGCAAAAGCGTCCCCTGGCGAGGCAAGACGAGCCCCTGTTCCTGACGGACAAGGGGAAGTCAATGTCAAGGGCATGGTTTACGGCCAGACTCCGTCTCCTCTGCAAAAGATGCGGGATGCCTCCAGAGCTGTACACGTCCCACTCGTTCCGCATCGGCGCAGCTACATCAGCAGCCACCCTGGTCCCAGCTTCAACACTCAAAGTCATGGGCCGCTGGTCGTCAACAGCGTTCGAACGTTACATTCGCCCAGGGACAGCGGACATTCTGGCGGCCCAAAAAGCCATGGGCGCGATGGAATGAGGAGTCGGTCTATCCGAAGCAACAAGGTGGTGGCACGGGCAGCGCAGCTGGTAGGGATTAGGCTACTCCATGCAGGTTGATGTCCAATAAACATAGGTAACTTTAATTAGCTCACTCCCCTTAAGCGCGGTGCACAGCTCAGTAAAGTAAATTAAAAGTAAAAGTAAATAAAAATAAATAAATAAAAAATTATAAAATACAAATAATTATCAATCATGCAATTAAATTAATCCAAGGCCAGCAGGGGAGCTTCCCGGCTCGAATGGCCTTTCTTTAAGAACATCTGCTTCTTAAAATAGGCTAATCATTCAAGAATAGGCGAAGCTTCGCAGCTACACAGAATAGGTACATTTTCACTATCCATAGAATGATCTCTCTTTAAGATGCAGCTGTATCTTTTTTGCATAAGTTAAATAAATTCAACGTAGAGATCGCAGCCAGCGGCTGTTCACATAGTTACTGCTAAGCGTTAGGATGGCTTCTTTGTGGTAAAGACTCTGCAGTCTTTTTGCTTTAATCATATAGAAGTCTGCAGTGGCGCTCTGCTGCTTCACATAACCAGAGTCTGACTGACACAGGTTTTATGTGGCGTTGGGTTCCGTGTTTTGGGGGGTTTTAAAGCGCTCTCTGGTTGGCCGAGCCCTGCCAAGACAGAGAGCAAGCTCATTAGTTTTGGGGGGTATTGCTGCGTTCCCTGATTTTGCTTAGCATGCTCAGAAATGCCTGCACAAAATTCAGGGAGCATCTCCGATCGCGGAGCCCTTCAAACGCCAAGTTTAACTGTATTCCATTTATGCAATAAATGGTTAAATATCCTTGCCAATATCTTGCCGAGTCTATCTGTTCATTATGTTATTAATTGTTATATTCTTGACGTGAATGTTCCTGCCTAAAATAAAGCATAGCGTAAGTTTATGCAGGGCATGGGAGTCAAGTCGCTGCCAGTCTGAGTGTCAGTTGTCAGTCAGCTCTGTTCTCATACCTCATTAACATATCTGCTGGTCATTATGTCACATGACTGCCATACTCCAATCAGAGCTCTCAATCAGTAGGGAAGGCTCCTTTAAATAGAGCTTGCTTTCCCTACCAATGCTTGGTTCCGAAGCTTCGGAATCATTTGCTGCTTGCTTCCTCCTCCACCCCAGCCTCCACCTTTGCATGATCACTCTGGCTAAGCTCAAATACTTGTGATTGTCTGATTAAGTTACAGGTCAATGTGGTTAAGCAAGTACTGTGATCTTGTCTAAGTTTCATGTCATGTTGTTAAGCTCATACTGTGATTTTGTCTAAGTTCATGTCAATGTTGTTAAGCTCAATACTGTGATTTGACTATGTTACATGTCACGGTTATTGCTATTTGCTATTCTATCCCTATGGGGGGTATTGCTGCGTTCCCTGATTTTGCTTAGCATGCTCAGAAATGCCTGCACAAAATTCAGGGAGCATCTCCGATCGCGGAGCCCTTCAAACGCCAAGTTTAACTGTATTCCATTTATGCAATAAATGGTTAAATATCCTTGCCAATATCTTGCCGAGTCTATCTGTTCATTATGTTATTAATTGTTATATTCTTGACGTGAATGTTCCTGCCTAAACTATGATAAGGTTGTGGGGGTCCCTGCTTCATCTCTCTCTCAACTAAGGGGTCCTTGGCCTGAAAACATTGAAGACCCCTGCTCTAGTGTGTCTTCAAGAAGCACCCTAATGTCTCCATTGAGACCAATCATACCAGTTTCAGAGAGTCCTGAAGTTTGTTCCATTTGTGTGGACATTTTTTTATGTGGACTGGTATATCTAATGTGTGTCTGTAAACGTGTTGAATGTCCATAAACCTTTGGTTCTAAAAGCGTCGGACCTTGGAGAACATAGTCTCCAAGGTCTATAGTTGACGGGGGTCCCCCAAGGATCAGATACCAGCTTGTTTCCCTCTGCACAAAATCTCTTCTGTGAACAGCCAATCTACAAGCTCACAAACGCGTTGTGAGCATGTAGATCAGCCATCCTCCATCATCAAAAGGTGTGTTGCGTGTATACTTACACATGCATGGATGCACACGTGAGCGTGTATGTGCATGCGTGCGCGTACATCTGTGCTTTGATATGGCACAGGGGCTGGGTGGAACTACTGATCCACACGTTGCAGCCCCAATTACATCACAGGGCAGAGTGGTCAGGCTCCTGTCATACATATTAATGCAGCTTCTGGAGGCATCACCCATACACTTTGATTCCCTGAGATCTGAGCTCGCCATTGCATGACAATTGCATGTGCACACAAAGTGTATATAATGGTTCTCTGCTCTAGGAGTGCACGTGATGCACAGTGAGCGTGACTAGATCAAACACACACTTCTCCATAGGGGGATGTTGTGTGTGCGTGTGCGCGTGCGTGCGCGCGTGCGTGCATGTGTGGCAATAACGTAAATTACATTGACTCCTACTAAGTAGCCTACTGGTGCATAATTTTCAATATAAGCGGCAATTAAAATGTTCCATTTTCCACCATATGCTTTGCTCCTATCAGTTTAACAATTTCCCTGCAATAAGATCAAAACAGGACATTTATTTTGTATTTATAGTCGTAGGATTGTTACTAACAGCTTCAGTTGTGGGAGCATTGTTTAATTATGAATCAGCTGTGAGCACAGGTGACACACCAATCAATCACCAAGGTTTGCAAGCCATGTGAATAACAATAATAATTTAGCAACGTTCTCTTTAAAAGTCAGTCAACTTTAGAATCAATATTTCTATAGTGAAAAGCATTTTAGCACTGCACTAAAACCATAGGGAAGTAGAACTAAAATGGTCCCAAATGCCCATACCACAACTGTGTGAAATTACAGAGCAAATGCTGCTCAGTGCTCACCCAACATGGTGTCAGACACTGTTGCTTCCAGCAGAGGGCCTCGTTGCTGTTACATGAAGCAGTGGAGAAGACAGGTTCCATTTTCTAGCACCTAAACCAACACACACAATGACTACCAGGGGTGTCGCACCAAATTCTGGACCCTGGGTACAAGGATTCACTGTGGGGCCCCCCCATGAATGTTCTTCATAGGGGGAGGGGGTTTAACCCATTTAGACTGAGAACGCATTATTAGCATTATTTTGTGCTTTAACTATTGAAAAATAGCAGATATACAAGCTGAATTAAAAAAAAATTGTGCAAGTCTTTGAATATTTCAAATCCTTCTAAGGTTTTTTGAAAAACCTATGTTTCTATGTCAGTGAGTGGTGCTCAAACCTTTTCACGTGAAGGACCCCAAAATGATATGTATTTGGCTACGGAACCCCATCTCAAAATAATTAGTTCCAGGGACCCCCCAGAAGAAAATTTTTAGTTACAAATGTTCGCTTAGACATTTAAGCACATTTTCACGACTTTTCAAAAATAGCAGATAATTCCAGGCCCCTCCACCTTGAGCCCTAGTAACTCAGTCCCAAACATTTGAGTTACAAATGTTTGCTTAAAAAATACATATATTCAAAGATTTTGTACACATTTTCACGACTTTTCAAAAATAGCAGATAATTCCAGGACCCTCCACCGTAACTCAGTCCCACTCCCCCCCCCCCCCCCCCCCTTCCCTTGTGACGCCCCGGCACAGAGACAATGCTGAATGGCACTGAATTTGATGAAAAATCTGTGATACAGGACACCCATATTCTGCTAATAATTCAGCAAATTGTCAGAAAATAGTGAGAAGAAAGGCTCATCATTGCTAATGCAATGTTTTCATTGCCATTTGAATGAAGATGATGATGTGACACAACAAAGTACGTTTTCATACAGTACTTCCAAAATAATATCTCCTATTGTACATTTCTTTTCACAGAACGCCAAACTGCTATATTTCCCACTGCGCTATAGATGCCTTGAAACAATGGTAATGTTTCAACGTGGTGAAATAGATAGGCACACCACCAGGGTGCTCAGTAGGGGACCAAGCATTAGTCTCACTGGACCTCATTTGCTGCTGCTGCAGTGTTTTGATTGACTTACATCAGCTTAAATGAATACCAAATATCTTCTTCTTCTTTTTTTCTCAAAGTAAGCATAGTTAGAGAACTTTTACTAAATGGAATGAGTGAATGGAACCACAGAGCAAATACTTATTGTTTTTATGCCCAGAATTGCCTATCCATGCAAAATAACCTAAAATCCAACATAATGGGTGAGTAGGATTTGAATTGGTTTATGCAAGATTATTGGGTCACGATTTTCACACTCGGGGTATTAGGTTTTCATGAGTGAAATAGCAATGGCAGTGGGTCTCCATCTGTGGGTTTTGCAAACTTCTCGTCACGCAGAGACTACAGCCACATCCTGCTGAGGACTGAGACTGTTGGTCTGGGGGGGGGGGGACAGTGATAATTTAAACTGCAGTACAATACACAAGCATTGGATACATACAACCAGTAAGACTCCCTAATCGGGAGCTAAGCGACCGTTGGTCGCTTATCTCCACAAATAGGGCAAAAATTTGTTTTTCCAAAATCTTCCTGATGGTGGCGTTAGATGGGACAGATGCGTTTTGATTACATGACTGTAGAGATACTGTGCGATTTGCGTGATTTTAGGGAAAAATCTGTAGGAGCAGTGTCCAAAAATGTGTTTTAAAAAATCGGCCTGCAGGTGGCGCTAAATGGGACAGATCCATGTTGATGAGATGAGTGTAGACATACTGTGTACCGATTTGTGTGATTTTAGGGCAAAATCTGTAGGAGCAGTGTCCAAAAATGTGTTTTTAAAAATCGGCCTGAAGGTGGCGCTATATGGGACAGATTCATGTTGATGAGATGAGTGTAGACATACTGTGTAGCGATTTGCGTGATTTTAGGGCAAAAATTGTAGGAGCAGTGGCCAAAAATGTGTTTTAAAAATCGGCCTGAAGGTGGCGCAATATGGGACAGATCCAAGTTGATGAAATGAGTGTAGACATACTGTGTACCGATTTGTGTGATTTTAGGGCAAAAATTGTAGGAGCAGTGTCCAAAAATGTGTTTTGCAAGAAACAGCCTCATGGTGGCGCTAGAAGAGGGCCATGTGAGAAATGAGGGGTGGGGTCTCCGCGCCGCCTTGGCGGACGAATAGGTACCGGCCCCGGCTCTCCCGGACGCTCCTAGCCCGAGTTACGGCATTTTATGTGAGCTGCAGTGGAGGGGGTCCTCCACTGGGGGCGTCACCACTTTTGCATCCGTTCTGGAGCACCAGGAGTCGGTGGTCCCCGGGAATTCCCCGTGATCAGCCCCGTTGGGGTGGTCATTTGGTCATTTTTGCACATTTGGTCATTTTTTACACCTGGGGGTCCCTCAGGGACCTGGGGGTCCCTGGAGCTCCGGGGGTCCTTGGAGGTAGTAGTTTGGCAGGTAAGGAGTGTGTGTGCAGAATTTGGCATGGATCGGGGCAACGGTTGCGGATATATGAGCAGGGCAAAAGTGTGACGTGTGACAGACTGACTGACGGACGGACGGACTGACAGCCGGTGGAGGTTTGGATAGTATAGGAGTGCAAGTAACTGCGACCTACGGTCGCAATTACAACAGAACAGCGAACACCCACGCGCACGCACGCACGCACACACACACACACAGACACACACACACACACACACACACACACACACACACACACACACACACACACACACACACACACACACACACACACACCTTACAGAAGTATCTTGGCGAAGAGAAGGCTTAATTTACAGAGTGAAGTAAAAAATGGATGGGTCTTTCTAGCAGCGCTATTGATCTTTCTACCCTCCCCCAGCCCCCCCATCTCTCTCTCCTCCTGCCTTCCTTCTGTGGTTACATTACTTCCTGTGTCATGGAGTCCACTGTAACATATCTGATTCACTATGCATTCTCCATTGATTTACTGTGCCTCTCACCTCGCGTGAAGAGACACAAATACCACGTTGACTTTGATGCCGCTTCTGGAAAATAAAGAGAGGAGAATATACAGTGGTATACAGTATGTGATGTGTGTATGTGAGAGTCAGACAATCCACAATACAACAAGCATTATTCCAAGACAGACCTCTCAGTTTCGTGACCATGTCTTCGTGGGATGTGCCCCCGACTCCCCTAGATCACTGGTCCCCAAGCACTGGGTCATTTTTATGGGATCCTTTTTTTCCCCTAGGTTTTGTTTTTAATTATTATTTCAAAACATTTTCAAAAACATTCCCAAAAAAGCTAAGCTTTTCCTGAATAAAAAAATGCAATGTTTTTTCTAAGTAATTTCATGAATAAATAAAAAATAAAAAAATCTAAGAAATACCATAAATTAGAAAACGAATGTCTAAGAAGTAGTGAAAATAGCCGATCTACAAGCTCAGGGGTGCACAAGAAGTTAAGGTTTCATCATTGTGTTCCTCAGGCTGGCGATAATATGTTTTGCATGTCAATTTATGTGAATCAAGACATCCATGCACAATACAATGTCATTTCAAAAATCAAGAAACATATTACCAGACTGAGTATATCCAATTGAATATGCAGGGACCGGGGAGGGCCTAAAAGGAGGCTGCAAGTAATTGCACAAAATCACAACCTGTAATTATGGCTTTGGTCATTAACGCTTCATCTGAAAGGAATAGAATAATCACTTTTGTTTGCATGTGCAGTGTGAAATTATGTTTATTAGGCTCATGCACGCAGGTACAGACAGCATACTGTAGATATAGGAATGTAAATAAAGTATGCATGAATCGGTGTATGCATGTCTGCGCATTCACAATGCATTTAAACACACACACACACACACACACACACACACACACACACACACACACACACACACACACACACACACACACACACACACACACACAGAGTCATTTACATATCATCTACAGCCATCTGCTGTAAATGATAGGTAATTAACTCAGTGCCTTTGTCTCTGTGGCTGGGCGGCTGACATATAGGAGCTCTTCAAAAGAATATATGCAAAGAATGGACTGCAAAACAATGAGAGCACGAAAGAGAGACAGAGCGAGAGTAAAAGAGAGCGAGAGAAAGAGAAGAGAGAAAAAAGGACAAGGACTAGATGTGCGTGAATGATGCTGCAGAAACCCAGAGAGGAAGAGAAGAACCATTATATGATTGGGGGGGGGGAAAGAGGACAACCTGGTTCTGAGAGGATGCTTCCACATAAAACATGTGTGCATGTGTCTGTGTACGAACGTTTTATGTGCATGCCTGCGCGTGCACATGTGCGTGCGTGCGTGCGTGCGTGTCTAACCTGCCATGTGGTTCACCTACAGCCTCACAGTCAAGGTCAAGTGATATTGAATAATACTGCCTCTTAGGTTTACATAGCTTCTGGTTAACGCTACATTGACAGCACTTCTGCTAGTCAAATATGTACAGTAGCCTATATTTATCCCTGCCAGGCCAGAACGGCTGAAAGGTGAGGGATTATAGTCAGTCTGTCCCTCCGTCCATACATCAATCCATCCCTCGGTCCATGATTCTAAACACAACTGCCATTTCCGATTGTTACAATGTTTTTTCCTTCACACTTCAACACACCTTTTGCTAATACTCTTCTTACAAATTTTGTCCAAAACAACAATGGTTTTCATACTCCATTCTATTGTCTTCCAATAAGGTTTGCGTGAAGGAACCTTTACAAAACGTGTCATGAACACAGCATCTGATCCAACTTTGAAGCACGCATACAGTAGGGGCCTCTAAACAACGCAAAGACAAACAAGATTGCACTTACACGCATAGGGGGCACCACAAATGTTAGAGACAAATGGTCTCGTGAATCGTGACAATGACTGTCCATAGCTCAATCCTCCTCACACATTTGTGGCCAAGATCCTATTTCTTCTAAAATCACACCCAGTGTGAATGAGCGGTGCAGGCTGCTGAACAGCACCGCTCGGTGGCTGCAGCTGGTGTTGCCGTGCTCAGACATACACCTCGTGCTGATACAGACATACACTCGTGTTCGGTCAGATGTTGGATCGGCACGCACCGCTCAAAAATTCCATATATCATGAGCATACCACCTATCATAAACAATATACCCACATTTTAATTGCATGTTGAGGGGCTGCTCTAGAGTGCACCTCCAGTACCACTTTCTCCTCTGTCATACAAACCCTATTTCAGATTCTGTGTTACGGCTGCACCCCATGACTGACACAGGCCTGACGGGGATCTGCATGTTTAGCGAACCTTTACACTAGTGTAGGTCATGCATTATTTTGCACATTGCAGAGTTACTGCAGCCTGGGTTGATAAAACCTGTATCTCACGAACAATACGTACTGTAGAAGAAATGTAGTACTGGGAAATAGAAAATGTATTCCCAAGAAATAGGGTGTTTAATTACAGAGAACAGGACTTCTTCTTTGACAGTCCTGTTCAAAATAACACATCGAGTTGATTTCACTGCTGTCCTCGGCGTGATGCCTGCACGTCGCAATCAGAAGCCTTTATGAATCCCAATTTACACTTGATTGTGTGACAGTTTCGCTCTGCAAAAATCGCAATGGCGCACGGATTAGTCTTTCATCATCAGCCGCTCCCATACTGTACCATATCCTGCTTCTAGCAGTATGTGGTCTCCGGCATGCAGGCCTGGCTGCCTCTATCAGAGCTATAATTAGCCAGGTATCTCCTGCGGTAATGATGAGTGGGAGAGGAGCCCTGCGTCTAGCCTGCCTGGGCCGGGGACAGGTCTGGAGTCAGTGCCGCGGCACAGCATGAGGGGGAAGGACATTTTTACATTTCTACATTTTGGCGGATGGGATAATTAGGGCGTGTTCAGAGATCTGATCTCAGGTAAGAGGTGACAGGGTGCTGGGAAGGCTGGGGGGGGGGAACACAGTCTAACACATGCTTGCCTTGCTGCCTCTCTGCCTCCCGCCCCAGTCGACGGGCAGGGCTGCTGTAGAAGGAGACAAGGTATAAAGGGTGGGTGGTGGCAGGGAGAACAAGATATCGCAAACCATCGGCAGCAGATGGACGTGCGATGATGCTACCACTGTAGGAACAGAGCAGAGGAGGGAGCTTGTGTCTGTTAGAGGGAGAGGGAAGTGATTTCAGGGATAAAAGGTACAATATCGGTAATGTTGCAGAACAGATGAGGGCTGCGTTTTTGGGGCTGACCATGAGGGAACGTACAGTATAAGACGGCACAGTGAACAGGGGCGTGGCGCCGCACAGAGACACTGATAGATGACCCTATGCTGCTTTCCCCCAGAGCCGTGTGTTTCAGCCGCAATCTCTCTCGGTTGGAATCATTTTGTTCTGTTGGCTCACGGGTGAAGATGAGAAGCTGAGGGTGCGATGTAGGGAGCGCGAGAGAGAGATGGGGAGCGTGTGCGGGTTTCCCAACTGGTCTTGGGCCTTAAGCAAGATGCAGAATAGATCCAAATTTAGAAATTTTTAACTCAAATCTTTGCTTCTGGGGGGTCCCTGGGACTAAATATTTTGAGATGGGAGTCCGTGGCCAAATACATATCATTTTGGGGGTCCTTGACATGACAAAGTTTGAAAACCACTGATATGGCAGCAACATACGTCTTTTTTTCTCCAGAAAATTGTTAGGATTTAGAAGACATTTGTAGAATCGGCCTATATCAGTGGTTAAGGACCCTCAAAATGATATGTATTTGGCCGCGGACCCCATCTCAATTTATTTTGTTCCAGGGACCCCCAGAAGCAAATATTTGAATAGACACACAGTGCTCAGACCCGCTGGCAAACGAAAGGTGGTGTCGATGCGCGGTCGTGGGTATTTCATCTACAGTATAGCCCACATCTACAGTCAGCACAAGACCTGGTCTTTAACCGCAGGAGTCCTCCCCAGACACCCACCGCCAACCCACCTGCACCAGTCAGCGGGATACAAACACACTAATGTGCTATTCCAGCAAACAAACAAACAAGTGTTGCCATAGTAATTGCAGTGATTAGAGATAGTGCAGGGGGAGCAAACCGCATGTTACTGAGGAACATGTGACCTTTCACCAGAAGGAGCCCTGCGATTGATTTCTGCAGTGCAGGGTGCATGCAGGCCTAGCAGCGCACAGACTCGGAATGGAGTTTATAAGCTCCTGGCAATATGAGATTCAATATAGAGGCAAAGCGGAGGCAAGTTAAAGTCTTTGCACTATAAAATCGAACATTAGTCTCAGGATGTATTGAAGAAACTGCCTGGACTCTTCTGGCACAGAATCTGTGATAGCCGAGTTGTTAAGTCTATCGAGTCCACATCTAGCTACTCACAGGGCATTTGAATGCAACACGCTCTGCGCGTCGATATGAAACGGATGTCCTGACACATTCAGCAATTTATTTTTCCTGTTCCAACAGTAACACACTGTTCCTGGGTTTCATGAAAGCCAGACCAAAAGGCTGAATTTTATGTTTTTAGTTTTTTTTTCTCCAAAGCAACGTCACGGCCGTTTAAAACGGGCTTAGTCATACAGACAGGGTTAACGGCGTTAGAGGAAAATCAATTGTTGAATTGCAGTGTAAGGTCCTCGGGGTGAGGTAAACACAGAGTTAGCTATACATTCTGTCTCGAGAACTTCACAAAAAAACGTTCTGGAAAAGGGCAATGATTCCCAATTCAGGGCATACAGACCATGACACACACGCACGCACGCACGCACGCACGCACGCACCCACACACACACACACACACAGGAAATTCAATTATTTGTTTGTAAACACATTATACTTAGTTAAAAAGGCTGAAAGCATTTAACGTCGAGTTTGGGGGGGAGTACAGAGCTAAATGACTCGATGACACACTCAAGTCAGTTTCCAGTGAGTCATCAGTCGAACTGATCAGCCGCTTTTTCCCTGGATGGGGAGGCACCAGCATGTTCTCTTTCTCTCTCAATCACAGCTGGCAGGAAGACATTTTTAAGCACTACCATGTCTGTGTTTCCCAAACAGTGGGTTGGGACCCATTTTTGGGCCAATCACGGGCCAATTTTTATGGGTCACGACTCGAATAAAAATCCCATTTTCTTTTCTTACATTTAAAATAATATAAACATATTTCCAAAGATTTTCTTTTTTTTAAATAATACACATTTTTAGACATTAAAACAAACAAAACAATTCTAAGAAATTCCATGAATTAAAAAAAATAATAATTAAGAGTAGTGAAAATAGATGATCTACAAGCTCGCAACACAGCGCTTGTAGATCTGCTATTTTCACAGTTTGGGTCCCTGGCAAACGTCTAATCTCTCTCAACCTGAGAAGTTTGGGAACCACTGACTTATAGCCAATTCACGTTATTCCTGGCCCCGCCCCCGGCTTCCTGTTCATCTATCTATAAATGCGAGAAGTCTCTGCGTGTCTGTCTGTCTGTCTGTCTGCGTGTATGTAATCCGCGTATCTCGAGAACCGTTCGTCCCACCGGCTTCAGATTCGGCACGCGCGTTCTCCGCCGCGGCGCGGAGTGCAGTGCCCGGCCTCGACCCGACCCGACGCGCGTTTTTTCCGAAACGGCGCAAAACGTTCGGAATCTCCTTATGCGGAGCTGATTGTTGATTGTTGACATCAGGCTGTTCCGGAGGAAATCGGCGCAAGCGCTGACTCATTGTGACATCATTTCATAAAAGGCTCTGACATCGCGTACGCAACATGAGTCAACACAAAATGCCATGGTTATGTATCTCCATATATGGGCATATGGGCAGATCTCCATATGGGCTACACAGATATATGGGCATAAATGGACGTATCGGCACAAGGGCTGACTCATACAGAGATCTCCATATATGGGCATATGATATATGGGCATAAAATGAATGCCCCCATATATGGGCATAAAATGGATTGCAGACAGACAGATACAGATATCTCCATATATGGACATAAATGGACAGAGGCAAACAGATGGTCAAAGATCTCCATATATGGGCATAAAATGGACGCAGACAGACAGATACAGATATCTCCATATATGGGCATAAATGGACACAGGCAAACAGATGTTCAAAACGGGTCCTATGACCACAGGTATAATGAGGTTTGCATTAAAGGGGGAACCGGCACTGTGTCTGCAACACAGTTGGAGGCACAGACAGATACTCCATATATGGGCATAAAATGGACGCAGATAGACAGATATCTCCATATATGGGCATAAAATGGACCCAGAACTATAACTGCAGTGATCTCCATATATGGACATAAAATGGACGCCGACAGACAGACAGACAGATACAGATATCTCCATATATGGGCATAAATGGACACGGGCAGACAGATGGTCAAAACGGGTCCTATGAAAACAGGTATAATGGGGTTTGCATTAAAGGGCGGGGCATTCATTCCCTATTTACATTGTTCCGAGTTGGCCAGGTCGCCGACTAGACGCTGGGCCGCCCGAAGGGCGGCCCAGCTTCTAGTATCCTGAAAGAGGCGGAGGCTGAAAAAACAGAATTTGATACGCTTTTGAGCGGTGCTAACCGCTCCTACATCTGTCTTTGGCTGTTTGTATGTATGTCCCACACTTGGCCTTCGCTGGACTCTTGATGAAATCAACCGCTCACTCCACACAGAGATGTCAGAGAATGACATTAAGTCACTGGTTAAAAGGTGTGTAATTTTTTCAGCCCATGTGATCCCCCCCCCCCCCCCCCCCCCCAACCAACACAACACTCCTCCTTCCCGAAAACTCCCAGGATATGAAATGTACATCACACCCCCCAATCCCAGGGAATCTCGCCCCAAATCCTCCCTTTGAATTATTGACGAGGACCAAGCCAGCTTGACTCTGATTATCCTCCAATCAATATGCCTCGCCTCTCCTCCTGTAACATCAAATGCCTCCCACGATCAATCCGGCCAATCACGGGAGCCGCTGCAACTAGAACTGCAGAGTGTATTGTTCTGTATTGTTTACCCTGACGCTGTCCGACGCTAATAATAGGTGTGTTTATACTCGGGACGGGCTTGATTGTTGATTGACTAAGATTCTCCATTTCTCTTTGTGTGTTTTCTGGCGTCTGGTACGTGTCACAGACTGACTCCACCTGTTTGTTTGTTTGTTTGTTTGTGCAAGCTGTTTGTAGGACGGTGAACGCATAGGGGGAGGCAAATAACGGCAGTGATTGCATGCTGTCCAAACATCATGTTATCAACAGGATGCATGCTGGAGTGTTGAGGAACGTGTGCAAATGTATATTCTGTAGGTTTGGCTGTGCGTTGTGTGTGTGTGTGTGTGTGTGTGTGTGTGTGTGTGTGTGTGTGTGTGTGTGTGTGTGCGCGCGTGCGTATGTGCAAATAATTGAACTGATATTCACAACGAATTCCACAAAACCTGTTAAAAGAGTGAATAGTTTTGATTAGGTGGATTCGGGGTTATTTGTTGGCGTGTGAGCACACATGCAGGTTCACTCATTCCCCCTCCCCCTCCCAGAATCCACCTTGCTTCCACGCGACAGACTTGTTATTGATTTTCTTTTTTCAATTACTCACTGAAAGGTAAATCAACGCCGGGCACCTTTTTGCAATCAACACAGACTGAATACAAACATACGGTATGTCCATAACCCTACAATTACAATACCCACCACCACACACACACACACACACACACACACACACACACACACACACACACACACACACACACACACACACACACACACACACACACACACACACACACATTTGTGAAATGGAACGGCTGATGTGTGGAGGATTGTTGTTTGTGGTGAATGCTGTTTGTCAGAATGTTCAGGCTGCAGCTGGTTTGACTTTGCTTGCCAACCGCTCTACCTATAGCAGCCTGCTGTAGTTCTTAAATCCAACTGGGGATGGGTCTCCATTCAGAAACACCTCCACTTAGAAACATCCCCATCCAGAAACACCCCCACTTAGAAACAGGGGCTGATCATTCACCAGGTTAGCATTCTCCACCACCGTTTAGAATAATGGAAGTCAATCTTCTGAATAGCAATGTTTCTGAATGCAGATTGTGATGAGAGAGTGATCATCACTGAACTGAAGTTCACCCACACATAATAAGCTTTTCCAACCGGTTAAGTTCAGGGATGATCATCATCATCTCATCACAATGACTTAGCACTGAAGTTCACCGACACTGGCGACACATACAGTAATAAGCTTTTACAACCAATCACATCTTTGTCACAGCCTTTGTCATTGATTGTAGTTTCTAGGTTTTGTATTTTGTATTTTGTTCCCTGGTCTAGTATTCTTGGTTCTATGTTTCTGTTTTCCCCAGCTGTATCTGTTTGTAATCACCCTCTTGTGTATGTCAGTCTCGTTCCCCAGTCAGTCCTCGTTAAGTCATTCCTGTCACATGTTTGTCATGTTCTTGTTCACCTCCTGACCTCTGTATTAAAACACACAGTAATGGGTTTTGAAGTGAACACCACGTTGCCTGGCTGTCCTGCGTTTGGGTTCTCGCTAGCTCTGGTCCATATAGCGTTAGAAGGAGTTCGAGAACTCCTTCTAGGTTCTCACCACACCAGCATATGACAGAATGACTCAACCAAATGGACCCAGCGGACACCACCCAGCTACCACACAGGCTGCCTGCACCCAGTGAACTGTATGTATGGTTCTGTGACTCAAGTACGAGCACAAAGAGTGGCAAGTGGACTTGTTGATGCTCCAGGCTAGTCGACTGTTGGGGGGGAAATTGTTGGAGTCATTGTATTCCTGTCACATGTTTTAATTTGTCATGTTCTTGTTCACCTGTCTGCTGTATTAAAACACACAATAATGGGTTTTAAACTGAGTTTGAGGTCATTCGGTTGGTTGGAACAGCAAATAATCTGTGATGCTGAGGGAACATACAGTAGGACTGAGGGAACATAGGGCTGATGGAACATGGGGTTGAGGGAACATAAGGCTGAGGAAACATTTCTAAATTGATATTGTGGAACATAGGGCTGAGGGAATATAGGCATGACCCCCATTTGGGTTCTCAATACACCAGCACATGACAATAATTCACTTACAGAGTTAGTACACTGTACACAAACATGGTAGTAATTGATGTCCTCCTGTGACAGACTTTAAGGACTCCCTCGAAAACTAGATGATGCATCTCAAGGGGTTTGTCCTTCTAATGGAGGTACTATACACTGCTGCTTCTACCAAATTACACCAGGGGTTCCCAAACCCTTTATCTCGAGACCCAACAGAGAAAATGTTTTTGATTGATTGAAGACTTTATTAGAAGTTTGCATAGGAAAAGGTACAGTTTCATGACGGTACAGTTCACTGGTACAAGGTCTACTAAAAGGAGATCCATGAAAAGACTAAGCTTATTTCCACAGGAAACCGTTTAAGTATCTCATATAACATATGACAGACACACAAAATGTGTCTTCCCAAGACCCAGAGTCAGACCCACATTTACAAAAAAAAAATAATAATAATAAAAATTAATCACTTAAGCCAAGGGCAGGCAACCTTTTATTATCAAAAGAGCCATTTTGGGCCTCAAAATAATCTGTCTGGAGCTGCAAATAAGCTTTTTCTGGTATGTCATCAATATCTGCACTATTTATAGTTTGATAATTTCTCAAATCAGATCAAGTATACCACTAAGCTATCAGTGTAGGCAGTGAAAGCAAACATGTCATGACATGGGACAGAAACTTCTCCGTATGAATGTTAACTCCCACCTCATTCTGCTGATTCTCTCCTTTCTCACGAACCGACGCCAGACCGCTTGCAGCTCCAGCAGGACTGTGTCCACTGGGGTCTACTACTGTTCACGCTGTATACCGATGATTGCAGCAGCTCAGACCCTGAGTTGCTGCTCATCAAATATTCTGACGGCACAGTCATTATTGACACCGCCAATTCTCACGACCGGATAATCAGGGAACAGGTTTGCGGAGTGGTGTACAAACAACTTCCTGGACCTAAACCCCAGTAAGACCAAGGAGCTGCTGGTGGACTTTAGACAGGACAGTTGAGGACAACACACACAACCTCCACAACAAATATAACCTAATGCCATCAGGCCGTCGGTATAGGGCCTCTGAATTTAAAAGAAGGGGCTTAAATAGCTTTGTGCCCGCCTCCATCAGACTGTTGAACAGCTAGGTCTGGTGGAGTGTGCCTGGACAAAAAAGTATTAGCTGTTGCATTTCTCCACACAGCGGAGACTTGTTAGTGGGGAGAGTGTTTTAACAGGAACCAGAGGATGGCACTCTTCTCTCTGTGCCAGGCAGGGAGATGCAGCCATGCTGTCTGTGTATACCATGCTCTCACTGCACCATGCAGATGGCCTCATTTCAATGATTTAACCACTTTAACCCTGGTGTCCCAATTTCGGGCATGTCATTATAGGAGAAAACGTATAGAAAAATTAAATAAAATCATTTAAAAAATATTACCTAAAATAGTTAAAGCAGCCTTGGTTGCGAACCGTTATGAGAATTCACCCCATATGTGCAGTACATTTGACATTGTTTGTGTTCTTTCATTGTGTCTGTTTATTTTTTGTGTGTCGAAAATAGGGAAGCACTGTATACGTATTTGATTTGCAACTGTATATCTTAACCTGTGCTTTACGATGAAAATATTTGAAATGAATAAAATAGCAGATTCATAGTGAGCTTGTACAAAATAATTTAGGCGTTCTTTTGCGGTTAAAGTGGGTCCAATCATTTGAGGTCCACTGACACTGCGTTTTGAAGGCTTAACTGAATGTATTCCTGTTGATAGAGATCAGTGCCCTCAGCCCTGGTGCGTTGGCGGAGGACAGCAGAGGGGCAGACCTCTCTGGATGACATGATTGAATACAGCTGTCCCAGTGGTGTAAAGCAGTGGTTCTCAACCTGTGGGTCGGGACCCCCAGGGGGTCCCCAAATTATTTTGGGGGGTCCCCAGATGATTAACTTAATGTGCAACATTGTTTTCTCACTCAACAGTAAACAAACCAACATAAAGTTTAAATACTTCTAAAATGACAAATTAAACATTGGCTAAATTATCAAATATTAGAGGCAGAAATTGTGAAAATAGCAGATCTACATGCTCACAACGCCTCGCAACTATTTTCACAATATAACCGTGTTATACAAAATACAATGCCTCAACTCTTAGTGCTCGTCAGGGTGGGGTTTTGGGGGTTGTGGACTGAAAAGGTTGAGAACCACTGGTGTAAAGTAACTAAATACCTTTATGAAGTACTGTTCTTAACTCATACAGTGCCATCCGGCCACAAGGGGTGCTAGAGTGCCAGAAATTTCTCCATAGACCTTCTTTATAGCTTTCGTCGACCCTCTCCCAACTGGCTTGTGTTTTCACTCCAGTCAATGCTATGGGTGTCTAGAGGAGGAAGCTAGCTGACACGTAGCCAAAATGCTAACCCATTTAGAAGCCCGATCTAAAGCTATTTCAGCCGCAAAAAACGTTCTCTTTGGGTCTGGGGACACAATCCGGAGAAAATCCTGTCTAAAGATGTGATTTATTATTGGAGTGGGCGGCGCGATGCGGCCGTTAGCGCGAATACGGCCCGTGGATGGCCGAGTCTAAGTCCCGGCCAAGGATGGACGTCTAGACCGGGGCTTCGTTGAGGCCTCCGATAAAATAATTCATTTTATTAAATATCCTGGACATGTTCGGGATAGGCACCCTGGAATACGTCTCGCCGCCTACAATGAACATTCGGTGAACATTGGGGGGGGGTCTAAACTTTATTTTAAACCATTTTCAATGGAATAAATCGTCGGAGCATCTAGCGTCTCTCGTTGGTGAGCGCTGGGCGAGCCGGGACCACCCACGTTGCTCCAAGCAGCTCGGGGTAAGTAAAATAGCAAATAAAAAATTGTTTTTGATCCCGAATATCCCGAACATGTTCGGGATAGGCACTTAGTACAATTTTGAGGTATCTTTTTACTTTACTATTTCCAGTTTTCAGTATTTTTACTTAACATTACTCCACTACTGTATATCTCAGAGGCAAATATTGTACTTTACTCCACTACCATTATTTGAAAACTTTAGTTACTAGTTGCATGTTTTATAATAATAATAAACATCTACAAAGATTTTGATTATTATTATAAAACATGCATTTTAACCACTTCAGCCCTATAATACATTTCATCCATTTGAGAATAGCCGATCTAGATCTGCTATTTTCAAAATAACTTGAAACGGGACATTCTGCATAATAATGAGTACTTTTACTTTCGGTACATTAAGTACATTTTGATACCAATACTTTTGCACTTTTACTCAAGCCAGTTTTGAATTATGGCTGCTTATGACTTCTAACTGTAACAGAGAATTTCTATACATTGCAGTGTTGATACTTTTGCTTAAGTAAAACATTTTGAGTACCTTTTCCACCACTGAGCTGTCCCCTCTGATTTGACTTTTTGGTCCCACTGCACCCGCTCTGACCCTGAGGACAGATGAGTGGAATGGAATGTTAGACACAGAATGGATTGACACTCTTTTCTTTCTCCTATCTCTCACACTGGGGGGAAGTGGTGGTCAATCTCTCACATGGATGTAATGCAAGCTGTGCACGTGCAGGGCCCTGGATCCAGCATAATGTAGATATGCCCAGGGAACAGCAGATCTACAAGCACACAACAAGCTTGTACCGTAATTGCCGGACTATAAGCCGCGGCTTTTTTCCCATGTTTTGAACCCTGCGGCTTATACAACGGTGCGGCTTATATAGAGATTTTTACAGCTAACGGCCAGTTAATTCGTTTTACAATGGTTTTTAACAAGGATTTATATATAGAGTTTTACATCTAACGGCCACCAGGGGCGCTCTAGCAGGAAGCAGGAAGGACACCTGCGGCTTATAGTCAGGTGCGGCTTATTTATGTAAACATTAGTTTTTTGTTCTAAATTAAGCTGGTGCGGCTTATATTCAGGTGCGGCTTATAGTCCAGCAATTAGGGTAGATCGGTTATTTTCACTACTTCTTTATTATAATTTTTGGATATTCTTTTGGTTTCTTAGATTTCTTTTATTATTTAAAATTAATTATTTTGAAATATATATATTTATTTTTAAATGTAGGAAAAGTAAGTGGGATTTTTACTTGTGTCGAAAACCTATGTATTTGTTTGTATGATTAAACCAGTTGCATTGTTATATGAATTGAATTGAATTGAATTGAATTGAACACAAACAAATGACCAGAAAAATGGTTTCTTAGTCGAAAAATCAGCACGTTAATTGTAATTACATTACAGAACCCAGCATTCGCAGCCTACTGAAAACACACACTGTCTATAAAAGATTTTTTCTTCTTCTTTTTCTTTGGGCTGAGAGAGATAACAGCCAATGATGTATTGCAAGCAATTGCCTGCATGTTGTGTCACAGTATGTAGCATGTTTTCTTTAGCTCTCCCCGAAGTAGGTTGGGCCATGCTCCAAGGGGGATTGAGGCCCTTGCTGAGGGACATTTCTGTTTAACACACTTTTATAACATCCACCTGGTTATAAACATGCTATCATCTCTAGGATAGGACACACACACACACACACACACACACACACACACACACACACACACGCGCACAATGCGTGTGCACTTCCCTGCATGCAATCCTGGTTATAATGGTGCGAAGCCAATGATTTTTCCCAGAGGCCCCCTCCACGTGATTGGCCATGCTCAGTAAATTCCCTCTGTTGACCTGCAGCCCGATGCACTATTGATTGGTAGGATGGCTCTGTGTGTGTGTGTGTGTGTGTGTGTGTGTGTGTGTGTGTGTGTGTGTGTGTGTGTGTGTGCGTGCGTGCGTGCGTGCGTGCGTGCGTGCGTGCGTGCGTGCGTGCGTGCGTGCGTGCGTGCGTGCGTGCGTGCGTGCGTGCGTGCGTGTCTGTTTGTCTGCAGCCATGTCTGTTTGTCTTATAGGGCGATGCCGTGCCACAGGGGGCACAGCGGGGCTAGCGGCATGGCGAAGGGGGGGGGGGGGGGGGGGGGCACACTCGTGCACCAAGGTCGTTTGAAGGATGCACGCGAGTGCTGCAGAATTAGAGCTGGGAGCCCCAGCCTGCCTGTGTGCTAGGGCCGCGCTGCAGAGGGAGAGCAGAAAATAGCACAGCGGGGAGAGAGAGAGAGAGAGAGAGAGACAGAGAGAGAGAGAGAGAACAAGAAATAGCAGGGCTTAGATTTCACTATCTCCCTGACTCCATGTCATCAGTTGCATTTCTTTCACATTATTTTCTCCGCATCTCATTCTGACTGGAAGGATACTCAGATTATTGCGGTTGCCCAGAATCCCTCTATCAAAATGTCTCAGTAGACGAGGGATTTTGAGCTAACTGTACAGCACACTGTATGGACAAGCAAGGAGGGAAATAGTTAGGAGTTGAGCCCTCTGTAAGAGCAGTGATCACCACCTGTGGGCCGTGGGGGTATTGCAAGTGGGGCCCCCAAATAACTGGCAAAACACTAAGATTTTACTGAAAATATAACATTTATATATAATAAATAAATAGGAATTTCCATTGATCCAAGCCACAGCACAATCGATTGATTGATAATACCGGTATATAAAATAAACATGCTCTGAAAATGTACCTGGACCACCCATCTGTGCTCTGTATTCTTGATTCCTTGTTAGTTTTTTCGCTGTACACAACAGTACTTTTTTTCTTTTTCTTACTTCCCTGTAACTTGTAACCTAACTGCTGTGCTGCCTCTGGCTGACTGAATTTCCCCCTTGGGATAATAAAGGTATCTATCTATGTATCTATTTCAGGGGTTCCCAAACATTTTTGGCTCGGGCACCCCTATAAATGTTTGTTTTCATCCGAGGCACTATTATATTCCTAATTTTCACTCCCAGCACCTTATATTTATAGCATATTTTAGCGATTATGTTGCGAGGAAAGCGAGATAATAGCCATTTTGGTTAGAACTGACTGAAAATAACTTTATACTTCAAGTTTAAAATGATACTAAATATATTTTTAAATAGCCAAATACATTTCAAATCTTATCAAATTATCTCGCGGCACCCCTGGACTGCCGTCGCGGCACCCCAGGGTGCCCGGCCGTCACCCACTTTGAAAACCCCTGATCTATCTGGTCAGATGGGTGGTTCCGCCCTGATCCAGGGCCCTGATACAGAAAGGTTTGAGAACCGCTGTACAGTATGTTCAAGGTTCAAGGTTCAATTTTATTTGTCTCCCAGGGGAGAAATTTGTCTTGGAGACAGAGTCACAGCTGCATACATATAAACACTTAACAGAAAAAACAAAAAAAAAGAAACTCAAAAACAAGACAAACAAAAAATACACATACAACCCATAGAGCCTCTCCTCAATTAGTTATGTGTCTATCATTTAGTATTTTGATTGATAGAGGAACAAACGAGTGCTTATATCTATTATAGTAGCATGTTGGGGTCCTAAATCTCCTGCCCGATGGCATTAGATCGTACTCTGGGTTCAGAACATGCAAGGGGTCGGACAAAATGTTCCGAGCTTGTCTTACTACTACTTGCTCAAAGATGGCTTGAGGGGTGATCGGGGGGGTGGCCATACCCATGATCTTCCCTGCCATATTTGCCAGCCTAGCTATTTGAGACTTGTATACAACAGTCAGGTTACCAAACCAGCTAGACATACCATATCTCAGGATGGATTCAATACTAGCCCTATAGAAGGTCAACATAATATTTACACTGACTCCAAAAAGCCTCAGTCTTCGAAGAAAGTGTAGACGCTGATGTATCTTAGAGCATAGGGTTGTAACATGCATGTGCCAGCTCAGATCCTGATCAATCTGCACTCCTAGGTACTTATAGGAGGCGACCTGCTTGATGTTATGGTCATGAACACTGCGTGCGTGCGTGCGTGCGTGCGTGCGTGCGTGCGTGTGTCTCAGGCGCTAAAACCTCTGCAGTGATCAGCGACAAATGTTTTTCACGTCTTATACGTTTTGAAATATTTCACTTTAATTCTGTGATAAAAGTCAACAGGCCTCTGATCAGGCAGAAACCAAAGAAAGATCCACGATGGAGCTACACGAGTTCCCATGTGGATCCCGAGATCCCACATGATTCGATTTTTGTTCATCAGTTTTCAGTGCGTGGTAGAGGCATATCACATTCAGCAACATTCAATTACATTTAACAAGAATGTTCAAATGAGGCAGCAATTAATTTGAGAGCCGTAACAAGATAATAAGCTTCTGTTTCCATTGTGTGTGTGTGTGTGTGTGTGTGTGTGTGTGTGTGTGTGTGTGTGTGTGTGTGTGTGCGCGTGTACGTGCACATGCGTGCATGTGTGTGTGTGTGCGCGTGCGTGTGTGTGTGCTTTACAATACTATGACTATTTTATTCCGATTTATGGGGCCCAGATGGCCCCATAAACACCTCGAGCAGACTACATAGCACGCTCTAGATATTTTCAAATGTATTGCATTATTGAATTTCTCATGCATAGGACAAATTACTGTAATCTGATGCAACACTGTGTATAATACATTTCAGATTGAGGATTTAGCATATATATATATATATATATATATATATATATATATATATATTATGTCACCGCTAGATCGAGAATCAGTTAGATCGAGAACCGGAGCATTCGTCGTGCGGCGCGGGGCGGAACAAGCGGTCGCTTTGATCCACAACAACGACAACGACAACGTAGCGTCGGCAGGAATGATAGCGCCTCACCCCACGGAGGTTAGGCTTAGGGTTGGGGTTAGGCATCGTTTTACTGAGGTTAAGGTTAGGGTTAGGGTTAGAGTTAGGAATAGTAAGATAATGGCTAAACACAGCTGAGCTAGGCTAGTAGATAAACAAAGAAAGAGGGGTCGCAAACGAGTGACGTCAGCGACTACACAAGTGAATGGCTGTTGTCGCCATCTCATGGTGATTATGCAGAATTACACAGGTGCGCTGATAAGAGACTATCAAAGTGAATTGATCCAGGTGGTGGTAGGGGTGTGTGGTGAACGTCAAAACGAGTGCTCTTACCACGATCTAACTGAGTTACCCAATCTAACTGTAACACACATATATATATATATATATATATATATATATTATATACAGGTATATATACATATACATATATATATATGGGTCAGTGACGTGACGCCCCAAAAAATGTGTTTTTAAAAAAACTTTAAATTGCAGGCATAAAAGTTATTTACTTTTGTTCTACTCACTCTCAACCTTATGGAAATACATTTTGTTTTTAGATATTTTATTGGAATCAGACTTTATTCAGCAGTTTGTTGTACTTGTGCCTAAAATCGTCATATGGTGTGACATGAAAATAATTGTTCATAAAATGAAAATGGAGTACATCTTTCTTAAGTTACTCACTTTATCAAAGTCCTTTATCATAACTAACCAGTGATCCACTATAGTTTTTTGAAAATTAATTATATCTGTATATTTTTTTCATAATCGACACTCTGTGTGAGGCCCGTGTTCATGATCTTACAACATATTTTAAATGTATTCTCTCAAAACTTTCTCTAAAATTACACAAATATTTGTGACTCTTCCTGATAATATTCTCTATGTAATCCATAAACATTTTTTTGGTTTAATCATTAATAAAGGTATGATTTCTCACTATTTGGAATGTCACACCAAATGATTTAGTGTCACACCGTATGATCATATCTTCATGTGTCAAAGCAAACTGTGTTTTAACCTACCTATTAGTGAGTACTGAACTTTACTGATTGATTAAACAATTACCCAGGATAACATGGCCTTAATATTTCTGAACAGGATATTATTGTAGGGCTTTAACATGGGATAAGAAAGAATTGTAGTAGTAGATGGATGATGAGGATGTGCACAGGAATGCTACGCACACCTAAGTCTTCTGCCGGCCCACGGCAGAAGGATCCTAAAGGGACAATAAGGCGCATAGCCACACTTGGAGCCAAGGCATTGAAGGCAACATTTTATTAACACCAATTAGTGGAAACAGAACTCAGCATTCAGGTAAATTGCTTTTTTCCGAAGTCTCCTGAACTTGAACACAGCATTTTGTGTTGAACAAATGTAATTAGGAATCATGACATTACACCACATCTCCACTAGCTAAAGAGTGCTGGGTTGCGCAACTCTGAAAATAGCTGATCTACAAGCTCTCGCAGCACAACGTCTAGTTTTGTCTCGGGTCCTACCTTAACACTGTCCACTGTCCAGTCCAGTGAGTGAAAGTACAAAAGTATTAGATCAGATTAGATTATACATTTAGACTGTATTGTACATCAGCCAGTCGTATTTGGTGAGGGTAGCAAACCGGCTGCCTTGTTGCGGTTCTGCTATGCCACAGACAACCTCCTGCTCTTCGTAGAAAAGGCAGTCTCGCCCCTTTGGCTCCTCTCTCCTTGCTGGGTCATTGTTTAGTTTCTCCCTGTACTTTCTCGTTCTCTCAGCACTTGTCATTTTCCAGCTGACAAAAGAAAATGGAATGTATAGTTTAAGACAAAGAGAAAATATTGTTTAGATTGAAACAATATGTTAAGGTTTCTGTGAAGGGGTTTCTGCTCTGTCTGATGAATTTGAAGTATCACTGAATGAAGCTAAATTACATTTTATGTAAAAATGTTTAAAACAAATGTTTAAATGTACAAAAGAAAAATGGAACTTTGTTATTTGTTGTTATATCTGTAGTTAAATACAGTATAAATCATATGGTGTGACAGTCAAGTCATATGGTGTGACAAGCAGACATGTCACACCATATGATTAAGTGTCACACCATATTACTGTTTTCTCCATTTAGGTTTACCTTGAGGCTACTATGTACACATTAGCATGCTAACAGCATGCTAGCTATAACAAAGCAGCCTAGATCTACATGGAAATATGACCAAAACTTCAAATAACTTAAGCTTTTTTTAAAGAAAAGGTGTCACACCAAAAGACATCCAGAATGGTGAGTTTGTCAACGTTTCAACAAGATGGCATTTCATGAAAATGTTAAAATCATAACTCACCTCAGACACCTGTCTTGCAGTTGTGCTGGGAGTGCTGAATAGCCTTACAGAAGAAGGACCTCTCTAGCCAATAGGTGTCCAAATAATTGCCTGTTTAATTTTTCCAAACTAGTGTCACACCAAATGATTTTGGGTTGGGGGACAAAATGTTTTTGATCAGAAATGACTGAAAACATTATGCTTTGACTTTGAAAAGATATAGGCTCAAAATATACATTTTTTTTTGCCTAAATTCATTTTCAAATGATTTTTAGCAATTCTTTTTCTTAGTTTTATTCAAGTTCCCACTTTGAGAAACAAGGTCAGGACAGTCACACCATATGAGTTTTGCCATGTTTGGTTGAAGATTCTGAAGAAATGAGGAATGAAATGTTTTAATCTTGAGTAAGTTCACATAAAGCTTAATGTCCTGCACAATATTCAGAAGGTTTTTGACAAATATATATTTTTATTTATACATGTTTGACACCGAGGACAGCGAAAACGTTACGTCACGTCACCCACCCATATATACATATAACAGGCTTCTGTCTTGTGGTGGAAACTAACTAATTACATTTACTTATGTTTATACTTTAAGTTTTACTCCACTCCACCTCGGATTCAAATATTGTACACTACGATTATTAGAAGACTCTAGTTCCTAGTTACTTTGTAGTTTATTATTACAAAACATATGACCACCAAAGCCCACTTAAACGTTGGCTATTTGAAATTAGACGATCTACAAGCTCTCAACACGTCACATCACGGTGGGCTGTGAGCTTAGATCAGATTGGTAGATCTGCAGATTGTGAGTTTGGTAGATCTGTTATTTTCAAAAGATTTATACATTTTATTCATACATGTGAGACTGGACATTCTGCATAAGTTCATTTACTTTTGGTACTTGAAGTATATTTTGATGGCAATACTTTTGTACTTTAACTCAAGTACATTTCGAATACAGGACTACTTGTAACAGTATTTCTATATTGCGTGATTGATACTTTTACTTAAGTAAAACATTTCAGTACTTCTTCCACCACTGCTGATTTGTGCTTCTAGCTGAAAAACTGAAATATCACTTTAACCTCTCTTTGCTTTATCCCATTCTTTATTTTATCTCTCATTTTCTTTATTGTCAAGACCCCTCCAGAGTCAGCTGTCATGGGAAATTTGACCCATATTGTGTAATCAAATGATCAATAGCACTGTAACAGTGAAGTAAGCGTCCAGACCCAAGCTCTAGCTTCCATGACAGATTGAGATCCGTTATCTGACATGGCTGAATCTCAGAACCTGGCCTCTGTGGACTTTAATGGCTAAATTAGAGGGCACAGACACGTGTGAAGGCAATAGCTCGCAGGGGAGTCAAAAGGTTATTACTTTCCCCCCAAAACTTGGTGAACATAAGCAATTATTTTGTGAAGTGTGCAGATAGATTTTCAATTTGGCCATTCAAATGGATTTTCTTTCCTTGGAAAAAAAAAGGAGAAAAGAAAACAATGAATTGTAATTGGAAAAACTATTTAAAACATTATGGTTTAATTATTGCCATTAAAACTTAGTGGAGTTGAAGCCCATTGGAAAACAAAAAAGGTTATATGGCAAATTAGTTGTGCAACCAAAGTATTATTCATTTATACTGAATAATACTTTGACGAATGCTAGTATTTACAATTTTTTTCTTGGTATAATATTAAAAACATCCATACATTAGTACGTTATTAACTGTCTGAACATATATACAGTATGTGTTGAGAATGACAAACATACATTTGTATTATTGTAATTGTGACATTGACATTATTGGTCTCAAGACCAATATCAAATATTTGATAATGCTTGTTATTCTCAAATTGTGTGTGCGTGTGTGTGGCTGTCTATCATTAAACATGTGTTTTTTTCCCCCATAAACGAATGCCCTACTTACTTGCCCTACTTGCCCTACCTACTACAGTAATTAATATGCAACCATTGAAATGTATATGATCTAGAGCAGGGTTCCCCAATTAGTTTTCCCCAAGGGCCGAATTATGTCTAGTGTACCAAGCTGAGGGCCACAACATTGCAGGGGAGACGGTGGTGTTCCCACTACTCCAGCGACAGTTTTCGTCGTTGTCGGGTGAAAATCGTTTTGAATTTATCATTAAAAAAAAAATGATTTAAACTAGTGAAAACGGCCGATCTACAAGCACACAACGCCTCGCACCGCGAGGCGTTGTGTGCTTGTAGATCTGCTGTTTTAACTACTTTTGTGCGACAGCCTTGTATGATTTGCGAAAGAACTTACAAATTTGGAAATACGAGATTTCCACCTGACAACAACGATATACTAGTGTTGTTGCTGCTCTTATACCACCATTATTACTGGGGTACACAGTAGCCCCCCGCGGGCCGCAAATGGCCTGCGGGCCGCCTATTGGGGAACCCTGATCTAGAGTTTGTGACTAAATGATAGCTACATTGGATCCATTGGAACACAGGTTCTTTTCCCCATTTCCTGGAAAGTAATGGTTTTGGACATAAAAAGTTTCCACCCGACAATATGAAGATGGTTTGTGGCCATCATATCGACGTTCTCGGGTGGAAACCTTGTATGACCAAAACCGTTCGTTTTGTATTTATCATTTTTTTTTAAAGCCGATCTACTTGTAGATCGGCTAGCAGGGCTTTGCTTTACCTAAAAACGTACAAATTTGAAAATTGGAGATACGAGGTTTCTGCCCGACAGTGACGAATATGTGGAATTCTAAGGAGGCCATTAAGGGCCAGTTGTGGGTTGTGCTTTTTAAAAGGTGCCAACAGGCATCTCCTTTTATGTTGAATAACAATTAAAACTGGCACAAAGGTAATACATAATGAATCAAACCTAATGGAATTGTTGGGTTTCCATAGAAACATGTGTAATTATGGTAATTAGTCCACCCTACACACTATTCCTTCTAAAATGAAGTAACCATGCACTGAGACAAAAACATAGATGTTGTTTTGAGGAAGAATAGAGGAAGAAAAATAAATCAGTATTCATTCAAAATAAGCAAAGGAACTTTCCCTCAGACTTAAGTACTGATATATATTTGAGTAAGGAGACTGGTTTCTCTTTTTAATGATGCTGAAGTCTATGAGTGGAGAAAACTAATTTAGCTGAAGTTATCAGTCCCCAGTATGAGTGTCATGAATATTCATGTCTAATACATTCTTTATCATTATTCTGTCTCAAACCTTGATGCACAATGTTTTGTGTTTTTGCGATCTGCAATTTTGACCCTTCTAACTCACAAAAGCATCATATCAGACAATGCATTATTCAACACTTTGTGGGAAAAGAAACTTATTAGCCAGCCAACTTTATTTGTTAATTATATAGAAGTCAATTGAATTGAACATCAGGAATAACATGGCACAAACTGCAGTGCTTATTAGTTACTGAGCAGCAAAGTTTCTTTGGAACTTTGAAATGGAAATGCAAATTTTATGAATTGTTCTATTAAGTAAATAAACCTAATCCACGGAACGCAATTGAATATCTCACCTTGAACACTTTGTTTGTGCTCTAAATTAATAGAAGTAAATTCATACAACCGGTGTGGGTGATATTTTAAGGCTGCAATGCAATATATATTCTAATGAATAAAACATTATTTTAACCAATCTGTATGGTAGATTCTGTTCGCACCACTGATCCAAATGTAATCCGATTACTTCCGGTTTCTCGTTACAATCGTATTTTCTTTCACCCATAACAGAAAAATGACAACCGCGGCCATCCGTGCTTTTGTTACGGTCGGTAGAGAAGGGCTTGTTCTAAACAAGAATGTGATCTGGAGTTACATTACAAGATAAATACAAACATTGGCCTGTATGCAAAACCGGGTTTCCTGATTGAGTTATCTCCCGTTGCATTATGGGAATTAGATCTTTTTTTTTTGGGTGCCGCAGACCGCTAGGGTTTAAAGGGCCACTTCACCTCTGGTACAACCAGATCTTATTTTATTGTTGTTTGGGACACAATCAACACAATCCTGAGTTATTCTTTGTGTTCAATCTGTGTTTTGAGATATTTTAGTATTTCAGCTGTGCTAGTGATGCATTTTGCATCATATGATGCAGCATGATGATGCAAAATGCATCATATGATGCAAAATGCATCACTAGCACAGCTGAAATACTAAAATATCTCAAAACACAGATTGAATACAAAAAATAACTCAGGATTGTGTTGATTGTGTCCCAAACAACAATACAATAAGATCTAGTTGTCCCAGAGGTGAAGTGGCCCTTTAATATAAAATCTTTATCAACCTTTCAATCTCGTCGACAGCACTCAGTGACATCAAAGAGTTTGATGAGGCGCCTCGTCGTCGGCACCGGGTGAGTTAAAATCACACCCAGTGGCACAAAGCTTGGCCAATGCGGGACTGGGCGGGATGGACATACATACATACATACAGACAGACAGACAGACAGACAGACAAAGCCATCTAGGAATGGTTAGCGCTGCAAAAAATTGGCTAATGGGAGGGGACGAGGTAACCATAAACAAACCACGGCCACGTCACTATGACTGCTGTGCCCAACTACTGTATGTATTGTCTAACCGCAATGTCATTATGGCATCAGGCGCAAACAAATCTGTCTGCTCCATATATGGACTCAAAAGGGAGCATGCCCATATACTGTATGGGCATAAAAGGAACATGGACTGACAGATCCGATTGTCGGTGCCTGCCGTCGAGTAGTTTGGATATCCAGTTGTCCAGAACCGCCGATCCAACCGATATATACATGGGCATAAACTGTTGCCATCAGACATCCATATATGGGCACAAAAGGGACACAGACAGACAGGTGCAACGGGTACTCTGACAAAGCCCCAAAAACTATTATATGGTCATAATGTGCATATAAGAGACCGACTGATTTCAAACTCGGCACCCGCATTGGCAAGGAATCAAGGGAGTGTGGTGTCCTCCACTGAGTTGTTCGGAGGTGCGTTGGCCTGAACCGCTGATCCAACAGATATGTCCATCATTTTGGAGTGATCAATAGCCAATGCTAGGCGCTGCAAGGTGCTCCAAGGCAATCCAAAATTCACTCTTCTCATGTCCATGGAAGTGGTTAAGCTGCTTTCAATAAGTGAAGACAAAACTGATAAATTGATATCTGGCGCAATTGAAAGCTATTATAATGCACATCCCCTTGTGTAATATTCAAATAGGCATGTTTGAGTTGATTGCAAAATTGAGGCAGAGAATGGCGACTACTGATTTAAATTACACATGTGGAGAGGTGGGATAAGGACTTGTGTTCAATTTGCGTGAAGCTTAACAAAGCAGGCTATGGGCAAATGATTGCCACTTCCTTAACAGATCACCAGAACCCTCTCAGCTTACAAAATAATCAGACTCTCCAGAGGTAAAACTAAAACTAAAAAACACCAGCACTCCCAATCACCAACAGAACAAATCAATTAACTAGAAGCAGTGCTCTTCCGAGCACAGGTCTCCACCAGGCCAGGCGTCCTGAGTGGTGTTATAATAGGCCATTGTAAAAAGGGTGGCATGTGTTCTTCGCCAATCTTAAACCTTTCATGGCAGTCGGACGTTGCATGCATGATTTGAGGCACTGTGTTCCAAAAATGTGTTTTGCTAAAGTCTACCTGCTGGTGGCGCTATAACATGCCAATGTGAAAAGGGTAGAATTGTCCCTTGACATAGTGGGAATATTTGTGGCAAATTTCACGGTAATCGCAAGCTGCGTTGATGATTTGAGGCATTTTGTTAAAAAACTGAGCAATCCTGCAAACTTTGGAAGCCAATTTTAGCCAATTAGGATGGAATATGAAATATCAGATGGATCGGACTTGATCACATGACTATGGAGATACTATGTGTACTGATTTGCATGATTGTTGGAGAAAATCTGATGGAGTAATAGCAAAGAATGTGTTTTACATAAGTTGTCCTCCTTGTGGCGCTATAAAAGGCAAATGTGAAATATGCAGGGCAAAGGTTTATCCTTAGCCTTGGGAGTGCACATACAAAGTTTCCCACTTATCGGTGGAGTTAAAGGTAAAAACACAATTGCCCTGTTAGAAATTTGAAGTGGCATTTCTTCCTCGGCCTAGTGGAAACGTGCACGCCCAATTTCACCAAGATTGCACGCTGTGTTCATGATTTGAGGCATTTTGCTCAAAACGGAGCAATCCTGCAAACTTTGGAAGCCAATTGTAGCCAATCAGGATGGAATATGGAAAATCGGACAGATCCATGTTGATCACATGACTGTAGAGATACTGTCTACCGATTTGTTAGATAGTGTACAGAAATGTATTTTGCAAACATCGGCCTCATGGTGGCGCTAGAATAGGGCCATTCGAAAAATGTGGGGCAGAGGTTCTGAATTGGCATCCAGGGAGTGTGTGTGCTCATTTTAGCAGCGACCAGGCCAACGGCGCCGGAGATTAGCTGGTAACAAACTGGTTGGACTCACGGAAGCAAGCACGCACGGACGCACGCACGGACGCATGCACGCACGGACGGACGGACGGACGGACGGACGGACGGACGGACAGACAGACAGACAGGGGCTAAAACATACTCTCCCCCATGCCTTCGGCTGGTTGAGACAACTAGTAAGACGGGAATCAACCTACAGTAGGTCACGCTGAAACAACAGAGACTGACACAATACTGCAGGGGTATTCAACTAGATTAGGCAGGGGGCCACAATTGTAAAATGACTTGAAGTAAGGGGGCACAAGACAAAATTGTTCGTGGTTAACAGTTTGACCATTTGTTGTGTGCTATAGGTCTGATAGGACACAACAACGGAGATCCATTATATAACTTAGAACGACGGACTCACTCCCTAGCTTCCGCCGTGACCTGAAGACTCACCTCTTCAGGCTCCACCTAAGCTCTTCTACCCTCAATGACCATATATGAAAGCTAGATATAATTTTTAGGTATTATAATGTTTTTTTACTGATTATGTGCTTGGTCTACCTACGTTCTTTTTACGCTGCAATACTGTATGTCCATATATGGGCATTTCCAGATATGGGCTTAAAGGGGAAGACCACCCATTTTCAATATTGAACTATGTCATTAATATACCTTAGAGGAGTTGTGTGGAAATAAAAAAAGGTTCCCCCTCTTCTGTGTTGCCTAGAACTGGAGGATTGATTTTGGGGTTTGTATTGCAAATCACAACTTGATGACATCACACATTGTACTTTCCAATACAAACCCCTTACACGCGTGCCTTGACTCAAGCGGAAGACATCTGTGTCTTTGTTAAGTAAGCTCCGCCCTTAGATTTTCCGCCATTTTGAGCAGTTTGTAAAACGATTAAACACGTTTTTATCCTGGGATTTTCGCGTCACGTGCACGGAACTTTTTTTACATGATCTTTGTACCGATATCTAAAGATCTGATTGGATTTTAAATTGAAACATTCTTTTTTAATAATTCAATGAATATTGCAGTTTTATGCAAATTATTCTTCTGCCTCTAAAACATACATGCAAAGTCACATTTTCATGACGAAATAGTGTAGAGGGTTAGTTCAAATATCACTAAAACCAATCTTACCCCAATTGGCCAAAGGATCATTATGCGCTGTATCATTTTGAGCAGTTTGTGAAACGCTTAAACCCGTTTTTAGCCTGGGATTTTTTAGCAATTTGCATGAAACATTCTACACACAATCTAAGGACCTTTTTTTAAATAATATTAATAATAATAAATATAGCTGCAAGCAGCGATAAAGTGGCCAAAAACACCTCAAATCATGAACACAGCCTGCGATGTGCGTGAAATTTTTGCAAGCACATTCCCACTAGGTCAAGGAAGAGATGCCACCCTTCTCACATTGGCCTGTTATAGCGCCACCAGCGGGTCAACTTTTGCATAACACATTTTTGGAACAAAATGCCTCAAATCATGCATGCAGCGTCCGATTGCATCAGTAACGTCAAAGAGAGCACTGCCTGCGATTTTGTCCATGCTAAACCCTAAACCCCTAAACGTCTTTGCAATAGTTCAAATAGCTGATCTACAAGCTCACAACGTGTCGATGTAGATCGGCTATTTGAAGTATTTTAAAATGTTTTTCAAAATAGTAATAAAAGGCAAAGAAGTTTAGGGGTTTAGGGTTTAGCTTGGCAAAAATAGGACCCTTGCTTCTGTAACGGAGGAGATCCGAACCTCCCTACCCGGCTTCGAACCCGGGTCTCCCGCGTGAAAGTCCAATATCTTAACCATCACTCCAAAGGGATATCCCTATGGAATGAGAGCAGATACTAAACTTTTGATGCTTCAGGCTGGGGCTGCGACTCTCTCCGCCACACTCACCCCCCTTTGACCTCCTCCTACGGGGAAGCCCGGATCCGGGTCACGGCACCATTGTAAAGCTAGGGCTCCACCAAAATGACGGCGTCGTGCCGGCGTCGGACGGCGTCAAAAAATGAACCGGGCGAATTTGAGCGTCCGACGCGGACGTTGACGTCGGCAGTGGAGCACCCTTCATTGATTAAAACGGGAGCGTTCCCAGCGTTGACGTTGACGCGACGCTCGACGCGCCCGGTGGAGCCGGGGGGTAACGGAGGCTGCGACTCTCTCCGCCACACTTCCACGGCCCCTGCACACAGCCACACACAGACAGACAGACAGACAGACAGACAGACAGACACATTTTAATTCTTTATTTGAATCCACAAATTACAATTCATTTACAGGGAAACAAATATTAACAGGTTTTGATATTTCATGGACACTTCATGGATATACATAGCACCTTCTTCTCCACACAGACAAACTGCCCATAACTGCTGAAACAAAGCAGTATTGTGAGAGTTGTTTGGCCTTGGCCTTTGTCATGCCGGCGATTGCTAGACCACTCTTGGTCAATTTATGTACATGGCCCAGGCTTCCAAATATGAGTATAGAGAAACGACATCTATACCCAAGATCTGTTATGATTTCAAGCAATGGTTGGTACTTAGAGTGCTTCTCTTGGAAAGCCTGGTCCATGTACAGGTCGAAAACACAACCCACCTCCAAAATCAGAACCTCTCATGTCTGGGGTCAACAAAAACAATATCTGGTGTGTTTGGGATGCTAGCAAAGACATCATAAGCACAATCAAACCAATCCGGTAACACTCTGGAATGTTTATGCATTGCTGCACTAGATGGCACACATTTTCTAACTGCATCGGACACTAAGTCGACAATGCGGTCGTGGCGAGCAATGTATAGATTTTTATATGCACTGCAACCGTTTGTTATGTGTGCGATGGATTCTAGATGTTGTTCAGAATCATGATGGTTAATACAGAGTGGGCTATGGATGTCGGGATACCAGATTGACAGATTGTACTTAGTTGGTAATACTTGTAGTCTTGCTTTGATGGTAAATTTTAAAACATCCTCTCCAATAGCAGCATTTTTGTAAATTGAATGTGAAACAGAATGATCAGCGGAATCAATATGGGCCAACTTTCCCTGCAATCGAAGTCCACGACAATGTTGTTTGGCCTCAGTCCGTTTCGCATTAAGCAGAACCCTTCTAGCTGTATCTTCTTGTAGCCTAGTGTCCCCTCTCTGGTGAGTGAGAACGGCTTCTACCGCCACACTGGGGTCTGTAACTAGTCCATCAGAGGTGGGCACTTTGACGTTGTTTTTTGCCCATTTTATCTGGACTCCAACCCGATGGCAGAGGTCATTGAGATCTGGCCAATCAGCCCAGACCCCAAAGCCCTTGGCTTGTGAGTCCAGTTTTCCAGAGTCTTCACACACACATACACACACACACACACACACACACACACACACACACACACACACACACACACACACACACACACACACACACACACACGGAGGGGTTATGGAACTGGCGGTGGTTCATACTTTGCATATTCCAAAACCGAACGATGAAACTAAAGTTATATGTTCGAACGTTGCTCGATATAAGGTTTAACCAAACACAGGTGAAACAGCGAAGGGGTCCCCGCATAATAGAGTGCACGCATGCCCGCACGTCATGGACGGACATCGCGTAACGATCAAAAATAACCATTCACACTTCACTTACAAAAACGTGTCACCACCAGCGTGAATTAACATAGGTATGACACAGTTCTGAAGTAGTCAAAGGAGAATGTTACAATATACTAAACTCACCATCTATCTACACCATCTATCTATTGTCTGTCTATCTATCTATCTATCTATCTATCTATCTATCTATCTATCTATCTATCTATCTATCTATCTTTCTTTCTTTCTTTCTTTATTTCTAGCAGCATACCTGTAAGTCAAAATGCTACCAACCTATCGCTGGTAGGTCTACCTACCTACCTATCTATCTGCAGCATAAAATGAATAGATGATCTATTTATCCATCCGTCAGTCAGTACACATTTTTACAGTCTATGGGTTGGTTCCCTTGTCACTGTGACATCACAGGTGATATCACAGGTGGCATCACCTATGTAAAAGTCCATATTTGTATTCCCCAGAATCTCTTTTATGCACATATACCGGTATGAAGATCCCTGATGTCATCGATATATAGGCCTATCACTGGCCAGATGGCCAAGCCATCTGTGTGGCTGGTTCAGTTAGGGTTCTCCATGTATGGGCATAACATATATTGTATGCATATGGATACATATTATTATTAATAAAAGATCAAATAAAATAAAAAGTCCACATACAGTATGGGCATTCCCAGAAGCAAAATCCGTTAACTGTATATGGAGATTTCTGATGTCATCAATCCCAGGCCCTAACTGGCCCAAAATCCTGCTTTCATCTGATTTACACCCTTCCTTCCCCGAAAACGTTAATATTAAGTCCATATATGTATATGGATATATATTAATAAAGGATAAAATAAATAAAATGTCCATATAGCCTACAGTATGGACATTCCCAGATGATGACCTGTTAGGGTACCCCCTAATGCCCATATATGGAGATCCCCAGGCATCAAACCCAGGCCCTACTGTAACTCACCAAAGGCCCTGCTTGACTTTACTAATTAACATACGTTTTATGCACATATATGGAGATCCCTGTCCCAATGTCATCTATATTAAGGACATATCTGGGTATGCCCATATTTGGTAATGCCCTATATGGGCATGTTTTGACATAACATTGTTGACTATCATGCAGGAGTCTCCATATATGGGTAACTGGTCCGATATAGGCATCACTGGCCAGATGGCCGAGAATTGGCGTAACCTCGCGAGGTTGTATGTCGCCCTGAGGTGTCTTACTAGTAGGCTAATAAACTGAACTGAGCATTTTTTGCCTGCCTATTTTTGGTGGAAAGTTGTTCTTGATCACAAAGTTGATGAAAAGAAAAATAGTGTTGATGCTTGTAATTGCTACATTTTTCTGGGCATAGCTTTGCCGTAACTGTAGCTATATTTAATTGAGAGTAACTTGTAGCTTATCTTTTCCAAGTAGCTTGCCCACCACTGTAAATAACAAGACGCAAGTTGGCACCTCGGCAGTTGGCCCACCCACATACAGACAGTACAGACAGCACCGGACAGCACCGATCGCAGTACTTGCGCGCTCTGCTGGCGCACAAGTAGGCCACGAGTGCACAAGAAGCAAGTTGGCACATCGACCAGTGTTGTTTTTGACAGCAAATTTTGATTTAGTTTTAGTCATAGTCTTTTGAATAAAATGTAATTTAGTTTTAGTCATAATTTAGTCACCTGAAAAGTTTTAGTTTTAGTCTAATTTTAGTCGACTAAATATAAGATTTTAGTTGACTAAATCTACAGTTGATTTAGTCAACTAAAATGCATTTTGGCAGGCCTTGATGACATCGTAATGACTGATTTTACACTTGGTTGCATGCTGAAAATAGCCGATCTACAAGCTCTGTGAGCTTGTAGATTTGCTATTTTCAGCACGCAACACCTGATAGCAACCAAACATAAAATTACTTTCTCCTCCACTAGTCCCTCCCTAACGTTTTAGTCTAGTTTTTATTTTTATGACGAAATTGTCAATATATTTAGTCTTAGTTTTAGTCTTCACAGCTTAGTTTTTATTTAGTTTTTATTTAGTTTTCGTCAGTGAAAAAAAATAACATTTTTCGTCATTTATCGACAGAGTGCATTAGTTACCAGCTTGCAAAGCTGGTCAATAAATAGAGAGCCGTCAGAATCTCCTACAAACTGTTGGAGATTTTATGCGTTAGAATTATTATGAGATATTATAATTATAATAGGCTAAATATATACTATCATACCATTTATGTTATGATAATATTCAGTTCCCAGTGGATTCCACAAGCCAATAAACTGCTCCACAAGGCTAGTCCACAAGGCGCAAGCTGGTTGACTGAGTTATTTCTTGTTATTTCATCTAACTCCCAAACCCCCAAAGTCCATTGAATACAATGGATGCTTGAGGATTGGTCAAGTTTCATGTGACATCACGAATAGCCGGCAACCACACTTGCAATTTCCCAGAATTGCACCTTTCTATTTTTTTATTGTTGTTGTCATTCTGATATTATTTATTTATTATAGATATAATTAACATTTATATTATTATTATTATTTTAGGTATGCAGGTACGCAGGGTTGGATGAAGGGTGAGATGAATGATAGATAATGATAGATACCTTTATCACATCACACAATCATCTTGTAAGCAAATACTCTAGCTCTAGATTTCTCATAAATATGCCAAAATTGATTTCATGGTGCCTGTGACCTTGGTGTTTGAAGGAGATATTAAACCACCGGGTTTAATTTGCTGATGTGATTGAGAAAGAGCTCAATTAAAATGTATGATGTTTCGTAATCTGGAGAACACATTAACAACAAGAGGGCATGCGAGACACAGTCAAGTGTTTTTTCTTTTTTCTTTTTTTTTACCCCCGCAAAATTAATCACGAGAAAGAGACGTGCATAAATAGTTGCAGACAGACGAAAAGTCAGAAAAGATAAATGTCATGTCTTCCCGGGACCCAACTAGTGCACTGCGAATAGCCGAAAACAGCAGATCAAAAGCTCACAGTGCGTCCCATCGTGCCTCATTGTGAGCTTATGTAAAGCACAGTCTTTACTATTTCTCCATCAGATTTTCTCCAACAATCACGCAAATCAGTACACAGTATCTCTATAGTCATGATCAAGACCGATCTGTCTAATATTTCATATTCCATCCTAATTGGCAAATTTTGGCTTCCAAAGTTTGCAGGATTGCTCCGTTATTGTACAAAATGCCTCAAATCATCAACGCAGCTTGCGATTACCGTGAGATTTGCCACACATACCACTAGGTCAAGGAACAAATGCCACCCTTTGCACATTGGCCTGTTATAGCGCCACCAGCAGGTAGACTGTTGCAAAACACATTTTTGGAACACAGTGCCTCCAATCATGCATGCAGCGTCCGATTGCCGTAAAAGGCCTAAGATTGGCGAAGAAGAAATGCCACCCTTTTCACATTGGCCTATTATAGCGCCACCAGGACGCCTGCCCTGGCGGAGACCTGTGCTTGGAAGAGCACTGCTTCTATTTTTTTTAAGGCTGGGACTTTAACTGATTAATTGCGATTAATTAATTACAGAAAATTAACGCGATTAAAAAAATTAACGCATTTTAATCGCACTTAGTTTTTGCACCACAGGACCTTGAGTTTCGGGCATACCGATCATGGCGATGCACCAACCAAGAAGAGACAACAAGCGCAAAGGGAAAAGTAGCCGATCAGAGCGCTTTGCTTGGCCCAGTGGATGCGAAATTTAGATTTAAAAACTCACTCGTTGATTCACTCGTACAACAAAATGTGTTTTACATGAAAAAAAATGCTTCTCAGGTCAAATATCGATGTGCGATTAAAATGCGATTAATTGCGATTAATTAATCACAGAGCCTGTAATTAATTAGATTAAAATGTTTAATCGCATCCCAGCCCTAATTTTTTTTAAATGTTTTAATGCAAGAAACAAAAAAAGAGGATATTTTCCCGCGAGTCATAAAAATGCGTCCACGACCCAAACATGGGTCTTGAATCAAAGGGACTCAGGGTGGGAGGCACAATCCACTGTCTTCCTCCGCAGACATAATTCTAAGCACTCAATTCTAATCATTTTTAAAACTATTGTTTCTCTCGCCCCGGTAAGTGGTTACTGAACGGATGCACACCGCTTGCTTTCAAAAATGCAAGTGAAAGCAAACAACCCCTCAGCTTTCCCTATTTTTCGGCTTTGGCTTATTTTATGCACTGCTTGCGGGCTCCAGCTCTGTGTGACTAACAGAAACAGGGAGCCAGAATGGCACAACATACTGTGGCATAGCTGCTCTTTTTTCCGATGCTCAAGAACACGGCCACACTCTTCCCTTGTTATATTTTTAATGGCCCCATTGCGGCCGTGTTAAGAGGTCTCTCCAGGTTCGATCTGTCCCCCTCTTCCCCCTGGTCCTCCCTGGTTCTTCTCCCCTCTGCCTTAGGGCACTCGCAGGACTGCCAAAAGAAATCACCCCCGCATCACTGGAGACAAGCAGACACCCTCCTCTCTGCTAAAATAAACCAGCCACCCTCTGCATCATATTGGCCTCTCACTTTCAGGTGAAGAAGGGACACAGCTCTCAACTTACCCTGCTGTGAGGTATCTCCGATAAGACCCTGTATGCGCATTTAGTTTTTTGTCCTGCAGTGAAATAGCTAAGCATACCACTGTATCAGCAGAGACCGACTGTTATGGGCTTTGTTGTGTGTGCAACTACGGAAGCAACACCAACACGCTGTTCCCTTTCTTCTTTTCACCCACTCACAGTATCTACTCATAAGGCATGTACTGCATGAAAGTGGAAGCACGTAGAGAACCTAACGCGGCCACAGGAAACCAGAAGTGGATTTGTTCCAGCGGCTCCCCTCTCGGCTGGTGTTCTGAGCAAGGCTCCTCCATTACATGAAAGCCCCAATGCATGCAGCTGTTCCAAAATGGCTGCTGCTCCGCTTCCGTTCTCTGACGCCACGGAGTACCAAGCAGGGAGTAAATACAATACATGCTGCTGCTGCTGCTGCTGCTGCGCCGATTGCGGACGCATACAGATTAGGATTAGAACGCTTGCTGCAGCATCGAGGCCTTTGTGATTAACAGGCAGTTCTAATCAGAGTCTGTCATCTGTCACCACCAGTCTGCCATCCTCAGAGAAAGAGAGCGAAGGAAGTGGACAGAGAGAAAACAAGTAAGGGAATGAGTAAAATGACATTCCCGGCATCCTCTTTGAACGACATCCTATCACGTTTCCTCGTTGAATTCAACACGGAAACGTGATAGGATGAAAAGGGGTTGAAGGAGACAGGAAACAAGAGGACTCTCCACAGTACCCAGTGTTGCTGGAGGGTGGGTGGGTATGGGTGGGGGTAGCGTGCAAAGAAAGGGTATGGATGCATTTGTGCAAGATGCGGTGCCTTCTGCGCAACACCACTGCGCTTTCTGAATGCGCTTGTTTAAAAAGAAAATCCAGCCCCTGTATATTATTTAAATGTAAAGACGTCAGCGTCGGTGGGCAAGTGTGGCCGCGGCAGCCACACAGACTTGCAGAGAGCCCGGGCTGGATGAATTATTAAAGGAGAGCTTGAAGTGGTGGGACATTTCCACCACCGCCCTGGCGAATGTCATCTCGCTCAGCCGGGAGACACACAGGCAAGAGGCTGGCTTGACAAAAATCGACAGTGACTTCACCACCCCCCAACCGCCACCACCAACCCCCATCCACCCCAACCCCACCTCCCACCCGGAACCGGTTTGATCCTGATTGCAGACACTGCAGCTGGCAATTTCCAGAATAATCTGCAGCTCCAGCCCCTGCCTGCCTGCCTGCCCTGCCCCCCACTGATCTGCCGGCGCTTCGCCCCTGCCCCTACCCTGCCTCGCGCCCCGGCATCCTCTGCGGCCTTACGGTAGCATCAATAATATGGACGGAAGGAGAGGTCTTTGATTTGCTGAATCAGAGGATCCCATCTCACACCACTGCTGTGTGTGAACATGTAAATGAGAGGGAGCGGATGGCACAGGGAGAGAGAGGGGGAGAGAGAGAGAGAGAGAGAGACAGAGAGAGAGAGAGAGAGAGAGAGAGAGAGAGAGAGAGAGAGGTACTGTAGAGAAAGAGGGGTGGGGTACAGTGAGAGAGAAGGAAGGAGAAAGAAGGGTATAGTGTTGTTCAAATTCAACCAATTATGTTCTACAGTGCACAACCTGTTTCTGAGAAATGCACAGTAAAACATCTCTGATGCATTAGAGATACTAATAACTATATTTATCTGATGTTCTGCTGACATAATATATTGTCTAATTAACCCAATTTACAGCCTGTAACTCATGAACAAATTTGTTTCTTTTTATCGTGGGCCTCTGCTTTAAACCGACTTGACATTCGTCATTATTTCTGTCCACTGTTATTATTTCAGCATTTGTGATCCCTGCCTCAGTGATGATTCAACACTCCAGGCATCGTAACGGCGGGCACTGTCATCACGCTTGCCATGCTTATTGTCTTCTCATCTTGTGAATAGCGTGCGTTAACACACTTGACTGTATACGCGCGTGAGTCACAACAGCTTGCACCAGCGTCAGAAATACACACACACAAGAGTCCATGTCACCCCAAACCGCTGAAATTGAATCGTAGCAGAATGAAAATGGCTTATACAGGCCGGTGGGGCGGGGGCTGGGGTGGTCGGCAGGGGCGTCACGGGGGGGGGGGGGGGGGGGGGGGGGATTAGTGGAACTGAGTTACTAGGGCCCAAGGTGGAGTAGCCTTAATTATTTTATACTTTAGCTATAGAAAAATAGCAGACATACAAGCTCACAGCGCGGCACCGAGTGCCGCGCTGCAAGCTTGTAGATCTGCTATTTTTTGAAAATGTGTGCAAATCTTTGAATATATGTATTTCGAAGCGAAGGTCCGTGGCCAAATACATATCATTTTGGGGGTCCTTCACATGAAACAGTTTGAGCACCACTGATATAGAAACATAAGTTTTTTAAAAAAACTTTAGAAGGATTTGAAATATTCAAAGACTTACACAAATATTCAACATTTTTCAAAAATAGCAGATCTATAGCTCGCAGAGCGGCACTGTGAGCTTGTATATCTGCTATTTTTCAATAGTTAAAGCACAACATAATGCGTAATAATGCGTTCAAGGCGGCCCGCATTGAATCCTTGTACCCAGGGCCCAGAATTTGGTGCGACACCCCTGGTGGGAGGGTGAGGTGGTTAGGTGGGGCTGGGTGGATTATGGAGGATCCTTGGGGTTCCAGCCGTAACAGCTAGCCGGCGTCTCATCAAGGACTCCCCGCTTATTAAACACATCATTTTACAGGCCATGCAGGGTGGACAATCGATAGAGGATGCTGATAAAAGAAAAGCCTTATTTAATAGATACTTGTCAGTCACTCCTAGTGAGTAAGAGGAGACCTGGGTCTGTCCTTGCACCCTCCCCCCAACTGTGCTGTCAGCTCACAATGCAATTAATAACCCCATCCGAATTAAGGCTTCTTGTCTGTCTATCAGATTAATATACTGTTTCGCTCATCTGAGTGACCAGTTTGGGTTATCTCTGTGTCTCTGTCTCTGTCTCTGTCTCTCTCTCTGTGTCTCTCTCTCTCTCTCTCTCTCTCTCTCTCTCTCTCTCTGTCTCTCTCTGTCTCTCTCTCTCTCTGTGTGTGTGGTAACTGCCTATACCCATGTGAAGCCTCATTTGAGGTTATTGAGAATTTTATTGTTTCATTAAACAACCATTGCAGAGTAATCAAACAGGAAATGTTCAACTTGCGCCTTATAAGGAACTGTGTGTGTGTGTGTGTGTGTGTGTGTGTGTGTGTGTGTGTGTGTGCGCAGACACAAAACTTTTCAGTCGAACTGCCTTCTTCAGTGCTTCAATTATAACAAGTACATGACATACTACAGTATGATGAATGATAGTCTAAGAAGGCAATAAAGTAAATTATGACTGCAGACACTGCAATTGGTGTGGAAATTAGAGAAACTATACTTGCAGTGTAAAAGTGTACTGGATGTCAACTGCATATTACTTGCATAATATTACTATGCAACTTATTTCCAGCTCACAGCTTACAAATGCAAATTCATTTGAACATGCCATATCAATATCACGTACACAAGCATACATATTATTGCACTGTTCCTTAAAAATTGTGTGCTATTTACAGTGCATGAATTTGCCACTGCTATCAGCACCACGTTCACATCAGATCATTTAATTATGTTGCATTTTAAATATCAATAATTTACATGTCTAATTGACACTGACGCCTCTAAATGTACACAGTACTATTAGAGTATTTTCTCGTGCATCGTTGACATGGTGACACATTGTTGAAGGTGTGGCTAAAATGAGGCACTATTTCCTTAGATTTGGAGAGTACCGTAATCTTCTCTCTATGTCAGTGGTTCTCGACCTTTTCAGGCCGCGGCCCCCAAAAGAATCATATTTTAACTGGGGACCCCCCACCCCACCCTGACGAGCACTAAGAGGAGGCATTACATTTTGTATAACAAGATCTACATGCTCACAACGCATCGCAACGCGAGGCGTTGTGAGCATGTAGATTGGCTATTTTCACACATTCTGCCTCTAATAGGCCTATTTGACAATTTGGACACTGTTACATGTTACAAAGGTATTAAAAGTCCTTTAATTGTCACTTTATAAATGTGCAGATATCTATACACTTATACTGCATGTTCTTTTTTTTTCTTTTTTTTACTGTTGAGTGAGAAAACAGTGTTTCAAATTAATCAAATCATCTGGGGACCCCCCAAAATAATTTGGGGACCCCCCTGGGGGTCCCGACCCACAGGTTGAGAACCACTGCTCTATGTGACACACTAGGCCTCACCACAGATAGACATAATGAGATGTAAATTGGCTGAGGGGCTGATATGGGGGAGGGGGGGGTTCCCTTGAAGTAGCGGGAACAGCAATTAACCATGGCGAGACGTGTGCACATTGTCTCCATGGGCACGAGCCAATCAGCCAGTCACGAGCATCATGATCAACAGCCAAAACAACATGGCGGTCACAGCCCAGTCAGTGGTCCAAAAGGGAACAATGAAGAACCACACCAACAACCCAAATAAAGACGGCACATGGAGACATCTTTTTATTCTGTATAGGTCAGTGGTCCCCAACTAAACGATGGAGAGTTCGTAACCAAAGGACCCTTATTGCCTGGATACGCAGTGATTTCAGAAATGTGTGAAAGTAAAATTTTCACTTGCAATTTGTAGATAACGGTCCATAGAACAGTTTTGGTTCGAGTGTTAAGAATCCTGATAGAAAAAATATATTTTTGACCTATTTCCAAAATGGCCAAAATCGGAAATTATGATTTTTTTGAAAAATGTATTTTTCTCAAAATTGCTGTGTAATATATATTTTGTAATTACTATATGAAGTCAATGTGTGAGGAATCAACTGGAGTTCAAATATTGATGTTTTGAATATTCTGGTATAAATACAGATGCTTGCCAATTAACACAAATTACTCCAAATTAATTACACGTAACTTCTATTATGTCTGGACAGGCCTGGACATTTCAAGTTGTTGTGAATGTTTCGTTTTCAATAAGATAAGTTACGTTTCTTTTCTTTTTTTTCCTAAATGGCAACAATCGAAATTAGTCTACATACATGTAGGTCAGATTTCCAAAAATCTTAACCCTGTATAGGCAAATTGTGTTGTTAATTTGTTGTGTACGTGGTTTTAGTCGTAATAATTGGGTGCTGGATCCAAATCTTCTGTATGTGCAATTCATAAATGGCTAATAATGCCTCAAAATGGACCATTTAAGGATGGCGGCCTATGCTGAAATATATAAAAAAAAAAAAAAAACATATCCTTTTGACTAAACCAGGTATAAACTGGATTGTATTTTTCTTTATTTGGTTTTCATATGGGGAATACAATGGTGGCAAATGAATAATGGCCGGGTTTCCCAAATCGATTTTAGCCCTTCGTAGCTCACACATGGTCGTAAAGACTGGGCCCTGATCGTTATGTTCCCGGGTGTACATGGGTTGGGGCAGAGCGACTTATTTAGCATTCAGATTAAAAAAAAGGGCTTAATAAAGTTTCATAGCTGTCTAAATACGGTACGGCATTCTATAATTACCCGTAACCTCCGTGTTCTTTAATAAGAAGCCTTTTATCCGCCTTCTGTTTATCTCAATGGGGTTGGTGCGCATGGAGAATGCCAGGAAATACTTGGGAAAACAGAAAACGATCGGATAAAAAGGCTTCTTATTAAAAAACACGGAGGATACGGGTAATTATAGAATGCCGTACCGTATTTAGACAGGTGTGAGACTTTATTAAGCACATTGTTTGTGAAATCTGAGTATTCGTGTAGTTGTAGGGGGCTAAATAAGTCGCTCTGCCCCAACCCGTGTAAACTCGGGAACATGGCGGTCAGGGCTCGGTCTTTAGGACCATGTGTGAGCTACGAAGGGCTAAAATGAGGTCAGATGAGGTAGATGACGTCAATATGACAATTCTTCTCTAATTGTCTTTAGTGCTTTAAAGCCATCACTTAGGAAAAAATAGAAAGTGAAGAAGGTAAGAAAGTAGACAAAAGTTCAGAGATGGCCATGGAAATAATATATTTAACTTTTAAAGCAATCCTTGAAAATGGGTTATAAATTGCTCAATCTATGCATAATGCCTTCCCTCTCAGCTTTCCTATACTGGGATGATGACTAACCACCCAACGAGCAATTTGAGGGCTAAATGACGCTATTTTAACGTCTTAGACGTCACCTGACGTCTAGCTAAAAAAGGTCTCTGACAGGTCTAAAAATGCAATTTTTTTCAACGGCTATACATAGACTAGACATTGTATCACCGTCATTTAAACATTCTTGGTTCTGAGAGCCGTATACCTGGACCACCGCAACTGATCAAATTTGTAATGCATTCTTGGACTGTTATTATTTGACAAAGGGAGTCAATGGGATTCAAACTCAGGAACTTCTGTTAATGAAACATGTGCGCTACCGCTGGACCACGCCAACTGCTTGAATCTGTAATGTGTTCAGCAGCTATTAGTAGTAGACATATCGCCTCCCGCTGTTCGTTTTAGGTTTGATTGATTGAAGACTTTATTAGAAGTTTGCATAGGAAAAGGTACAGTTTCATGACGGTACAGTTCATTGGTACAAGGTCTACTAAAAGGAGATCCATGAAAAGACTAAGCTTATTTCCACTGGAAACCATTTAAGTATCTCATATAACATTGAATGACAGACAAATAGAACACAGTACTATGCAGTAGATATGTAAAGGAAAACAAAAAAGAAAACAGTAAGTCTAAACAAACAGTAAAAGAAGGGGCAGGGGAGGGTAGGGTTGGGCTAGGTTCATTTTTTACCAGTTTGCGAACGGCTGCTGCCTGTAAGTGGTTTTTCAGGGCAATTTTAAAGGATGCTAGTGATCCACACTCCTTTATGGCCTTTGGTAAGGCTTTCCACATTTTGGTGGTATAGCAGAAAAACGAGTTTGACCCTTTGTTGGTTTTTACTCTGGGTTGGAAGTGATCTGTGGCGCTGCCTCTGGTGTTATAATTATGGACATCCTTAATGTTTATAAAGTATTTTGACAGGTACTTGGGTATCATAGTGGTGTAGTGTATCTTGTACACCAGGCCCATTGCAAGTTGCTGTACTCTGTCATCTACTCTGAGCCACCCCACTCTTAACTGGTGAGTAGCGGTGAGGTGAGTCTGATAGGGAAGGTTAAGCAGGACCCTAATTAGTTTGTTTTGGGCTGTTTGAAGTAACTCAGATAAGTAATAGTATGCTGTCATGAGCAGCACCACGGCATTATGCCATTATTTATTACACTTTTAGAATTTTTCAAAGGACGTATTGCCCAGCACGTCTTTTAGACGGCTAAAAGATGTGCAATGGCCAGAAAACTGCTCAGTGGATGCAAACTACAACTATTAAGGTAGAACCGGAGATCTAATCATTTCAAGCTATATTTTTTAATGGTTTAAAAATGGTATAAACCAAGACGGTGAAATATGGTTGAACTATAAACGTATAAATTGCGGCTAAAACTAACTAGACCATATATTGATCATTGGCTCTTAAAACTATTTTAGTCCAATATTTGAAAGTCAGGTGTCTATATTGAATGTGTTTATTTCATCGACTAGTGTAGAATAATGTATTAATTGCGATGGGCTAGATTTGGTCTATGTTTCGACCTCATTTCAACTGAAATGAGGTCTAACCAGATACCAGACGGCTAGATGGGGTCTAGTGCTCACTGGGCACTCTCTCTCTCTCCCTCTTTAAAAACACAGCATGTGTTTCTCCATCATCTCTAATTGACTAGTATACATTAAAGTATTTTATTCATGGTAATATTATTGGACCACTCCTTTTGTATGTCCGTGGCAAAAATATATTTTGAGGAAAATGTCCATCACAAGCCCAGGGGTTGGGAGGTAATAGGGGGCATGCAGCCATATGCAAGTTGATTGCCGGTGATGGTGATTTGAAGAACTCCATATGGTGCATGCCTGGCTATGCATAAGGCCGACAGGGGGGGTCCCTATGTCAGTCTGGATCACTGGATAATCCCGCTCATCCCAAGTGGACCTCTTTGCAGATCTGCTGGCTCCTCCTATGCCCAAGATAAGTGCCCGTGGGCAGACATAGGTAGTGATGCGGGTCGGCCCCCAGTGGTGTCTAGCAGAGAAGGATATCCCTATGTCAGACTGGCTCACAGGAGAGTCTGGTTGTTTCTAAGGAATATTACCAGGGGTCATCAGTGATTTATCATTATGATTGAAAAGGTCAATCTATTTGAAATCTGGCAATTCTCGTGACTTGTGATTTGAACGAGTTTGTGTTTTGAACGAGTTTTCTTTGAGTTTGTTAAACACGGAGTCCATGAGGCATTTTAAATTAGACGTATAAACGAGCAGCGAGTAGTAAAAACTTATCAGATGAACATGATGTAACTTGTTTTTTTTCCTGTATGACATCTAAAATCAAATCAATTCAAGGATACATAATTGTGAAATTCTGAATATGATGACAGCTTGGTAAGAACACATTGTTACGTGTGTATTACGCTACAATGTCATCAGCTGCAAACAGACTTCAATATGGCATGGGCTGTGTTGCCCTCTCCATAGTTAAAAAACAAACAAAAAACTAAAAAAACAGGTGAATTCAGAAAGCAACGCATGTCTGTCTGATCGGACAGGGACCCTTATGGGCCTGGAGGTTGGTTACACTAGGATATGGAGGAGAATGGATCACAGGGCATCATGGATTGTTCTCCATTACCCTATAGCAAGGGTGTTCAACAGGGTGTCCGGGACCCCTAGGGGGTCCTCAGAGTTACTACAGGGGGTCCTCCAATCGTTGTGTGATAGAAACTTTATTTCTCCTTTTTTATATCAACCACTTGAACCCTAGTGTCCATATTCTGAGAACTTTAGCCAAAAATAGCAGATCTACAAGCTCACAATGTTGTGAGCTTGTAGATCGGAGGTTTGGTGTAGAGGGAGGAAAAGAGCCTAAATACAGAGTGAAAGGTCAAGTTTATTAAGTATTGACGGTTCAAGTGGTTAAATATATGAAAACACAAATTGCAAAGAATCCAAAATACAATGATGATTCTGTTGTCAAACGATGAAACTATATGGAATCTCTGAAAAGGTTGTGGGGGTCCCTGCTTCATCTCTCTCTCAACTAAGGGGTCCTTGGCCTGAAAACATTGAAGACCCCTGCCCTATAGCTGATAAAAAGCTCCATATAAAAAGCAACAAACAAAGGTAAACCCTATCCCTGCTACACTCCGCCTCCCCCCGCTCCTAGACACCCAGTAGACACTGTACCGGTATGTTGATGTTCTGCACTAATCTCCACACCCTCTCAGGCCCAAAAGGGCCATGCCTCTTCACTATAATCCCCACTGATCAGCGCCCTGCTCAGCCCGCAAATCTGGAGTTTAACTAAACTGAACAGGGGAGAAGGGGGACAACCCAGGACTCCCTGGACATCCAGCTGTCACGGGTTCCCCATGGCCTAATTTGTTCCAAATTGTTTGTAATATCCCCTACTGTATGTAATGTACATTTTAAACACTTTCCTCACATCTCAAATCAGAATATGGGTTTAGATTCCCCATATATGAAAACCTAAAAAGCTACATTCAAAAAGTTTTGTCAAAAATATTATGTTTTAATATATTTCAACATAGTGATGGCTGCCATCTTCAAATGGTTGATTTTGAGCTGGACATACAGCAGATTTGGATTAGCAGGAGAGCAGAAATCCTGCCTATATTGAAAGACTGAACGTGCTGTTCTTAAAATGGAAACTAGTAATAATAATAATTGACATAGCAAGACACTGTAATTGTATAGTTTTTCAAGTATAGTATAGCCTGGATATATGGGTAGTGATGGAAATGAATGCTATTCCAACACATACGTTAGCGCATAGACCTCTTCTGTCTATTCTTGTGGAAATGTGCAGATAGCAGAAGAAATAGCTTCTTTGGGCACTATGTGTGAGTGTACAGTTGCTACTCTTGATGCTGAATCCATAGATACCTCATTATGTTCATATTGACACTCAAACCAGAAATGTTCTATACCTTCAATTTAGTAGTGAAAAAATAATTAAATTAAACAAAACCTTCACATCAATTTGCGCCAGCAGAGCGTACAAATACTGCATTCGGCTGCGTATGTACAGTAGGTAGGTATGTAGGTATGTAGGTAGGTGAGTGTGTTTAAGCCTGTAGCCCAATCAGGGACCAGCTAGCATTTCTGGCAACGTCTTCATTAATTAACAGCCAATGAGGGACCAGCATTCCTGGTGATGCCAGTGGTGATGTCACTGGCATCGCCAGTGGTGATGCCAGTTGTGAGCGCACCTCATGGCACGCTCTGCTGGTGAACAAGCCATACTGTACATGGCCTACTTGTGCACAACAAGTAGGCCCACAATCAAACACCTTTAATTTAAGTTGGCCTATGCGAGTAAACATCAATCCAAATGGACCATTATACTCTCGGGGTTAAATGAACACTGAGGATTTACTGTGCAGAGTAGGCCCATTCTAATGTCTAGATTAAACTGTGTGGGACATCTGTAATTAATGGTAAGAAACGGCTCACCAGAATGAAAAGATCAAACACATCAGTTCAAAGTGGAGCGGTGCATTTGAGCAGCTATTACCTGTGTGTGTGTGTGTGTGTGTGTGTGTGTGTGTGTGTGTGTGTGTGTGTGTGTGTGTGTGTGTGTGTGTGTCTAGGCTGCGCAACAGTGCCACTTCTGGTCACCCAGCGGTATTGCAGTTGTTCATGCTGCATATAGGGACAGACGGACAGACACGGGACACACCAAGTCAAAAGTAGGAAGTAGGAAGTTCCGTGCTCATACAGACATACAGACACTCATACATGCACATAAAGCCAGACGTACAGTAGGAGCGGTTAGCACCGCTCAAAAATTGTGATCCATCAATGCATCACAACTGCATCATGGCTGTCCAATTATTGAGATGTCATGATTTATTTTTTACGCCGGGGCCCCTCAAACGTGAGCCATCTAGAAGAGGGTCTCTCTCTCTGTCTGTCTGTCCGTGTATCTGTCTGTTCCTTGTATCTGTCTGTCAGTTTGTGTCAGGAGCTATTCCGGAAAACCGAGGCAAGCTTCTTGTGCACACTGCCAGTATGTCACAGAAGCACTTTTTAGATTTCTTTCATGTTCTATACTTTTTGAAATATTTAATGGATGACAATCGGGCTTTGATTGGGCTGAAACGTTTCCCAAATTTGGAGTCAGTAGTAGCGTCATAGATATGTCATAGACAAGTCGTCATAGATGACTGACATCACAGCTGAGATCCACACTGGAGCCATGCCATTCCCACATGGATTTTCTTTTTTCTAATTAGCTTTTCTTCTAAACACTGTCTCAGTTTTATTTTACTCTGAGAGTGTAAGAATTGTGTTTGTACAGTACCGTATGTACAATTGTGAAGCTTTAGGCACAGTGCCATTTTGTGCGAATTGGCAACAGCCTATAATGAAACAGTCGTGGTAGACTGATAAGATTAATGTTCAGTTAGCCATTGGCTCGACAAACATTATGTTTTGTTTGCCTTTTCACGCGTACCCTGTTCAGCATTGACACGTTTGTGGCTCAAGATTGTTTGAGGCTCGAGGAGGGCGTCCAACTTAAAGCCTCTGATTCGTACAAATTGGCTGCAGAATTAATGGGACTTGAGGGAATCAATTGGGCCTTTGTACTGATCACTAAGAGCAGCAAAAGAGGGTGAAGGGGGAAAAGGAAGAAGGGGACAGCAAGGGAGGGAGCGAGTAAGTTGTGCATGCGTGCGTGTTTGTATGTTTACTTTTCAGCCATTGTTCTGGGTGTAATTGGTGGCAGGCCTGGCAGGGTCACTCTTGAGCTGTGTGTCTGCCTCTTAATGTGGTTCTTTAGTATGGATTGCCTCTAAAGAGTGCGGCTGGCTTCCAGAGAGGACTGCTCTGTGTGCATAAGCATTCAACCAGAGAGCTGGGGCAAACGTTTCATCCTCGAGAAACACCATTGCTCATAAAAGGCACCTGCTGTTTGGTTTAGTTTTATTTCAATGCCAAGGCATGCAGTGGAGGCATGCAGGCAATCACCGGTTATCAAAAAGGGAATTCTGTTTATTATCTCCTATGCTAGATTAAATATGTTCTAAAGTTGCTTTAAACTTTATTCATGAGATGTCTCTCATAATAAGAGGCCCGTGGCAGAGCCAGGGAATTCAGACTGTCAACCAGGGCATCTTATTAAGCACTTAAACCCCCTGTTCTTAATAAAACTATCCTCCGGAACCCAGGCGTTTTTTTGTTAAACCCGAGTTACACCTGTACAGTACTTGGACCACTTTTTCCAGTCTACCCAAATCTCTTCATGAAAAAATAGCCTATGTAGGGGCGACCACTGGCCTAACGGTCCAGGTGCATACCACATAGGCTCTGATGCCTGACAGCGCGTCGCGGGTTCCCGACGACATTTGCTTCGTGTCACTCCCCATCTCTCTCTCCCTGTTTCCTGTCTACCTACTGTACCTACTGTACTATCAATGAAGGCATAAAGCCCCAAAAAATATCAAAGAAGAAAAAGAAATAGCCTATGTACAAGCTCATATGTCTCTATGTCTCACACCGCAACCCACTCCTCTATGGATGCCAGTATGGAGGCCAACATACAGTGGGTGGGTCACACTTTACCCACAATTATTATACTGTGCGCAATTTTGGTCTTAACTGTGATTTGGTGTACCTGTAATTCGACCTGGTTTACAATCTTAGCAATGTATGCTTGTATGAGCTTTAGTTTATATTACAGTTATAAGCTTGCACTCGTCAGCTGCTGCTGTATGGCCCTTAAGGCCCATTCCCACTGGGCCAGATAACAGATAAAAAATCACACTCCATTCACACCCACATTCAAACACCGATGGCAGAGGAAACCATGCAAGGCAGCAACCTGCACATCGGGAGCAATTAGGAGTTCAGTGTCTTGTACTTCGACACTAACTCTGGCGGAGCCCGGGATCGAACTGGGAACCTTGCGGTTGATGGCAACCGCTGGCCTCTCTACCCTCTGAGCCACTGCCACAGTGTCTCATTGAGAGTAATTCCACTTCATTTAACAACGTAAAGTATTGATATTTTCTGTATAGGCTATGGGTATGTATGTGATAAGCAAATTATCACCCAGATAAATTGGTTGTGTAAACTTGCAATGATGACTAATAACACACAATCAGGTGAGGGAAATACTGTAGATATATAATAAGTCATCAAGAAAATGATTGTTTGCCCTCTCTAAGGGTGGGCAATGCAATCATACACCATAAGACACGCAAACAGCAGGCACACCACCGCCAACCAGCATTACCACATTCAACATGTACAGCACGGACATAAATTCAAAACATAATTCCTAACAAAACCTTCTATTGTGTGGTCAGAGGTTTTTTACTACTTCCAATCCCACTTTTACAGCCTCAGTTTATTTATGACTGCCTTGCAATGTAGACACCCAGGAACCTTGACATGGGGTTATGGGATATGGGATGAATCAAAAACTAAGGTTTTCTAGGTTGTTTAAAGTTTACTATTCATATCATGCAGTAAACCTTGTCTGCCTGTCCAGGGTTCAAGCTGCTGTCTGTGTTTTTATCCCTGGAGCGTGTGTGTGTGTGTGTGTGTGTGTGTGTGTGTGTGTGTGTGTGTGTGTGTGTGTGTGTGTGCGTGCACCAACTATGTAATTTAGTCCTTGTAAATCTATAATTTCGTTAGCCCAGTTGCTCTCAGAACCTATTGGCTTGCTGCCAATCTCCCGCTGTGTGTGTGTGTGTGCGTGTGTGTAGTGCGTGCGTGCGTGCGTGCGTGCGTGCGTGTGTGTGCGTGCGTGCGTGCATGCATGCGTGCGTGTATGCATGTGTGCACATGTTAGCCTACTTTCCACTGATCCAATGACCTCTCACATGGACACACCACCACACTGTCTGGTCTGGAGCGCTCCTTCTTGCACTACACATCAGTGCTCCTCAAAGAGGGGTCCTGGAGGGCTTCCAGGGAGGCTACCCAGCAAAACAAATACGCAACCGTTTAACTTCATTGTTTACCATGAGAAACGTCACAGCTAGTCCACGTCCGTGTGGACGTGTGTACACGTGTACACGTGTCTATGGGTTTGCCGCTCTGACATCATGCTCTGATGTCACTGCGATGCCAGGGGAACCACTCTGCCGCTCTGATATCACGCTCTGGCTTACTGTGATGTCACACTAACAGTATCTCTGCATATATGGAGTTCCCTGATGTCTTCAATATTAATGATGCCCTGTTAGAGAGATCCCTGTGATGCCAGGGGGAACAAATCCCTTTTATGCCCATATATGGAGATCCCTGATGTCCACATACCTGATGTCCACGAGGTCGCTTGTCGCTCTGAGGCGTCTTACTTGTTATTTCACTAGGCAGAAGAATCATTGTTATCTCCTCTATCAATTGACTACTAGACTCAATTTTAGACTAGAAAGGTGCAATTCTGGGAAATTGCAAGTGTGGTTGCCTATATATATTGTGATGTAACATGAAGCTTGACCAATCCTTAAATCCATTATATTGTCCAATCGGTCAAGGGACAGAAAAAGTCGATTGAACTCAATGGACCTTTGGGGGTTTTGGGGTTACTCTAGCCATGGTTAACATGACAGTCGTCATGTTTCAGGCCTATCCACAAGTTTCCAACATCCCATCATGCATTGCGCAGAAATTGGACGGAGCTTCCGGCGCCGCAGCCGAGTGTGATCTACAAGCTCACAACGGCTGCATCTGCGACGCGACGTGAGCTTGTATGTCTGCTGTTAACCGGAAGTGTGGTGCAGTGTGGTGCAAAACATTCTCCAGTAAATTCCCGCGGAAAGAGGTGGATAGGGTTTCTCTAGATGAAATAATAATATCCACAGGTTTCCAACGCCCCATAGTGCATTGCGTAGACGTTGTACCGAGCTTCCGGCGCCGCAGCCGAGTGTGATTTACAAGCTCACAACGGGCTGCATCTGCGACGCGACGTGAGCTTGTATGTCTGCTGTTAAACCGGAAGTGTGGTCCAAATAATCTCCAGTAAACTCCTGCGGAAACAGGTGGATATAGCCAGACAAGAACTAGTCTGGTTGCTCTGTAGGCAACCACACTAATAACAACAAAAATCTGTGTGTGTGTGTGTGTGTGTGTGTGTGTGTGTGTGTGTGTGTGTGTGTGTGTGTGTGTGTCTGTGTGTGTGTGTGTGTGTGTGTGTGTGTGTACATACAAACACGTCTATTTTCTATACGTTATCAGGCAGTATCGTCCTCCCCCAATGTGACAGTGGTTTATATACTGCCATCTGTATCCGCGGGCTCTCCAGTAATGTAATTGTGGTTCCTCTATATCAGCACGCGGCCGCGGAGGAGCGGTAACCTAGACGGATGGGGCAGCAGCTCGCTGTGCGTGGCTGAGGCAATCAGCTGGAGTGCTGGCATGGGCAGAACAACACCTGCTGCTGAGGGGAGTATGGCTGCCGCTAATTGCAGCAGAGTGATGAGGAGAGGACCTGAGCCGTTGCAGTACGTCAACCCATGGAGAAGCCTTAACGCAATTAGCCACCATGTTCTCCTCCAACCAAATTGCGTTTACAGCCTTTTTTCTTTTTTTCTTTACACCTCAACGTTTTATTTGGCCAGCGCAAAATGAAGTGGTATCAATAGAAGAGAGGTAAACAGACTGATTTTGAATTCCTTGGTATTAATGAGCAAATGGGACATGACAACGACCGGTGTTACAAGGAGGGAAGAGGGGACTTTGCCACCTCAGTTGTACAGTATGTTCTGGCCCCCAGTTTACGTTTAATGTAGGCTTCCCTATAGTAAAATAGCTACAAGCTCACAATGCTACAAGCTCACAATGCCTCGCGCTGCGAGGCGTTGTGAGCTTGTAGGTCGGCTATTTTCGGCAAAGAGGTTTGGTGTAGAGGAGAAAAAGAGCAGACTAAGTACAGAGTGAAAGGTCAAGTATTGACAGTTCAAGTGGTTAAATATCTGAAAACACAAATTGACATGAATCCAAAATACACTGATGATTGTGCTGTCAAACGATTAAACTATATGGTATCTATGGGTTGTGGTATCCCTGTTGTGGTATACCTGCTTCATCTCTCTCTCCACTAAGGGGTCCTTGGCCTGAAAACGTTGAAGACCCCTGGTCTACTTGCTTAGTGCCAAGCGGCACTGTCCTCGGTGCTGAAGGAGCAGAGGGGAGATGATAGACAGAGACTTGCTTGCTTGATTTGTGTGGTTTTCACGTTCGGCCCTAACCATTTTTGAGCGGTGGTCACAACGCTCCTATACGTGGCTGTGTGTGTGGGTATGTGTGTGTGTGTGTGTGTCTATGTGTCCGTCCGTTTCTGTATGTAGCCTGCAGTACCTTTTCTGACCACACATGTTAAGGGAGGGGCGCTGTTGTTCGCACGCACGCACACGCACGCACACACACGCAGCCTCCACCGCTCAGTTCACACCAGTGTGATTTTTTTCCCTTTGTAGCATTTCACAGAATGGAAACAATAGATGACATGTGGAAGTGAAGCTTGCATGGGTTGGTCAGAGTGACACCCTTTCTAAGAGCTCCATTTCTCATGCGGGGAGTCCGGGACATACAGTACTGTCTTCAGCACTGCAGTGAAATAAATGTATTATTTGATGATTAAGCTCTTTTGTTATGTAGCCTTTCAGAGGCATGAAATCATTGAATCCAATATTAAATTTGGTTTAAAGGACATCTTCAGACTAAATAACATCTATTCTAGGCTCACTTTTCTATTGATCCCAAATGACTGTCCATGGGGTTTGTTAGTCAGAAATGCCCCTGTTGTCCAGGTTTCCCTGCAGAGCCCATCAGCCCTCATAGCATAGAGTGGAGCCCATAAGCCTATCATTTTTATGATATTGAAAATTGCTGCCAGAAGAATGAGACTAGCAGGACACTGCCAAAGACATCAGGAGCTTCCTGCCAGCAAACTGGTGCTGTGGGAACCAACACATGGGCACCGGTCACGAGGACGTCCCACAATAACATACGTGGATGTACTCAAGAAAGACGTAGGAGCACAAAGCACCAACGAGCTGGCCAGATGTATGGAGAACCGGGATGACTGGAAGCGATGATGGAAGGCTCGTCTGAGGACGACCTAGAGAGAGTTGCAGTCAAACGTTTTTTTTTAATCAATCTGTTATTAGTTGTTATCTCTGCAGGAGCTGTGAAAGCTATGACGCCATTGCACGCTAAACCGGAAGTCCACTTTAGTTGTCTGTAATGACGCATCCATGCCATCGTTGTCCCACAAACCCACCTCAAGCAACTTATTAAACAGGGTAATAAACTAAGAAACTGGACAACCGATACAGTCAGATCCACCCAAAAAACGTACATCGATGACAAAGTTTGAACTCTAGATTCACCCTTTAGGGCGTCACCCTGAGGTGTCTTACTAGTAGCCTACTCTTAAATACTACCAGTAAGACTCCCTAATCGGGAGATAAGCGACCGTTGGTCGCTTATCTCCACAAATATCACAACCTCCACCTCTCACGTCATACGGGTAGCCATAGTTACACCTGGAATGTTGAATCTCCATATATGGAGATAACCTACGCATCACACAAAGTCTGACCTCACCAGCCCATACTTGGGCATGGACGACTTATATCTCCATATACGGAGATGGCCATATATGGAGATACGATGACATCACAGAGTCCACAGCTGATGATGTGGCGTGATGTCATACAATACACAAACAAGCCCTATATAAAGGGGCAATTCTCACCAGGGAAGAGAGCATTGCCTGGAATGTTGAATCTCCATATATGGAGATAACCTATACGCATCACACAAAGTCTGACCTCACCAGCCCATACTTGGGCATGGACGACTTATATCTCCATATACGGAGATGGCCATATATGGAGATACGATGACATCACAGAGTCCACAGCTGATGATGTGGCGTGATGTCATACAATAAACAAACAAGCCCTATATACTGATGCGATACGATGACATCACAGAGTCCACAGCTGATGATGTGGCGTGATGTCATACAATAAACAAACAAGCCCTATATACTGATGCGGAGATATGAGCAGGGCAAAGGTGTGACGTGTGACGTGTGACCGACCGCCCGACCGACCGACCGACCGACGGACGGCCGGTGGAGGTTTTCATAGTAAACTGCTCCCTGACGGTCGCAATAAATATTTGCCCCTCAGTTACTTCATAATGACACCTGTCCTGCGACGACGTGGTGCACTGCAAAACTGTCCATATTAGTTAGTTTATCTCTGTGATATATAATTGGCTTTCTACTGTTTTTTTTCTCCTTTCCTATTCCTACTACTGTTTGACGGCTGATGCAGTACCCTCTGTCAAAGTGCACATATAGTACATGACTGTTTGCTATTGATCATCCTACATCAAATGGCCCCTCCCCTCTCACTATGCACACTTTCCAACTGAGAACACCATGTTTGCTAATTAGATATCACCATGGGTAAAATAAGTGCTAACATTCACTTTCTGCTGTAAACAGGCACGTCGTGGACACATAGATATCAAAGAGGGCTTGAGCCCCTGCCCTTTTACTTGTCTGAAAAAAGTGCCCGCTCCAGACCATGAATGCACTATGGTGAAAGAAATCCAAATGCCCTTTTTCCATGCCATACCTGAAGGCATCGATATCATTCTAGAGAATTGTCCAAACTCTCCTGAACTTGAATGCAGCATCTTATGTTGAAAGAATTGCCCTCTCTGTGTAGAAATCCCTGCTGTTACTCCACACATCTCCAGTAATGACTTGATTAGGCTTAGTTTAATGTGGTATCAAGTACCGAAAATATTTTTGATATTTTAACAAAAAGGCCCTTTTAGAAATTTGAGCCCCTGCCTCTCTAACATTCTCTGCACGTCCCTGGCCGTAAATATTCTGTTGATTTTATTTATGTACTCAGCGTCTAGTCTCTGTTTTGTGCAAATATGAAAGAGAATGCCAGTATGTGAACGCTGTGGTGTTGGTGATAGGGGACATGTCCCTGTATTCTGTAGGGCTTCTTTAAGGCCCATCTACAGTGAGAGCAGAGCACAGAAGAGAGACAGGCTACCGCAGTGACTCCGCTCCTCTCCCCAGCTTTGATTCATTATTCAGCACCCGAGCACCCATCCTGCAATCCCATAGCAGCACAGAGAATCATGCACGTACGCACGCATGCAGGCAGGCAGGCACGTACTCATGCACACATGCAAGCATGCACGCACACACACACACACACACACACACAAATGCATGTGAAATGGAAGCCACATA
>NC_137828.1:34741346-34761346 GCF_963921795.1 Nannobrachium achirus | reverse complement strand
CGGCATTCGGCATCGACTTTTCTTTTTTTAGCCGCTTTAGCCATTTTTGATGGGTAATGTAAGACAGGTCGTCTTGACATCACCAGTCTGACCATCTGCTTGCTATTGAGACAACATCCAATGATCACGCACATGTGCTGCTGTACGCATTGCGTCCATATGTACGTGAATAAAAAACTTCAAAATAAAAGAAATGCAGCTTTAGTCCATGCATGAGGTAAAATTAGAAAATGTGTTTATTTTGTAATTTGCCATTAACCCTACAAGGGCCCGTCAGAGTGAACCAAAGGGCCACATACGGCCCCCGGGCCGCACAATGCCCAGGTCTGCCTTACGCTGTAAAATCCTGAACGTTAATTTACCTATAAGCAGGCATGTGCACACATAGACATCAAAGGGGGCTTGAGCCCCTGCCCTTTTACCCGTCTGTAAAAAAGTGCCCTCTCCAGACCATGAATGCAGTTTTCACTCTGATGAAAGAAATGCAAATGCCCTCTTTCCATGTCATACCTGAAGGCAGCATTCAAGAGAATTGCCTTGTCTAAACTATCCTGAACTTGAATGGAGCATCTTGAAATCAAGAAATGGGTAGAAATCAAGCATAAATAATAGCCGACCTCCAAGCTGCGACGCGTTGTGAGCTTGGACGTCTGCTATTTTTTATGTTTTCACCTTTTAGAAATTTCAGCCCCTGCCTCTCTAACATTCTCTGCACGTCTGTGCTTATAAGGGTCCGTTTCTACTCTCTCAGAGATAGATTGACACTAAAGTTTTTTTTTTCAAGAAGTGGGTCCTCCTAAAATGCATCCTCAGAAACGAACAAAACAAAAAGGGAATTCGTATAAGCGCTGTGGGCGTGATTGTATATGAGAGGGGGGGGGGGGGGGGGATTTAGACAGGGTCAAGGTTAACCAGGGACAGGGTGGGGGTCCGGCGGGGGCCGTCCCACCTCCAACAGACACCACTCCGTCCATCTGCGTGGGGTCAGACCTCGCTTTCCATCACAAACGCATAGAGAAGATGACGTGCCGTATGGGGGGAAAAGGAGTGATTTGATAATGTTTCCCCTATCAGACCTCCACGCGTCGGGGTTATCTGTATGACAAAGCAACTTCCCTATTCCATGCATTTTCATGAGTGGTCCAGGAGGGGTGGATGAAAGAGGAGGGTAGCGGTTGGTGACCTGGAGGTCAGGGGGGGTAGAGGGCTACAGCTGGTGACATCCACCCCACCCCCGTATGCACCCGCCCCCCTCCCCCCCACCACCCCGCCGACTCGTTCCGTGTCCCCCGCTATTGTGTCGGACGCGTGTCCATTGTTCTGGGCCGGCATTAAAATGCATGGGTTCCTGTCAGCCATTTCACTGCTAGTTGACCTTATTAGTTAAGGTAGATACATAAAACATGAACGTTGGAGCCGTCAGATATACGGGAGTCACTAAAAGGCATAATGGCCAACGGTGAATGAATGTGGCTGTGATGCCTCACGCAACACCCAGTTTTTCATAGAGCAATCAATAAAACATATTACATGTCATTGGGTTGCGTAATATCAAACAAATCCTCTGTGCAGGTGGGGAGAGATATATATCGTCACTGTCAGGTAGAAAACTGTCAAGTTTGTATATGTTCCCCCCCCCCCCCCCCCCCCGTAAAGTAAAGCCCTGCTTCATCGTTCAAGACTGTCTCACAGAACATGTGCCTTGCAGCTTAGATCGTCTATTTTCACTACTTTAACTCATTTTTTAAAATAATAATAAAAAAAGGAACATACATACATACAGTACAAGGTATCCACCCGACAACGACAGTATATTCAAACAATAAACAAAGCTATAAAAGCGAGCAGAGATTCTCTATTTACCATGTGTCTCCAGGCTGTCTATTGTACCTAGGTACTTGCCACCCTGCCCCCACTCTCCTCTCCTCTCTTCTTCTTCTTCTTACATACAGACATACGGCAGGGATGGAGACAGAGGAGAGAGGAGAGAGGAGAGGAGAGGAGCGAGCGAAGGGGTGCTGATACTCAGTAATTGAGGAGCAACCCTGTCACAGCTGACCTGCAGGGGACCGGGGATGAAGTGTGCATTCCACTTTTCTGTCTGCTATCCTGGGACTGACAGTGTGCTGAGTTCCAGGCCTGACAGGCCTAACTGAGGGCTGTCACCCTCAGCCCACCTCCCTTATAGCATGTAACCCCCATTTCTCTCTCTCCTCTCTCTCTCTTGCACGCACACACACACACACACACATGCACACACACATGCACACACACACACACACACACACACGCGCGCACACACACACACACACACACAGACACACACACACACACACACACACACACACACACACACACACACACACACACACACACACACACACACACACACGCACACGCGCGCGCGCACACACACACAGACAACCGGGTGCTTCCACCTGCAGCAGGTTTAGAGCAGAGCGAGATTTTGCACCAGTGGACAAACACGTTGTCTACTGCACAGAGAAAGATGTATAATCAAAGCTTTAGCTGAAGGGGCCTGTGCACCTCTGCGTGTCTGCACTGACTTCAACTTCATATCCAGCCAAAACATGTCTCAATGGCTCAAACGTCTCAACCATTAAGCCCTATAAAAAATAGAACTACTGTGTACCTGCTCACAATACTGTATGTGAGTTAGCTCTGCTATTTGCGCAATTAAAAAAAGGTTTTAATAGAAATACGCCTATAATGACATAGCCAAAACAGGTTGAAAGCAGTTAGTGATACGGTACATTATAGCTCTGTGAAAATGTACGCTGTTCTGTAACAACTACTATTTTACTGTAAAGACCCTCTCATGCTGTTTCACCGGAAAATACAAATAAACTAAATAGTAAATTAAATATATAAATTAATATATATTACCAGCCCTCATCATCAGACACACACCTCCAAAAAAAGAGGCTTGATGCAGTGGGATAAAGGGAGTACATTTAGATGTCCGAGCCTCGCCCCCCTGGCCTTCCTGATTTGTTCTAATGTGGAGGCTTAATCCCAGTGAAAGCAGATTATACAAGTATTAAATTCCTTAAAATGGTGATATTTTTAAAGTCACATTTGCAGTGTAATCTGTGTGTGTGTGTGTGTGTGTGTGTGTGTGTGTGTGTGTGTGTGTGTGTGTGTGTGTGTGTGTGTGTGTGTGTGTGTGTTGTGTGTGTCTCTCTCTCTCTCTCTCTCTCTCTCTCTCTCTCTCTCTCTCTCTCTCTCTCTCTCTCTCTCTCCCATGGAAGAAACAAGTGGTAAATACAGTGGGAAATATATTGTTGCATTTAAAAAAAAAAGAATAACATTATTTATCTACCCAGGTAAGAAAACATATGTACGAGTGTGTGTGTGTGTGTGTGTGTGTGTGTGTGTGTGTGTGTGTGTGTGTGTGTGTGTGTGTGTGTGTGTGTGTGTGTGTGTGTGTGTGTGTGTGTTATTGCACAGTATTTATTTTGAATAGTTAGTCAATAAAAGAATGTGTGCAGCAGCAGCAGCAGCAGCTCATAAAAGCCCTCATGTGGATCAGTGTTAAATGAGAACATGGAAGTGGGGCAGATAAACAACTCTAATTCTTTCTGCCTTACAGGTTTCCTGCGCTGTAGCCGCAAAATCGCTTTGTGTCTTAATGGGTTTCTAGCAGAAATAAAAGCTAGATTTGCGCAGAATAAAAGCAAAAATAATTACCTACTAAAAATCACACATGAGAAAGCCAGAAAATTACAGGTCATTTATGGCGGTGTGATGTCGTGGGCCTTGATGCTACTACTGTGAGACAGAAAAAGGTCATGCAGTCGCTTGAACTCCAGGGTCCCATATTCTGAGTGTGTCAAAACAGGCAATTGTTCGACAAAAATAGGACGAAAAAAAAAGATCTGCAAAAGAAAAGCTCACAGCAATATATGCCCCACAACTGTGGGCTCCCTGTCTCTTTTTCAGAATCCAGTCTTCCCCTCCATTGCACCTGACTCACAGTGTGTCCTTGCAATGACAATATGGCCACCCCCACAAGCCCCAGCCCAGCCGCCATAATGACACAGTGTACCCATCTGCCCTTCCAACCAGATAGGCAGCATGGGGCTGACCTGCGTGTGTGTGTGCGTGTGCGTGTACTGGCGTGCATGCGTGTTTGCGTGCGTGCGTGCGTGTGTGTGTGTGTGTGTGTGTGTGTGTGTGTGTGTGTGTGTGTGTGTGTGTGTGTGTGTGTGTGTGTGTGTGTGTGTGTGTGTGTGTGTCCCATCTGCCCTTTCAGCCAGGCAAGCAGCGTGAGGCTAACCTTTGACCCCTAGGATTATGGCTCCACCATGTGCTGCTGAGCAGGGTGATGAGATTGACCCGTGTGCACTGCTGTGTGTGTATATATCATCCATATGTGACAGCGCACAATGCACTTCTTATCACACACACACACACACACACACACACACACACACACACACACACACACACACACACACACACACACACACACACACACACACACACACACACACACACATTGTGTGCTAATTTTCTAAATCTATGTTTGACTGACTGTGGTACTTGTATATTTGTTAAAGGTTTAGTGTTTGTTGTTCAGTAACAGGAGTCTCTGTCTCTCCAACTCTTTCATGAAGAGAACAGAAATGTTCGTGCCAGGATACCCATTAAATCCAATTGGGGGAGAGAACATACTGTACAGGATCAATTATTACTATCACAGCGTATATTGCATTACCAATCAGCTTTATAGCAAAACAAAACAGGCATGGATGCAGTTGTTTAAACCATATGCATTTACAATAATAGACAGCATGAACTATGAAATATCTTTCAGCACAAGACCCCAAATATTAATGTGGTGTCTCCCTGGGGAGTGGGGATCCAAACGTAACAAAACGACATTATGAATTAACCACGACACGTAGTTAACTGGTAGATCTGCTATTTTCACTGTATGTTAAAGGTATTCTCAATGTATGAAATTGTTTTGATTTATGGAACATTTCTGTAAAAGAAAATATTTTTTTTCTTGAGATATTTAGAGAACCTTAAAAACTATTCCTCGCGACTCATAAAAAAGGATCTAGTGTAAAAGGGGTCCCGACCCACTGTTTGGGAAACACATGGCCTATAATGCAGGGCGGCAGACAGGCAGCCCATCCCATCCGGAGCTTTGTCACAACCAATCACTGCAAAGCCAGTGTGATCACCCAGACAGCCCCTCCCACCACACAGGTTTATCTCAACGCTCCTCCAGTCAGGAAACACCAATGCATCTCCAAGCCCCTCCTACGGGGAGGGGTGGCGCGCTGCCATTGGTGCAGAGCCTGCTGCATGACTCCATGGCCTAATCTGGATCCAGTGAGGGGAGGATCACTAATCCCAGATTATGGCTCTGTGGGATTAAGACATGCTGATGCACAGGTTTGCGCTCACCTCCTCCAATCCCCCGGACCTCCTCTCAATCTGGCTGCGGGCTCACACATGATTGCGCTGAGCCTCATACTCAATGAGAGAAGTGACACGCACGCACGCTCACACACGCACACACACACACACACACACGCACACACGCACATGCACATGCACGTACACAGCACAGCACCAGTGCCTGCCCTGAAATAAGATGTCTCAAAGGTGTTGGGGACGTATTGGACAGCAAAATTCAGATCTACATTCTAGGCTGTTATATATATATATATATATATATATATATTAAGGCTGGGCGATATTAGCCTGACTGCAAGCGTCAGACTCTACACACACTACGTTTCACTTCGTTTTGAACAGGGGGTGGTGATGTGCGGACTGATTTATCAGGCTAGGGCGATATTAGGAAAACCTTCGATATTCGATAACGTTGTTGAATACCCCAATATCGATATTACTCACAATATTAGTAAAAACAATTGCATTATATACAGTCGTTTTTTTGTGTTTTTCTGCTTTAGGTCCACTGCCTGCCTAACCCAGATAATGAATAGCATATCCACGCATGCACACTGCACAGTACACATACTGTAGAAGGGTTAGGTAGGTTTTATACACCTGGTTACAGATGGACAGATTTTTTGCATGTGCTACGTGCATGCATAGTGTGTCTGTTAATTAATTTGACACATACACCAATACCTCATTTTAAGCCGTCTTAGTCAATATGTATATTTTCATATCGCGTCATTATAAGAACTGTGTTCTAAACGTAAACAAATGATCTCTGATCAACTGATGGTGAGAAAATGTTAATGTTACATTTTCGCTTTATCAAATATGAGTGAATGACTACCATAAACCATACAGAGCCATCTCCCCGACAATATCACGCAGAACGTTTGTTTATTTTTGGACCACAATGCATGATTTTAAGATGACCCAATGTTATTCTCCATAGAGAAATTACTTCCGTGAACCGGGGGATGGGTCACGTCATGACTTCACTGTAAATGTGTAAGAGCACAGACCAGAGTTACCGTTATCTTCGAAAGCTAGGCAGGAACTATGGCATGAGACTGAATGCAGCGCTACCTCTACACCAGTACTTCATAGACTGCAAAACCGCTCTGCCAGCCTTATAATAAAAACTAAAACTGCACTCTGTCGAGGTGCCAACGTGCGCACAAGTAGGCCATGTATGGCCTTATTGTGCCCCAGCTGTACAAGTATCAAAAGGTATTAAAGATATTTGAATGGGCGCCCGCTGGCCTACTGGTCCAGGCGCATACCACTTAGGCATTGCCACATGGATGCATGGCGGCGTCGCCGGTTTGATTCCCGAACCGGACGACCTTCGTTTTTCATTTGTAGCTATTTCTGAACTTGAGTGGCTGCTGTGTCCTTCTTCATCCATTAGTTTTGAGTGGATTTGCGCATTTTCCATTTCTCCAGCCACTTGTAGGTTTTACACAGTATGACTAACACGTCCTCATAAGTGTCCTGGGCTGAATGAAGGTCTGTCTAGAATAGTGCTCTTATGAGCCGGATGCTCAAAAAGAATAATAATAATAATAATCATACGAACAAACACTTCACCATGCCAGCCTGCCTCCTATATATTCTTCTTCTCACAAAGATACTTCCATGCCAGGGAGGTCTGGGTATATTAGTATAATCAGATTCTGAAATATAATTCCAAATCAATTAATGATATCCATCCATCCATCCATCCATCCATTATAAAGGAGTAAAGGACTGGCAGAGAAATTATCATATCAAACATTAAAAGGCGTGAATGCATGTATGAAGCAGGTCATACTAATTTACCATAATGGACATAATATGTCCATTGTTGTCAGTGGTGTGTTCTAGATTTTTTTGGAGGGTATACGATAATGCTGACATTCGTGTGGTCGTGGTTATGCTTGCGTGTTTTCAATGGATGAAATGGAGAGGGCAAAGCTTTTTGTTTTTATTCTGCATGTCATACTATGTATAGGCTAAAGCGTAACACGGTAGAACACACCACTGATTGTTGTGTCCTATATAGGCCAATAGCACATAAAACAAACGGTTAACCACAAACACGCTGTCGCAATTGTGGTCACCTGACTTATTTAGTTGAATACCCCTGGGCTACGGGCTTAAACACACACAGCTACCAACCTACCTACATACATACCTACGCAGCCGAACGCAGTACTTGCACGCTCTGCTGGTGCAAGTAATTCGAAATTGTAATCATAAAGCACGTTACATTTGAAGCAAATCAGTGCTATGGCTCACACACATGAACCACCAGCAAATTAGATTGAAATAAAAGTAAGCCATTTACCATGAGAGGTAGTGGGTTGTTGGCTGATTTACCACTGTTTCAGGGTTGTGCCACGAGTCGCAAACCCTAACCCACGACCTCGAATGGTAAATTGCTTTTCTACCACTTTTTCCATAAATGAAAGAAAACACAGTTGTAACTTGCAAGGATCTTTAGTTACAATCATTAATTTTTTCAGAATATACATATACTTCCGCCACAGCATATATAGTCCCAGATTGCAGCAAAAAGTGTTCCCTTTTAGTGCCACCACCAGATGGTGCCAACTCCTGCTGAGGTGCATGGATTTAGCTTCCATTACAGCTAGGCTAACGCTTGTGTTAGAAGCACAGTTTTCGGCTATTTTGCCGCAAATAGAGGCTGGTCGCTTCCAGAAAATCATAGATTCAGAGAAAAGGGGCTTTAAAGTTGGCGGATTGCATTGGATCCAATGGAATAAATCGGCGAAAAATGACGATAGTAACGTTAGTAAACATAGGATGACCTCGGACCACCTACGTTTTCAATAATCAGCTCACGGTAAGGAACTGGGGTCGGTAAAGGAAGGTGTTCCGACTGGTTGTTTGGGAGGCGCATTGATCTTGGAAATGTTAAAACTCTGAGGGTTGTTGGCCTATTTACCACTGTTTTAAACCAATCAGAATCCAGTATTTGAACATGTGACTAGAAAAAGTGGTAGAATGTGTCTTTCCCCCTACAGTCTAAACCTTTGTGAATGTTTAAAATGTGTGCATTTGAGAATTTAATTAAATTAAACATGTATTTTGTATTTCAAATTCAGAAAATACTTGACCTAGTATTTTGATACAAATTACGTCCAATTTTTCCATCCCAGCCAAATACAAAAAAGTATTTCAAATACGTATTTCAAATACATTTATTTCAAATACTGCCCATCTCTGGCCCAGCCTTAACAGTTTGCCAGCCGAAATAGAATGGTTGTTGGTAGATTAGCCGTGAAATTTCTATTATTGTATTGTGATCTGAGACATAATATTATGTTTATAAACATGAGCCCGCCACCACTCCTTCTTGGACCGCACCGTTGTTTTTTCTTTTCTTTTTTTTTCCCCAGGTCATTAGCTCACCGTGATTATCTGGATCTCCGTTGGGATAGAGTGGTAGTTTTGGCCGAGCATCGATCTCCCCGTGCGTTTCGCGTGCGCGATCCGTGCGCATAATAATCCATGCATATAATCCAAGAATGACTGAACAGTCGATGTGACCATTTTGGCTAGCTTAGCCCTTAGCACTCCAGCTATGCTAATGTTATCCTCCAGACAGTAAACAGACGGCAGGAAGGAAGCATGAAGAAGGAAAGGCCATGACGTCACCTCTGCTTCATGTCAGAGCAGCCATGAGCTATCGATGGACGAGCGGTGACTAGGGAAGGTTAGACGATCGCCGATTTTCGGATAAAAAACATTTATTTCGGTTTTAATGACCCAGTACGGGAAAAGACGACGCGGCTGAGACTCCTTGCTCAGATGTCCGATATATTCCGGTTTTAATATTAAGGGGCTCCCCGTGGCTTGGAAAGGGTTAATATATATACACATATATAGTACAGCAAGCAGCAGCGTGTTATTTCCAGGACGCGTGCCTTCGGCGTGAGCATGCTGCGTGCATGCTATAGTGCAAGTTTTGAAACAGACAATCAGCGTATTGATGGCAGTGATTTAGGCGGAAATGAAAGTTTCTCTCTGTCACCGCTATCTGACTGAGCACAAGTGATGGAGGGCGTCGGGGGGAGGGGTGGGCGTAAACAAAACAGCAGACACTCCAGCACTACAGGACAGGAAATCACTCTGCTGATACCTAACGCATGTCACACAGAATAGAGTGTGTGTAGACTTGGATGCCGTTCTTTGCTCTGATCTCCCTGCCACTCAAATGAATTTCACTTCAACGGTTGTTGTTGCTATTTTAACCTCACAAATCGTCACTGTCGGGCAGAAACCTCGTATCTCCAAGTTTCAAATGTGTACGTTTTTTCGTAAGGTAAAGCCCTGCTCCAAGACCGTTGCACAAAACTAGTGAAAATAGCCAATCTACAAGCACACAACGCTTCGCGGTGCGAGGCGCTGTGTGCTTGTAGATCGGCTATTTTCACTAGTTTAAATCATTTCAAAAATGCGAAACACAAATTGAACGTTTCTTGACATACAAGGTTTGTATTTCAGATTATGGAGCGGTGCTTCTGAAGTATCAGTGCAAACGGTACAAACAGAAAACGTTCCCCGGTAGTTGAAGGCCTATAAGTGATCTACTGTGTAGTCTGCAGTGGATTTGCCTTGGTTCGCCGCAGGAGCAGAGGTGTGTGTGATTTCAAACGGACAGACATCACACACGTTGTGAGACTGACAGCATTGAAGACACATGAGCTTCCACTGCCTAGGTATTTCATGAAGCCAAATTATTTGTGGTGTGTGTGTGTGTGTGTGTGTGTGTGTGTGTGTGTGTGTGTGTGTGTGCGCGTGCGTGCGTGCGTGCGTGCGTGCATGTGAGGGAAAAAGAGAACCAGAGCGAGAAAGAGAGATGGCGTGCCGTGTTTGGTGTGTGCGTGTGGTGGATAAATAACAATTCAAACGGTGTTCATTACAATAATTCATACATCACACACAGTGACGTGTAAATTAGGACCTCGGAGTCAACACGCGCGCAAATAATTAAGTTGAAATATTAATGATGAAATGTCCTCGCGAGCCAGCGGCTCATGATCAATCTGAGGTTAATGAGTCGTTTATCTCCCTCCAATCCCTTGCTCTTCTCCTGTCGACGTCGTGCTTTGCTTGCCCGGGCCGCGCACATGCAGAGGTCTTTCACACAGTGTGGATAAATGTGCAATTCATCCCCCTAAACAAAATCAATTTTTCCTTGCGCAGTTGTTTTTCACGGTTGAGGAAAGGGAGAGACAGCAGCTAAGGCCATCGGCCGGTGAAGGAGCAGGGAGGGTATACTGTAATTGAAGCGAATGCCCCAGGGGATATGGGCCCAAGTTTCTTTACACACACACGCACGCACGCACGCACGCACGCGCACACGCACACAAACACACACACACACACACACACACACACACACACACACACACACACACACACACACACACACACACACACACACACACACACACACACACACACACACACACACACACACACACACACACACACACACACACACACACACACACACACCCACCTTCTGAAGGGGGGGGGGGGGGGAAACTTGGTATGGCTCAAAATATTGATCAAACATTTGCTGTTTGGTATTTTCATTGGTGGATCATCTGTCTCCATGCTGACTCAGGTACTGCACTACTATACTTTGTGCGTGCGTGTGCGTGCAGGGAAAAGAGTGTGTGAATTCCTGACATATTGTAGACATTTTTGGGACGAATTTTGGACATCAAACCAGTTTATTGGGGAAGGTACTGTATATCTAATTGGGAGCGTGTCGCTATTGCGACATAGCATCTGTTCTAAGGTTCATTCTTTCGACACGGGTGAATGTTAACCTGGTGAAAAGCTAACCTGCCGACACGGGTGAGTAGCTAAAAACTCTGACCCTAACCTCAGTAACCGTGACGCGGGTGAGTAGCTAACCTGCCGACTCCCTTAGTCGAAATGATGACATGTAGAAACAGCGAGATGTCCCCATCTAATTGAGGCCAAAATGTAGTGTACATGTCATCATTGGAACCAATTTGTATAGTAGTGTATGTCAATAAAACCAGCTCATCTGCAGTGGAGGAATTTAGACTCTGGTATCAGGTAGGTTGACAAGCGGCCCTAATGGAATATCATAAGCCAATATCTCCCCTGGACAAGCCAGCGGCGTAGCCAGGATTTACCAACTGGCTAGGCCTGGCACAATGTGGGTGGGCACAGATGTGAGCTGTACATCAGCTATTTTAAAATAGTGAACATTTAAATAATTACAGGGACATAATAAAGTCATATGTCATGGAAGTGGACTTCCCAAGGAATATGGAGACGTTTTAATTTTAGAAATCGCTTCATAATTGACTAAGCTATGATCAAATCAAACTGTGGTGTCTTTCTTTGCTTCCTAGATAGCCGTGCATCACCGCGCTGCACCGTGCCGCGAATGTTTTAGTTATTTTTGTGTGGGCACAAAAACGAAATGGGTGGGCCTAGGCCTAGTCAGGCCCACCCATGGCGGAGATTCCCTCTTGAATGAGTGGTAAGTGGTTTGAATAGTGGGTGTTATAGTCGCAACAAGAAAAGTGCAATCCTCGCAGGTCTCCGCCAGAGCCCACAAGTTATCCACAACTTTCCAGCGTCCCATTGTGCAGTGCGCAGAAGGTGCGGGGCAGTTCCGGCTCGCAGCTGCGTCGCAGCCGAGCCGAGTCCCAGAATACCCGGATGTGTCCCACACATAATTCTACAGTAAATTCCTGCGGTAACAGGTGGATAGCCATTTGGGTGGGATGGAATCAGAAATATCTTATTAATACATCTGGATCACATGACTTCAGAGAGAATGTGTACCAATTTGCGTGACTTTTGGACAAAATGTGTAAGAGTAGTAGCAAAAAGCTAATTGGTGGAAAATCTAGTGGCCACAAATAGCCTGTACAGAGAGTTGCATGATCCAAGGAATCCAATATAAAAGCAAAGATATAGTCTATGGAGTAACCTATGGATTACAGTATAGGGTAAGGTTTCAATTGATTATGTGGTTAAGGTTAGGTTAAGGGTTATGTTACATAGGTTATAGTGCAATTTGATAAGAACTGCATTATGTCAATGCAACAAAAGGACCACAATGGCGTTTTAGCTTTTTGACAGATATGTACAAATATATAATAAATATACCAGTAAGACGTCTAAGGGCGAAAAGCGCTGTCTTGGCCATATATGGCCAAGACATGGATTCTGTTAGTGTGGTTCTCATAACAGGGCATCATCTGGGATACAATCCCTTTTATGCCCATATATGGAGATCCATAACAGAATCCCTTTTATGCCCATATATGGAGATCCCTGCTCTGATTATCTGACAACACTGTGATGTCACCTGTTTATGCCCATATATGGATTTCCCTGCTCTGAGTATCTGACATCACTGTGATGTCACAGTGATGTGTCACAGTGTCAGGCGCTATTTGTCCGGACGGACGGATACGGACCAGCTGTGACGGTTCTGATAGTAAACTGCGACCTACGGTCGCAAAAATAAAACGTCAATCAATCAACACTTTCACTCTCACTCTCTCTTTCTCTCTCTCTCTCTCTCTCTCTCTCTCTCTCTCTCTCTCTCTCTCTCTCTCTCTCTCTCTCTCTCTCTCTCTCTCATTAGGAACCATCCTTCTATTCTGAGGCTGATTAGTCCTGACCTGAGCAACCCAGTGCTGCTACATCCAATCAGACTAATCGCCCCCCCCCCCCCCCCCCCCCTTCTTTATTCTAATGGGCTTTCCCTGCTCCGGTGACTTAGCACTTAAGAGGTGGTGGTGGTGGTGGTGGGGGAGTCACTATTTCAGCGGGGGGAAGACCCTTCTCAAACTCTTTACACACTCACAGGGCCGAGGCCAGCCTTGGCAGACAGAGCATGCATTGTTTACCAAACAATAACTGGCACCATCCATTGTTACGTTTATGGATTCAAGTGAAGCCTAGCCTCCTTGCATAACCCAAAAAGGAGAAAAAATGTCAGCACGCTTTTGTATGAATATGCATTGCCTCCCAAAGGGCAAGCAAATTAATGAATATTCACACTTAATCTATAGCCCATGGCGAGCATGCATTATTCATGAGTTGTTACTGCCACCGCGCTGGCGCGCACGCGTCCCAGCTTTGTCATCGCAAATCATAATTTCATTTTCTCTCCACTTAATTTTCTGCAGCCAGCGCACGATGGTCCGCGCGCTTGTTAAAGGCACACTGCAAATCACTGCACGGAATGAACGTGACTAATCTCTTTATAGTGCCCTACAGTTTTTTAATCTCAACCACTAATACACAAGACCTTAACGGCTGGATTCGTGCCTTGATGTGGACGATAATGTCCCTAATCTCTGGTTTCCCCTTCAGTGCTCACTGGGGTTTCCATATTAGTGAGGACTCTGGCTGTCACTGGCAGAGAGCTCTGCTAACAGACAGCAGTGAGACAGGTGCCATCGCAAATCAGTCAGTCTCTCTAAGTCCAACCAAGAGCAGAGAACTAACCTCTTGAAACTCAGCATCTGTATCCGACATTCTGCGAGAATAGCAGATCTACAAGCTCACGCTACGCATTGTCAGCTTGTAGATCGGTCATTTTCGGTAATGAGTTTTGGTGTAGAGGGAAAAAAGGGCAGACTAAGTACAGCGCCAACTCAGGTCAAGTTTACTGGTTTATGTACTGTAGCTGATTTGGCTAGATCAAATTCCAACTCCAAATACATTTGATGTCGATATTTAGCATAGACACATTGAGTTAGATAAACACACACACACACACGCACACGCGCACACGCACACACACACACACACACACACACACACACACTCAAGGCTCCTGAAGGTCGATCAGCTGTAAGCCTAATAACTCAAAAATCTAAAAAGGGGAGAAACAGAATTAGAGCCTTGTTCACACTCCATTGTCCGTGATGACGACCACTAAAAGGTTTCTATGCGGGGGAGACGGAGCGAGGTGACAGTTTAAAAGCCTTTCGCACCTCCCAAGGAAATGGGGCTACCTCCTTCCACACAATTGCACTGGCAGCTCGAATTGCGTAAGCCATGCACAATGCTTTCACAAAAGGAAATCACTATAGAGCCCAAATATGATGCATTGTATCCAGTCAATCTTCTGAGTGTGTGGTTCTGCTGTTATATGTAAATACTGCAGCACCCTGACATTCTCTTTCACAGTGGAATAACATTGATGCACACGTGTCACTCGAGCTATACACAACACCAAGGAGTCTCATTTTCAGGTGCAAATAAAACATGAATATAATCAAACTACGCAGTAAAATCCTCTGTTACGAAATTATGTTTTCACACTCTCAGATGTAATAACCTCATGTAGACACATACATGTGCAGAAAAGCTAACTCAGTCAGCTAACTATTTTTTTTACTTTTATTCATTCAAATTGTATTTGTATGACAGAACAATGGGCTTCAACATAGTACTAAAAGAGAGTCTGAAATAGTACTAAAATAATGTTTGGACCTTAATTAGTTGATAAAACTTTCTAAAACTTTGGTCTAATGTAAATATTCATGTCCCTGAATTGGTTGTGGGGGAGATATAATTAGGAGATTATTAGCATTTGTTTATTTATCCGCCACCTAATGAGAACCTAGCACACAGTCTTAAACTCTGGGGAGGTTCTGTGTTCAGTGGTGGGAATGCCTACCATCTTGTGTTAGAAAGAAGCAAAGAAAAGGCCAAGATAAAATAAGTGTGTGTGTGTGTGTGTGTGTGTGTGTGTGTGTGTGTGTGTGTGGGTGTGGGTGCGTGTGCCTGTGCCTGTGCCTGTGCGTGCGTGCGTGCGTACGTGTGTGTACGTGTCAGGGTATGACAACTCCTCAGCGTATCTCTACTGACTGGATTTGATACAATGTAAAGAGGAGGAAAATAGCAACTGGGTGTAATTATAACACATACAGTGAGTTGACATTTAGGCCGCTGCGCAGAGAGGGGAGATAGTTGGCCTTATCAGAGGCTATAATGAAAGGTCAATGGTCTCCTCAGTGTTTACCTCCAATCATGTCGTCTGAAGAAGCTTCTCCTTCAGTCTCTATTCAAACTGTAGCGGTCTGACAAGGAAGCAATGATGGACAGAGTATACCGTTGTTTCCTGTTGAGATTGGCACATTTCCTAGGGCAAGCTGCCCAGATCACAAATGTCACTCGTGTCTTCTTATTTCTTTCACTCTCAGAAAGCGCCTGCAATGTAGTGCATAATTGAAACTACATTGCAGTGCACATCATGGGATGATCACTGCGTGCCTCCTGTGAATTGTTTTATTTTTTATTTTTGTTGAGTGAGGTCAGCAGACAAAGTGACGTGAGTGAGATGAAAAAGCCTGGGTGAAATGTGCCAATCTCAACAGGAAACAAAGGTATATTCACAGGTAGGCCTAAATACTCAAGTATTCAAAAGTACAAATCACGCAGTACATTTTCTTTTTAATACTGATGCTTTTTTGAAATTTAGAACATTTCCGAAATGTTCAAAAATAGTGAAAATAGCAACATTTTATTTCTGTAAGTTTGGGCCCCATGGAAATATGGTGGAGTCAAAAGTACCAGATTTATATTTGTAGCAGAGTGAAAGTCACAAGCTTGTATACTACAGTATTTACTACTTCATTCTTGTCCAAGCTTTCAGCGAGAGTGGGATTTGCCATAGAGCAGGAAAAGGAGCATACCTAATATAGATCCCTGGAGGACCCCGGGTTTAATTAATCAATAAGTGATTCTCAAACGTTTTAATTTCAAGGACCCCAGTTTGGTATTGCACAAGACCTCACAGACTTCCATTTTGTGCAAGGGATCCTCAGAAGATGAGTTTTGTAAATCTTTTTTTTTTGGCTATTTCGTGTGCGCCCTCATTGTCTGACTTCAACTTGGAAAGGAATCTTAGTTTGTACCAGAGCAACAAAGGGAAGCACTCGAGGTGGACACTTTTGTTATGATATCACAATAGAAATACTACAGTGATGCACCGTAGCACCCTTCCATGCAAGTTCAAGCGCAAGAGGCAGAGTACAGTACGGCTATTAATAGCTTTCATAGTATCACAGCACTGTACTAATACCGTATACCTATATATACCATTGATCTACCCTCTGTGTCTATTTTCAGCTTGTAGTACAGCTATGCTGAAGTGAAAACGGAAAACGTCAACTACGGTACTCTCTTTCTCTCTCTCTCTCTCTCTCTCTCTCTCACACTCACTCACTCACTCGCCCTCCCTCTCTCTCTCCATCTTTTTGGTTCTGCCGTGGTTTCACAGAGGAAGGAAAGCTGCATTGATAAATAGGTCAGAGAGCTTTTTCACCCCCGAATGGTTCCAGGCCCATGCTTGGCAAATTGAACATAATTAAGGCCCAAGGCAAAGGTTGCACTTTCCTTGCAACAGCGCGAGGACCGCTGATGATGATGCCGTATAGCCTAGCCTGGCTAAAGGAGGAGACAGGCTGCCGTGCCGGCTGCGTGCTGCGTGCCTGTGCTGCTGCTGCAACAGCAGCAGCCATTGGAGGAGGAGAGGAACACAGGATGGAGAATGGGAGCAGCGGCCATTACAGGGAGCAAGGCAACCGCACTGTCTCTGAGCGTCTCAGTAATGAGTGTGCACAAACACAAGCACACACACCCACATACTGTACTAATACTGCATGTAGGCTACAGTATAAATCACACACCCAAATATAAATAAATACGCACGCGCGCACACACACACACACACGTGCGCAGTCACACACGCACGCACTCACACACACACGCACTCACACACACACGCACCCGCCTGAATGGTCCTCACAATGTCTATTTCTCAAATTTGACTATACTTGTGAGGACATTTGACCCTCAGAAGAAGAATAGTAATAAATACACAAACACACACACACACACACACACACACACACACACACACACACACACACACACACACACACACACACACACACACACACACACACACACACACACACACACACACACACACACAGTTTCAGTGACATTACAGCCGGCAGTACATTTGAGATATGCTTTGACTGTCGCAGACTATATATGCTGGGTTTCTTTGTAATGAAGGTTGCTGACCAGCAGCTTTCAACCCCACCTCCACACACAGTCTTTGGGCACCATAACAGCTTCCGCCTGCTTCCCTACTCGTCACTCTGCCAAAGCGACGCGGCATGTGTGTATAGTTTTCACACCCGGTCCGCAAGTGGTGTCGTTAGTGCAGAGCGACGATGCGATGCTGAGGACCATTACAGCATCCCGGCAGCCTGCTCCTCTGAGGCTGCTTGCCTTGGCAGGCAGGGGAAACAGCACAATAGCAGCACAGAGGGAGAGGGACAGTTTAAAGGACGAGTTAAAGGGGCAGCAGTGCTGAGAGAGGGGTGAGGTAAGGAGAGACAGGTGCGTTAAGTATCTGGCTGTACTGTCAGGGGCTGAAGTGGTGAAATCAGATTACAGGCGGGCGGGCAGTGTATTAGCCTCATTTCACACTGCAGCACCGCTCTCTATTAATGAGAGCTGATGGTGAACAAGGAATCCCCGTTGGAGTGCTGCTGCTGCATTATTTTTAGCCACCACCTTGCATTAACTTCAATGTTGTTATTAGCTTGGTGGGGTATTAGCTGGTGCATTAGCCAAGGGCTTTTATGGCGTACGTATGGTTCCCTGTCAAAAATGTGGAGCAAATGTGTGTTTTCAGCATGTTTCAGAGTTTTGACAGCCTTTTCCTGAAGACCATTGTGAAATGTGAATTGTGTCAGTAACTGAAAGGGCAAACTCTCAACATACCAATTGCTCAGGGCGAAATGTCATGAAATTGAGGTTCATTTGCTCATTATCGTGATGCAGTCTTTTCAGTCTTGAGTTTTACTATATGGCAATGACTCAATTCTTGCTCTTGTACTTGTCCACTCATTCTTAATGATGCAAAGTGTAATAGAATTATATTAGATAGAAAGAGCTCAAAAGATTGGTAAGTGTAAATATATACTGTAGGTTGTGTGATGTTTCAAATGTTATAATGTGTAAAAAAAAAACATTCATAATGTTCAGAAAGTCAACTATTACAGTGAAAAGAATGCTAAATGTATTTTCCCATCTCCACATTGTCTTCACTGCAGAACCAAATTTCGAACATATATTTTTGAATGTGCACATTTTCCAAAAGCCTTACTGTAATCACCTCACCATAGGTAAAATAGAATATATATTAAAAAAAGAGCCTGCAGGAATTAAACTATGTGGCTCGTTAAAATTCACCTGCTCATGTCTCAACGGCTGCAATAATGCATCACACCGCCAGGCACTGCCTGCCCTCCCCCCTCACCGCCGCAGAGTGTGACCGGACGCCATATGGCGAAATATTTACCATGGCGACACGGCCAGGGGGCTCCGTGTTAGACCTTCAGTAGAATGTCAAGGAATGTCAAGACGGAGAGGAGAGGAGAGGAGAGGAGAGGAGAGGAGAGGAGAGGAGAGGAAGCGAGGCAAAGCAAGGCAAGGCAAGGCAAGGCAAGGCAAGGCAAAAACGGTTTTCCATTCCGACATATCACCATACCGACACCGGCACTGGTTAGCATTCACCAGTGTCGTCAGGTTAGCCTTTCACCAGGTTAGCATTCACCAGCGTCGGCAGGTTAGCATTCACCAGCGTTAGTTTTACTGAGGTTAGGGTTAGGTTTAGCTGGTCGGAATGGTAATATGTCGGAGTGCTGACATGTAACCAAGGCAAGGCAAGGCAAGGCAAGGCAAGGGAAAGGAAGGGAAAGGAAGGGAAGGGATAGTGATTCATACCGAAAATACCAGACCTATAAGCTTACAACACGCCGCCTTGTGACCCGTTGTGAGCTTGTGGATCTGCTATTTTTGCAACATGGCACTGGTGCGCAACCGAGTATAAATCAGGGGTTCCAGTTGTAGCATTGTTCCCTCAGTGCAGCAGGCTCAGCTGGCCTAAACAGCCCAAGTCCCCTCAGCCTCGTAAAGCTAATGGCGGAAAATCACAACCTGGGGGGTTTGATCCTCTAAAGTAACTGGTAATAATGAACCTAGCCCCAACCCTACCCTCCCCTGCCCCTTCTTTGTATATACTGTTTGTTTAAGAATTACTGTCTTTGTTTTGTTTTTCTTTACATATCTACTGCATAGTACTGTGTTCTATCTGTCTGTCATTCAATGTTATATGAGATACTTAAATGGTTTCCAGTGGAAATAAGCTTAGTCTTTTCATGGATCTCCTTTTAGTAGACCTTGTACCAGTGAACTGTACCGTCATGAAACTGTACCTTTTCCTATGCAAACTTCTAATAAAGTCTTCAATCAATTCAATCAAAAAGGGGCTCCGGGACCTGATTAATATGCAGCTTTATTGGATACGTGAGAAACGCACATAAATACACACGTGCAGCGTGCGCTCACATTTGAATGTGCACACGCGCACACAGATGCACGTGCATAGGCATGCATGTACTTATTTATAATAAAAAAACACACATGTATTGCATACTGTATAT
>NC_137828.1:34626346-34736346 GCF_963921795.1 Nannobrachium achirus | reverse complement strand
CCCGTGTGGTCTGGCATATATTGGTAAAACTACTAGACAGTTGAAACAGAGAATGAGTGAACACAAGAGCTCTATCCGCAGAAATGACTGTGATTATCCAGTTGCTATCCATTTTAATGACTGTAAACATGACATCTCTACTTTTCGTTTTATTGGCATAGAACAAGTCAGTCTACCAAGGAGAGGTGGTAACCATGATCTTCTACTTAAACGCCGTGAAGCATACTGGATAGGATACATACCCTACAAACCCTACTACACTCTAGAGGGCTTAATGATGAACTACTACTGAATGTAATGTTATAATTGAATTTATCCAAAGATCAATACTTCACTTCATAGCCGGTCCCTGTATTGTGTATATTTGTATCCCTTTTTCTTTTCTTTTCTTTTCCACTCTGATTTTGAGAGTAGGACATTATGATATAATTGTTGTATTGTTGATGTCTTTGTATTATTTTGGCATGACTGTAATTCCTTGTATTGTTGTTTATTATTGTTTTTGATTTTCAATGATACTAAAGGACATCATAGACACTGTACTTTTAACTAGGTCTATGGGGTTATCTTTGTGCCATAATTAATTCGTATTCGTACTTTTCCTTTTTTTTACTCGTAAACATTTTCACCAAAAAAATTACACGTAAACAAATTAATTTGAAAAAAATATCCATAAAAAAAAAAAAGTATGAATGTTTTTTTGGAAGCTGCAGTGATTATTATGCCAAAACTAAAAAAACAAGCCAAAATACGAATATTTTCTTACTGTTTTACGAGTTGTTTTTTTGGTTACTTCATCACGAATGCTTTCATCATCTGCACGACTACGAATCTCAGTCAGCAGTTAGGAAACTGCCAAAAATCACATGATAGGCAGAGAGCCAATGATGTGAGGCCTGTCCCACTAGCCAATCAAAAGGCTCCGGAGTTGGCATGGCAACCAGCTGTTGCCATGTCTTCTAAAAGTGAGTACTCTGGGCTTTCTTATCCATAATTTTAGCTAATTCCATCACCAGTCCCTATGGAAGTCTAAATGCTCAAAAAATAATACATAAATACTACAATGAAATGAAATAAAATAAATAACAAAATGATATAAATAAAAAATACATAGTTCTATAGATCTAGGGAGTCATCCATATGTTTTCAGATCTATATGCCCATCCCCATGTTCTATTAATAGATCTATGGAGTCATCATATGTTTTATTGTACTTATTTTAAATAAAGGGGCCTCGGCATCGGCCGAGGGACCCCCCGGGGACCCCCTGGAGCTCCGGGGACCCCCGCGGACCCCCTGGCGCCGCCGCTAAGGGGCTCCGAACGGGCCCAAAAATAGGAGCGGCACTTTCATTGGAAATTCGGGACTTTGACCGTGCGGACCCCCTCCATGGGTGACGGGACCGGGGCAAACGTGACAGCGCGGCCTGGTGGCGGCCCCCCGGTACTGCAGCGCACATAAAAACCCATAACTCGGGCTAGGAGTGACCGTTCGAGACGGGACCGGTACCCACACGTCCGGCTCGGGGCCCCGGAGCCGGCCGTGGCTGAACGCCGGTACTGCAGGCGGGTAAAAAAGGCCGTAACTCTGCCACAGGGAGAGACGGGGACGGACCAAAAAGGAAGTGCCCTTCGCCAAACAGGAAGTGCCTCTATATCTCATGAACCGTTTGTCGTACAGACGCGTGGGTGGCGTCATATGACTTGATTAAGAGTCCTTGACCTTAATTGGTGCAACAGGAAGTGCCCTTCGCCAAACAGGAAGTGCCTCTATATCTCATGAACCGTTTGTCGTACAGACGCGTGGGTTGCGTCATATGACTTGATTAGGAGTCCTTGACCTTAATTGGTGCAACAGGAAGTGCCCTTCGCCAAACAGGAAGTGCCTCTATATCTCATGAACCGTTTGTCGTACAGACGCGTGGTGCATGGCCTCATATCACTTGATTAGGAGTCCTTGACCTTAATTGGTGCAACAGGAAGTGCCCTTCGCCAAACAGGAAGTTACTCTATATCTCATGAACCGTTTGTCGTACAGACGCGTGGGTGGCGTCATATCACATGATTAAGAGTCCTTGACCTTAATTGGTGCAACAGGAAGTGCCCTTCGCCAAACAGGAAGTGCCTCTATATCTCATGAACCGTTTGTCGTACAGACGCGTGTGTTGCGTCATATTACTTGATTAGGAGTCCTTGACCTTAATTGGTGCAACAGGAAGTGCCCTTCTTCAAACAGGAAGTGCCTCTATATCTCATGAACCGTTTGTCGTACAGACGCGTGGGTGGCGTCATATCACATGATTAAGAGTCCTTAACCTTAATTGGTGCTTCCTTCGCCAAACAGGAAGTACCCTCGCCAAACAGGAAGTGCCTCTATATCTCATGAACCGTTTGTCATACAGACGCGGGGGTTGTGTCATAAGACTTGATTAAGAGTCCTTAACCTTAATTGGTGCTTCCTTCACCAAACAGGAAGTGCCCTTTGCCAAACAGGAAGTACCTCTATATCTCATGAACCGTTTGTCATACACTTGTGGGTGTGTCATACGACTTGATTAAGAGTCCTTCAGCAGTGATGACCGGGCCCTCGCAGCTCTACCCACGTCACAAGGGGCAACAGCCAATCAGAATAGGATGCAGGGCTAGTTAAACCAATTAAGCTGAAGGACTCTTAATCAAGTCATATGACACCACCCACACGTGTATGACAAACGGTTCATGAGATATAGAGGTACTTCCTGTTTTGCAAAGGGCACTTCCTGTGTGGCGAAGGAAGCACCAATTAAGGTTAAGGACTCTTAATCAAGTCTTATGACACAACCCACGAATCTGCACGACAAACGGTTCATGAGATATAGAGGCACTTCCTGTTTGGCGAGGGTACTTCCTGTTTGGCGAAGGAAGCACCAATTAAGGTTAAGGACTCTTAATTATGTGATATGACGCCACCCACACGTCTGTACGACAAACGGGTTGATGATATATAGGGGCACTTCCTGTTTGGCGAAGGAAGCACCAATTAAGGTTAAGGACTCTTAATCATGTGATATGACGCCACCCACGCGTCTGTATGACAAACGGGTTGATGATATATAGGGGCACTTCCTGTTTGTACCCCTCGGGGGACCCCCCTGCAGCCGGCCCTGTCTCTCCCGGTGGCAGAGTTACGGCCTTTTTTACCCGCCTGCAGTACCGGCGTTCAGCCACCAGGTGGCCACGGCCGGCTCCGGGGCCCCGAGCCGGACGTGTGGGTACCGGTCCCGTCTCGAACGGTCACTCCTAGCCCGAGTTATGGGTTTTTATGTGCGCTGCAGTACCGGGGGGCCGCCACCAGGCCGCGCTGTCACGTTTGCCCCGGTCCCGTCACCCATGGAGGGGGTCCGCACGGTCAAAGTCCCGAATTTCCAATGAAAGTGCCGCTCCTATTTTTGGGCCCCTTCGGAGCCCCTTAGCGGCGGCGCCAGGGGGTCCGCGGGGGTCCCCGGAGCTCCAGGGGGTCCCCGGGGGGTCCCTCGGCCGATGCCGAGGCCCCTTTATTTAAAATAAGTACAATAAAACATATGATGACTCCATAGATCTATTAATAGAACATGGGGATGGGCATATAGATCTGAAAACATGGATGACTCCCTAGATCTATAGAACTATGTATTTTTTATTTATATCATTTTGTTATTTATTTTATTTCATTTCATTGTAGTATTTATGTATTATTTTTTGAGCATTTAGACTTCCATAGGGACTGGTGATGGAATTAGCTAAAATTATGGATAAGAAAGCCCAGAGTACTCACTTTTAGAAGACATGGCAACAGCTGGTTGCCATGCCAACTCCGGAGCCTTTTGATTGGCTAGTGGGACAGGCCTCACATCATTGGCTCTCTGCCTATCATGTGATTTTTGGCAGTTTCCTAACTGCTGACTGAGATTCGTAGTCGTGCAGATGATGAAAGCATTCGTGATGAAGTAACCAAAAAAACAACTCGTAAAACAGTAAGAAAATATTCGTATTTTGGCTTTTTTTTTTAGTTTTGGCATAATAATCACTGCAGCTTCCAAAAAAACATTCATACTTTTTTTTTTTTACGGATATTTTTTTCAAATTAATTTGTTTACGTGTAATTTTTTTGGTGAAAATGTTTACGAGTAAAAAAAAAGGAAAAGTACGAATACGAATTAATTATGGCACAAAGATAACCCCATATAGGTCACTGTTAACACAGCTGCTCTAAATGATTGATCACTGTTTCTCATTGGTTGTTGGCACCAGTGGAAATGTTTATAGTGAGTGTCATGGCTGTGAATTCAGCTTGAGAAAGGTCTGGTGACCGAAATGTTGCTACATTAATAAATTCTCTGAAACGGACAAGCGGCAGTGTGCGGGTCAGTCTGTCTTTTAGTCAGATCTCCTCCTAATGTTCTGTTACCCACGCACAGAGGAACTGTGTGTGCGTAAGCTTTCTCTTCAAGTACCTGCAATGATTAAAAAAACGTATTTATTTTTACAGTATGTGAAGGAGAGGAAGTTGCATTTGGATGTTGGTTTCTCAGGTCAAAGGGACATTTTGTGCCTCACACACGCACACAAGCACACAAGCACACCCACACACAGAGTAAGCCACTGTGGGCTGGATGAGCAGGGTACCTGCACAGATGGTAAGCAGTCATCCTGTTGGTCCCTGCCATCAACGCTGCCTGCAAGGAACAGGAGAACACAGACGGTTTCATCTGCTGCACACAGAGACGCTCAAGATCTACCGTCAATGCACGCACACACACACACACACACACACACACACACACACACACACACACACACACACAATTTCTGCGCTCTCAGAATTCAAAACAACACATTTTACTGTGCAGAGCCGCTGTTTATTGCGACCGTAGGTCGCATTTAATTGCGACCGTCAGGGAGCAGTTTACTATGAAAACCTCCACCGGCCGTCCGTCCGTCGGTCGGTCACACGTCACACGTCACACCTTTGCCCTGCTCATATCTCCGCATCAGTATATAGGGCTTGTTTGTTTATTGTATGACATCACGCCACATCATCAGCTGTGGACTCTGTGATGTCATCGTATCGCATCAGTATATAGGGCTTGTTTGTTTATTGTATGACATCACGCCACATCATCAGCTGTGGACTCTGTGATGTCATCGTATCTCCATATATGGCCATCTCCATATATGGAGATATAAGTCGTCCATGCCCAAGTATGGGCTGGTGAGGTCAGACTTTGTGTGATGCGTAGGTTATCTCCATATATGGAGATTCAACATTCCAAGCAATGCTCTCTTCCCTGGTGAGAATTGCCCCTTTATATAGGGCTTGTTTGTGTATTGTATGACATCACGCCACATCATCAGCTGTGGACTCTGTGATGTCATCGTATCTCCATATATGGCCATCTCCGTATATGGAGATATAAGTCGTCCATGCCCAAGTATGGGCTGGTGAGGTCAGACTTTGTGTGATGCGTAGGTTATCTCCATATATGGAGATTCAACATTCCAGGTGTAACTATGGCTACCCGTATGACGTGAGAGGTGGAGGTTGTGATATCTCCCGATTAGGGAGTCTTACTGGTACCAATACCTCCCAGGGCTGTCTGTCTGTGAGTGAGTCCGTCACACTTTTGCCCTGCTCATATCTCCACAACCGTTGCCTCCATCCATGCCAAATTTTGCACACACACTCCTTGACTGCCAAACTACAACCTCCAAGGACCCCCGGAGCCCCAGGGACCCCCAGGTCCCTGGGGGACCCCCAGATGTAAAAAATGACCACATGTGCTCACACGTCACACTTTTTCCCTGCTTATATCTCCGCACCCGTTGACCCCATCCATGCCAGATTTTACACACACACTCCTTGCCTGCCAAACTACAACCTCCAAGGACCCCCGGAGCCCCAGGTCCCTGGGGGACCCCCAGATGTAAAAAATGACCAAATGTGCAAAAATGACCAAATGACCACCCCAACGGGGCTGCTCACAGGGAATTCCCGGGGACCACCGACTCCTGGTGCTCCAGAACGGATGCAAAAGTGGTGGCGCCCCCAGTGGAGGACCCCCTGCCACTGCAGCGCACATAAAATGCCGTACCTCGGGCTAGGAGCGTCCGAGAGAGCCGGGCCCGGTACCTATTAGTCCGCCAAGGCAACGCGGAGACCCCACCCCTCATTTCTCACATGGCCCTATTCTAGCGCCACCTTCAGGCCGATTTTTAAAACACATTTTTGGACACTGCTCCTACAGTTTTGGCCCTAAAATCACGAATATCACTACACAGCATGTCTACACTCATGTCATCAACATGGATCAGGAAGATTTGGGAAAAACAAATTTTTGCCCTATTTGTGGAGATAAGCCACCTACGGTCGCTTATCTCCCGATTAGGGAGTCTTACTGGTATATATATATATATATATATATATATATATATATATATACAGGGTATATATATATATATATATTATTATTATTATTATTATTTACAGAAATAAATTAAGACTTGCACGGTGCAGAAGTATGCTACAGTTTATAAATTCAATTTAATTATCTAATTGTCCAATTGTTTTACCATTCTCTGTTCATGTCAATGAGGCCAATGGTACGAGTGAACCCATCGCTACAGCGAAGGTGCTTTAGCCCGCCCCCCAGAAATGAAAGGTCTTCCTGAAATCCCAGACTCTCTTCCCAAAACGAAGTGTGTGATAGAGGCTGGCAACGCCAGGCAACTTTTATACAGCACGAGACGGAGTATCATATTCACCTGCCCCGTCACATGTCAATCTTTTGAACAAACGTGGAGAACAGACTGCATTAGCGTCAGCCTGAATGATGCCGGTCAGGTGGTCGCCATGCTTGCTATTGGTGGACATTTTTGTCAAAATGTTTTTTTTTTGCCACGGACATACAAAATGAGAAGACACTAATTGCGACCGTAGGTCGCATTTACTACCAAAACCTCCACCGGCTGTCCGTGGGTGAGTGAGTGAGTCAGTCAGTCAGTCAGTCAGTCCGTCCGTCACACTTTTGCCCTGCTCATATCTCCACAACCGTTGCCCCCATCCATGCCAAATTTTGCACACACACTCCTTGACTGCCAAACTACAACCTCCAAGGACCCCCGGAGCCCCAGGGACCCCCAGGTCCCTGGGGGACCCCCAGATGTAAAAAATGACCAAATGTGCTCACACGTCACACGTCACACTTTTTCCCTGCTTATATCTCCGCACCCGTTGACCCGATCCATGCCAGATTTTACACACACACTCCTTGCCTGCCAAACTAGGACCCCCGGAGCCCCAGGGACCCCCAGATCCCTGGGGGACCCCCAGATGTGAAAAATGACCAAATGTGCAAAAATGACCAAATGACCACCCCAACGGGGCTGCTCACGGGGAATTCCCGGGGACCACCGACTCCTGGTGCTCCAGAACGGATGCAAAAGTGGTGGCGCCCCCAGTGGAGGACCCCCTGCCACTGCAGCGCACATAAAATGCCGTAACTCGGGCTAGGAGCGTCCGGGAGAGCCGGGGCCGGTACCTATTCGTCCGCCAAGGCAACGCGGAGACCCCAACCCTCATTTCTCACATGGCCCTATTCTAGCGCCAACTTCAGGCCGATTTTTAAAACACATTTTTGGACACTGCTCCTACAGTTTTTGCCCTAAAATCACGAATATCACTACACAGCATGTCTACACTCATGTCATCAACATGGATCAGGAAGATTTTGGAAAAACACATTTTTGCCCTATTTGTGGAGATAAGCCACCTACGGTCGCTTATCTCCCGATTAGGGAGTCTTACTGGTATTACCAGAAACATAATTATGACCATAACAGGTCTGTAACACTCATTGTTGTGGGGGTCCTTGCAAATAAAACATTTGAGAACCACTAGTACTAGTGGACTCCTAATATACTGTATGCCAGTAAATAAGTGTCATACATATTCTGAAGAAAACCTGGAGACTGGCATTCAGTATTTTTACTTATGATGAAAATAAGAAAAATGTAATGGTGTGTAAAAAACTAAATCCAGAATTTGCCAGGGACATAACCAAGTCTTGCCAGGGACACATTTGTCTGTGTACGGACATGTTTCCTGATGATGGTACTTTGAAATATTTCAGGGTTCAGGGCAGGCTCGGGGGTCTGTAAGTGCTGCGGTGCAGTCCCTGCCTCTGACTGTGATGCCCTCCGCTGCAGGGAGAAGCAGCGAACTCACCAAACCCACTACTTCAACCTAAATCACGTTTCTAAAGCATAAAGGAGTCTATTAGAGGAAATTTAAAAGGCCTAGGATCTCAACAAGCCTATCCTTCAATTCTAATGAGTCTCCTCTGTAGCCCTTGGAGTTGTGTGCATACTTGTCGATACTGGTCATTTATCTGTGTGTGTGTGTGTGTGTGTGTGTGTGTGTGTGTGTGTGTGTGTGTGTGTGTGTGTGTGTGTGTGTGTGTGTGTGTGTGTGTGTGTGTGTGTGCGTGCGCGTGTGTGTGCGTGTGTGTGTGTGTGTGTGGTTTTGACAAACAGTGATGTGTTAAAAAGCCTGATGCTGCCACAGGCATGTAGGCACAATGCACACACTGTAGGCCTACACAGACGCGTAGGCAGCGTTAGGAGGACTAGGCGACCGCCTACCACCTGAGATCTTATCTAGCCTAAATTAGAAAATAAAAATGTACTGAAATCTCTGGCTCCTCAGGGCTGGCACTTCGCTGGCATTTCGGCTGGCATTTTGCCTACCGTGACCCTCATACCTGCCTACACCACTGGGCCTACAGGCACATATGTTGTATTCACACTTTCACATTTTCTTTCAATGTATTATTGTTTTTTTAATACACTGTATCACATCATTAGGATATAGAAAGAACAAAATGAACAATATTAAATAGAAATGTAAAACTGCAGTTACCAGTAGATTACAAAAACAAATGCTGCTATGAGATGAATGCTGCATGGCAGGAAATGTCAACCAAACTGTTGTAAATATCTTCCCAGAATGAAACCCAGTGAGTTGGCCATTATCATCCCTGCTTTCCCTTCCCACCTTAAATGACATCAAATCACATGCCGTTTTGAAAGCAAACAAAGGCATCCCTCCTCCACAAACCCCCAGGCACCTACAGTACTGTATGGCTTCCCTCTCAGTATAAATAATATGCTATACTGTACGCTAGGGCGTCTCCATTCCAGCAGCCATACCGTTTCCTCAGTCCACTCCCTTTCTTTTCCTCTCCAGTCCTCAGGTCTTAAACATACCTACGTTAGACCCCCTCCTGTCTCACTATAAAGATCTACCCCCCACTCAGTCCAAACCCCCGCTGCCTGCCTGAACCATGCATCCCGCTCGCTCACAATCTGCTCGCATCGTGTCACACAATTTTGTGGTGGCGAATCAATAATACAACAGTAAATTTCATTTAAATAAACATTAGTGGCCTGCTTAATTAATGAAACCTCATCCACAATTTGTCAGTGTCAGGAGCACGAGCCCCTTTGATGTTGGTATGAATATTCCGTTTTAGAAAATGAGGCACTCTCTACACCATTAGAGCTCATTGTGGCGTTAGCCTCGCTCAGCCTTCCTCCATTCCTGCCTCCAAAGGGGTGCACTGGCTTATCGGGGTGTGTGGCTTAACCAGATTAAATTCATCTGCTGTGCAGGGAGGACAATGATGGGTCATAAAATGAATGCAGGGAAACATCATGAAAAATAGTGGGGTGAATATCTAATGAATCTAATCTGCATACAGGACACCTGATCAAATGCTTGAGCAATTTCAAAGGCCATACATCAAACAGTACATGACGTTAACATCAAATCAATATCAGGGGGGGTCCACACCCATAAGCAATAACGCTGAGCGCTAATAACCAACATGGATGTGAGTGATAAATAATCAGGAGAAATATAAAACGACGCACTGACATCAGATGAGTATGTGACCTGTCCTTGTCAGTATGCAGAGAACAGCTGCACATGGCCCATTTTCACGTCGATACATAATTCATCGGCTTATATGCTTTCCACCATGCCATATAAAATGTTCATCAAAACAACTTAGTGGATATAGTCCAGTTAGTCAACTTACAATCCCTCGTCTTTCTTGGCTTAGCAGTGGGACATGAAGCCTGGACTGTCCTACATAAGTCAATGTGATCAATGTGTTACACGAGTTCATCATGTGGAAATTATTTGAGATCGTGTCGAGTTGCTCGGCTTGTTAACTCTATTTGTTATAATTTAGAAACTAACTAGGCTATAAAGTTTTCACTTGTATACCAAATGACGGATTTAGATGATGTTGGATTTATCGCTGCAATAAAGTAGATGATTGGAACATCTTCCACCATACATTGCACTATATTTTTGCAACCAGAAGAGCTGACTTAAGCCTACTTTGCTCACCTACAACAACTGCTTTTCATCAGTGACATCATATTTTTCATCTGAAACCCTTTTTATTCCCCGGCGAGCGACATGTTTTATCTGTTACTTTCATTATGCTTATAGTGTTAGCTGGAGACACTATGGCTGTGTACATTTACTGTGCTGCAGCTGCACTACTGAAAAACGTCAAACTGACAAGCCACTAAATATACAGTATATGTTTGGCATCCTTGCACATGCAGCAGTAATAATTGGTGAGGTATACTTTATTTTTTACAGTGCACACTTTATAAAACTGGTTCAATAGAAAGCATATACATCTAAAACTTGACCGCGGTCAGCTGTACTTGCTCCGCTCTTTTCCCCCTCGGAACCAATTCTCTTCATCAAAAATAGCTGATCTACAAGCTCACAACGCATCGCAACGCCCATGCGCTGTGAACTTGAGATCTATTTTCAGAAAGTTTTCCCCCCAGATTAGGGATTCTAGGATTTGTCACATGCAAGAAGAGTGGTTTCCCTTAATCCAAAATGATATCTTTAATATGGCATTTGCTAGAACAAGAAATAGATTCATACAGTAGCCTTACAAGTGGACGGTGCTGAAACATTTAAACAAACTGCATCCGCTGCACAACTGCAGGCAAAGCCAGTTCATTAATTCTTCAGCGAGAACCAGGTTACAATATGGAGCCAGAAACTGATTAAAGCTCAAGGTAAGAACAAGACAGAATAAGGAACGTGGAAAGCACCCCCATCCCTTATTTGGGACACCTGAAATAGGCCAGAGGCTGATTCTCTCCTATCAGAGCAGCCCTGGGAAGCCTGTGAGACTTGGAGGGAGAGGAGGAGACGGAGGAGGAGGGATGATAGTGGCGGTGGGGGCGATTCAGCGGGGGCCTTAAGTGTGCTATCATAGGCGTCTCTTGTGCCTGCCTGCTTTATTTGCAGTAGTCAGGTTAATGAGTCCACCAGCCCACTTGATGTTGAGAGACCCGTCACAAAGAGCTGCCTCATTAGAACTAGCTTGGCACACCGCGCTGAGACAAAGGGACATTCACGCCGTACTGAATGCCTTTACGCTTCTCAATGCTGCCAGCCTGCAAGGGCCTCTGCCATGGCATAGCCCCCACACCCCACCCTCAACACACCCTGGCATCTGGCCAGCCCCGCCGCAACCCTTTTCCTTACTGGCTGGACTAGCAAGCCTGCTGCAGCGCTGGTAGCAGTGGGCTGGACACAGTCTTCACTTCACCAACCCTAGCAGAGGCTTTTACAGGCGGTGTGTGTGTGTGTCGTGTGTGTGTGTGTGCGTGCGTGCGTGCGTGCGTATGTGCGTGCGTGCGTGCGTGCGTGTTTTGAACAAAACAGGGACGCATGAAAGCCATGGCAAGATGCCAGGGGACATGCTGCACCGTCAATGACTGTGATTGGTTATATTGCACTCTGAGCCACGTGCACGTCCTGTCGATTGAAGTCTTTACCCTTACCTAAAATGCCCAATCTACAAGCTCACAATGTGTTGTGATGGGCACGTTGTCACCTTTTACTGGTCATTTCTGCTGCATGCTGTGCAAGGCTGCAAGCCTAGATTGTCAGTCCCTGGTGTTCACACTTCACACATGCTCTGAGTATCTGACTTCACTGTGATGTCACCTGTGATGTCACAGTGATGTGTCAGGGGAACCACAGTGTCAGGCGTTACCCGTCCAGGCACGGACAGTTCTGATTGCGACCGAAGGTCGCAGTTTACCATGAGAAATGTCACAGTGTGTACATGTGTACACATTTTTATGGGTTTCTATGGGTTTACTGCTCTGACATCATGCTCTGATGTCACTGTGATGTCAGGGGAACCACTCTACCAGAATGGGTTTTCCGCTCTGGCATCACTGTGATGTCACACTAACAGAATCCCTTTCATGCCCATATATGGAGTTCCCTGATGTCATAAATTGCCCTGTTAGAGAGATCCCTGTGATGCCAGGGGGAACAAATCCCTTTTATGCCCATATATGGAGATGTGGAGATCCCTGTGATGCCAGGGGAACAAATCCCTTCATGCCCATATATGGAGATCCCTGGTGTGTCCACATCCCTGATGTCCACATCCCTGATGTCCACATCCCTGATGTCCACATCACTGTGGCGCGACTTCTCCCTTTAGGGCGAGGTCGCTTGTCGCCCTGAGGCGTCTTACTAGTAGTAAACTGCGACCTATGGTCGCAATGAACACTCTGGATTTACCGCATACGACATTGGTGGACATGGCTGTGTAGCATCAGAACCCGGGCGTTCACAAATCATATTTATACGCGCGGGGAGCTGCCTTGACGACAGCTGACCAATTAGCCAGGAGATGTGGTGAGCGGGATGCAGTCGCCAGGGCTCAAGGAGGATTCCTGTCTGTGAGTCCTACTGCTTTATCAGCCTCAGTACAGCTTTGACCTATTTAATGAGAGCCAGGCAAGGTATTCTGGGTCAGCAGCCATCACCATGAAGTAACGTGCCACTGCACCTGTGCAACCGCTTGTTTCACAGCCAGGGAGACTGAGGTGGGTATTTTACAAGACAGTTTACAAGGTTTTGAATTCAATCAAATACAATTCCTTAAGACATTAATTGCGACCGTTGGTCGCAGGTTTACTATGAAAACCGGCATATCTTGTCCACATATCCGTGTATCTCTGAAGGTCATGCCTGACACTGTGGTTCCCCTGACACATCACTGTGACATCACAGGTGATATCACAGGTGACGTAAAAGTCCATATATGGGTATTCCCCAGAATCCCTTTTATGCCCATATATGAAGATCCCTGATGTCATCGATATCACTGGGCAGATGGCCAAGACATGGCCCATATCTGTGTGGCTGGTTCAGAAAGGGATCTCCATGTATGGGCATACAAGGGATTGTATGTTGTGTTGTCATGGGAACCACTCTAACAGAATCCCTTTTATGCCCGTATGTGGAGATCCCTGATGTCATCAGCCCATATCTAACAGGACTTCATAATATATGGAGGAAGACAGCCCATATCTTTGTGTCTGGTTCAGACAGGAATCTCCATGTATGGGTATAAAAGGGATGTACCATATACAGTACATGGATCTCCATATATGGGTCCAGGGGTCTCCATGTATGGGCAACTGGTAATAGAGAGAAAGACTACAGTACCTGTCACTTGAAATGCTATCCCGAAGCAATAACTCGTGAGCCTTGTTGTCATCAACAGTAACTATTCAAATGTTATGACACTTGAAGGGAAGGCTTACGCACACCCAGTTCCTCTCTTAGCAGGTGCGTGGGTTACAAACCATTAGGAGATCTGACTAGAAGACAGACTGACCCACACACTGCCGCTTGTCCGTTTCAGAAAATGTATTAATGTAGCATTTTTTCTGAAACGGACAAGCGGCAGTTTGCGGGTCAGTCTGTCTTCTAGTCAGATCTCCAAATGTTATGACACAAAATGTGATATTTAGTTGAAATATTCATGGTCCAACTTGAAATAACATGACTGAAATATAGTTCCCAAGACGAGTAAAAATTACTTTGTAAATGCTTTCTGGGGCATTGCTCGTGATTTCTGGTTTGCCATGTAGCAAAGTATTTCTCATGTCTTGTTTCAAAGACACACACAGTACAGTGTTGCATGAGTACAACACAATACATCACACTTAGAAATATATTGCTCCGTGGCTTAAACAGACACGCCATCACATGACAAGCACGGACACACAACAATACTTCATGACAGATGCACTGGCAAAATATCCAGTCCAAACCACTTCCACACACAGGAAAGAAAGGGAAAAAAAACATTTCTCTCAAGGCTTGGGGTCAGGAGTTAAATAATTTCTGCATAGGCAGAGTCCGCTCTTTCCTGCACACTATTTATAGCACAGGCAGAAACAGCTGAGCTGACTGCAGTGATGTCACTCGGGCTGATGGAATGCTTTGTTCCACAGCGTGTGCGCATGCCACCTGGGTCTGAGAGGGAGCTGCAAGGGGATGCTCGGTGTGGGAGGCAAGATGGCCGACCATTGCCCCTTTATTCAAATGTAAAAAGAAAATACCAAAAAAAGAAACCTATCTCCAAACACCAGACAACTCACAGCCCCTTATGGATCTACTGATTCCTCGGTCATGGCTCTAGTCTATGTATTTATTTCATGAAAGGCACTAGTATTTGAGGTTATGGTATATGAAGGGGAACCAATGCTGTGGTCAAATGAAAGAAAATAATGTGAGGTTTTTTGCAGCATTCCCCTGTTTGTCGTTCCGTGCATAACATGCGTATGACCGAGGCATTGAAGTATTTTACCCGTGTACTGTATATTTTTAGAAAGCCTTTGGGCTCCTTTCAGTGTCTCTAAAAGAGCACGGTTGCCTGGCAACCATTATTGTTGCCATGGAGATTCATGTGTTGGCAGCTGCTGCAATCAGCATTAACTCAAGGCACATATTCTCATTCCGATAGTCAGGCGATGGGAAGGCAACTAGGACACACAGTCAGAGAGGGATAGTAATCAGTGTGAAACATATGCTCATCCATTACTCGCTGCATTAATACAATTATATCAAAATAAATTTATGGCTGTGCTTTGGTGCAATGATCACATTGCAGGCAGAGGCATAAAATTCAAACCTCATAACAGATCCCCAGCTTCATTTAACAAATGGCACCCGGCTATAATGTGAATGTGATGAGAAGCAATGGCATATTTTGGAAAGACAATGCAATGCATTTATTCTAAACATTTCTTCCACATTAAATTGCGAAAAGACACGACTTTGAAAAGCGACTGTATGTACATCCTATAAAAAGATATTTGTGTTATCTCATTGACATAAACGAAGCAATAACAAATACAAATCATGGCATGAAAACAAAATGAATGACATAAAAGTAGGACATAAAAAAGGCAAATCTGACAACAAATTCAATAACTTCATGTGGAATGTCATTCCCCCATGAACTGTCTACCATACCACAGCAGATGCTTAGTGATAGAAATCAAACTAGATGAAATCTTTTCTACAGCTCTGAGGCAGCCAAGCACCGTTTCATTTTCAACCTATGGGGGAAATTGTATTTACCTATTTCTATTTTTGCATTGCAGTTCTGTTGAGATTAGACCCACACAGTACATAGATCATAATAGCAGTTATTTGTATTTCCCCTTTGGATTTTTTCCCCCCGCAAAGCCCAGCTTTCTCTGTCATTTCACAGTTGACATCACAGAGCTATGCTAGGATAAATAGGCAGCGAAAAACAATAACAGACCCATTGACCCCCATTTCACAGACCTTGAGGGTATGGGAGAAATCCACTTACAAGGCTGGAACAGACTCTCTGATTGGGCTTCAATAGACATTCTATTAGAGACAATGGAAGTGGCATGTTCTGACTGCTGACATTCTGGGCGACAGCTGCCTCTCAGGCTGAGAGAGCAGATTTATATCTCAGCTCAGGTACAGTGTGGGGGTGAACAAATCACACTGACTTGGACAACTGTACAGTAAATTAATTTAAATTGCGCCTTGCAGAAGAAGATTATACAAGTAAACAAGCAACATTGATCATAACTAGGGATGTCCCGATACCAATTTTTTGCTGACCGAGTACAAGTACGAGTACTTCATTTTGAGTACTTGCCGATACCGAGTACCGATACGAGTACAATTAATAATACAAAATGTCTTTAAATTACGTTTTGTTTTGTTTTTTAATTTTTTTTTATCAGATGTTCCTCACTTTCTGGCTGTATATAACAAATTAAATTGCATTGCTTTCCCAGAACATGGTACAACTACCACACATTTCACTTTTTTTTTCAGGTTTAGCCAATGGAAATTCCTGTACTGTGCATGATCTTCTAGATCTGCTATGCTCAAACATTTTGTATTTTTACTTATACTTTAAGAGAGAGAGAGAGAAAGGCGAAGTGGCGGAACACACAGGGTATACTCGGGCGCTTTGTGAGCAGTATCTGACGAGTACCGATACCGCAAAATAGGCCGGTATCGGGGCGAGTACCGATACCACGAGTACCAATACCGCATCCCTAATCATAACACTGCCACAGCATTAAAATAATCTTTATCTCAGTACCGGAGAGCTGCAGCAATGAATTACATGCAGGTTATTGGAGTGAAATCATTGTCAAAATGGCAACACCTGTGTTCAGAACAAATGAATTAATTTGTTTAAATCTAATTAATGCTACAAAAGCGGATCTGTGTATATTTCAAGGCCGTACAATGTGGATGTTGCACATCTTTTTTAACAAGTCAAGCTTATGCTACTCATCTTTGAGGGGGTTCACACTGACTGGATCCACTGTGTGGGCTAGTGCTATAAAATAAAGGTTGCAGACAGTCCACAACAGGGGAAACATTAGAATCAGACAACGCTTTAATGTCACATGTGGATTACAATAAAATAGCTTTGACTTGTGGTGTTGTGACAACCTGACTAGAAACAATTTAATACTTAAAGGTACATGGACAAAGGACTCATGTCTGTGAAATAACATGATATACAGACAAACTATAAAGACAGCAGACCAACCCTAATAGCTGACATAAGACTCACAATATCATATTTAGGTATCTGTGGAAGGGCATTTTCCTCCTCACTCAATACACCGACCTTTAAGACAACCCACTTCACTAAAATAAAATGAAACCCCTTGGGTTAATGATTCTGTAATTTTTTTTCTCCCCTCACATGGCTTTAATTGCCCTACAAAAAGAGGTACATGGCTTTGGGAGTCATGGTGTAATGATGTACCAGTGAAAGCATTAGAAAGGAAGCCTCTCAACTTGCTTTCCGTGGACGCTGCCGGGCGGGCGGCTGACATTTAACATCACAGAGAGAGAGGGGAGGTTCAGAGCCAGGTGCCCTACAAGCACATTTGACCCCCCTGCTAATGTCAGAGGGGGGAAGGTCTCTGCACACAGTAAAGTCCTAAGTGTTAATTCAACTCATCAAGAGTGTGCAAATGGAACCAAAGGTACCCGTAGCAGTCTGGTCCATGTGGCTCCATTTGTACACACTTGGGCTTGGGGGTTAAATGAATGCTATGCATTTTACTGTGCCGTTGGCATACGTTCAGCCCCAGCTCTCCTCCAATGTCTTCTCTCACAACTAACCTCACACAGTGAAGAATCCATGGTAATTACTAGAAACATTCCTTCTCCTTGTGTAAAATGTGCATCAGCTGTGGAGGTGGGACTGTTTATATGTAATATTAGGCAATATTTCAAGTCAAACAGATTAATTGAAACTAACAGAGGGTTGGAAATACAAAAATGCAATGGTGAGATATTTCAAAAGATTAAGGTAAATCTAAATCAAACAAATGTTTCAAAGCTAGCTTCGTTCTCATTTAATATGAGAAGTGGTTTCACATACTCGTGTAATTTGAATTAGGTACTGTAACACACAATACCACATGGCAAACTGCATAACCATAATCATCTTCTATTGACAGAATATTCCTTTCTAATGTACCATTTCTGTGAGTGAATTACTGCACTCACAACCGCTTGTTAAGCTGCAGTGCCAGAGAATCAGTACAATACTTAAGGCAGAACATGCTCTTCATGCGTAGGTCCATACGAGTTTCTTTAATAACTCAAATAAAATGTAAAATCGAGCTTTTGGTCAGCAGACCTCCATTGGGACAAACAATATGCACAGCACTGCTACTAAAATCCAAAGCATTTTCCTCCCAGATGCAAACCTCGCTATTATGGCTAACCAGTAAACCAGTGAATGTAATGCACAGTTGGTTCTCAAAATCAACTAACGGGTAAGTGCAAATTGGACCAAAGGGACTCTTATGGGTCCATTTGGTTCCATTTGTACAACCAGTGTACCAATCAATGCTGATGGTTTTACATTGGTCTCAGAGAACTAATAATTTGTTGAAAAGGTCCATCGGTATCAAACTGGGGGTCCTTGAAATTATAAAGGATAATAAATTGATCATTGATAATCACTGATGTACTGTATTCTAAATGTTTTCAGCCAAACTGTAAGGAATCTTCTTAAGGCTGAGTACAAAGTCCTATGGCTTTTACAATTCAGAGGATGCCACAAACAATGCCGGCATGCCTGTTAGTAGTCTGGTGCAGATGACCTGGTTCTGCTTTGCACGCAACCATAAAACAACAACCACTGTTTGGTGTTTGATGTTAGCTTGGGGAGCATACCGTCCCAGCGCAAGCTAAGTATAGGAACATGTTTCTGGACTGGGTGAAAAAGAAACACAAAAACACACACATGAACGCATGTATGTGCATGCGTGTGCATGCACACACGCGTGCGCACACACACACGCACACACACACACGTACACACGCACGCACGCACGCACACACACACACACACACACACACACACACACACACACGCACGCACGCGCGCATGCACGCACGCGCGCGCGCAAGCACACATTTGCATTAAGGTCAATGGCGTGGAAGGATGGCAGTACTTTAGCAGTCATACTAGAGTCCATATATAATCATAAAAGATTTAAGCAACCCACTTGAATAAAAATGTATTCGATTTGAGGATGATGAATACACTAGATGTCCCGCTGATATCAAATACAACGGAAAAACAACTTAAATGCAATGAAGATAAAACAAAAAAATAGATGTCCTAAAATATGTATTGGCAACAATGAGGCTAACTCAGATTAACAAAACAAAACGCACACGCATCAGTCACAAAAAAAACAACAAACAGTGTTATCAGTGGGTTCCCAAAATCACCATTCAGTGACACAATAAATGATTCATAAATGAAACAATGATTTGATTGTGATTGATTTCACGTTTGAATTGGAACAGAAGCACTGTTGCATTATTTACCTGTACCTTATAATGGAATAGTGACAGATGCTTCAAAGAGGGTTTTCAGTTCAGTGGTGATTTGTACACATCCGACTCCACTTTCAAAACAGCCGCAGTAACCACTTTAAACCCTATATACTCCATTGACTGGAGTCCCCCAGGGGTCAGTATAGTACTAGGCCCCCTCCTTTCCCCCTCTACACCAAATATATTCTATCTACAAGACCACAACACGCCACGTTGCAACATGTTGTGAGCTTGTGGATCTGCTATTTTTGTCGAATGCTCTCCCACAGAATAGGGACGCTAGGTTTCATGTGGTCAATATAATATATTTATTGTAAGTATTCATTATCAATAAAGATGTCTCCAATGTGTTGAACTAACTATAAAGGAGTAGACTATGTTCTTATAGACACACAGCCATAATTATAAAAGGCATTTAGTGTGCTGCATTATGGTTTAACACTGGTCAAAGTTGGACTGAAAATACAGCAAGAAACTGCAGTTATTCAAACAACTGGGCAACAAAATGTACCCTGTGGTTGGGCGGGGGTCCATTTTGTGGTCCTTTTTTAACACTCTCTGCATGGGATAAATTAACACAGAGGATGTTACGGTTCAATGAAAGGGACAGTATTTAATTGTGACTGTACTTTCAAGTTGTAGCAGGCAAAAACTGTGAGGAAAACAGAGTGCCCCCTGCATGCATCCTATATGTACAGCAGGTATACTGTATGTTGTTGAGATAACACAGGGGTTCTCAAACCTTTTTAGGCTGTGACCCCCAAAATAAACATATTTGAACTAGGGACCCCTACCCTGACAAGCACTTGGAATTGTAGGTATTACATTTAATGTCACTCGGTTCCACAGATAAATATTGTGAAAATAGCAGATCTACATGCGTTGCGAGGCGTTGTGAGCATGTAAATCAGCTATTTTCACAATGTTCGCCTCTTAAAATTTGACAGTTTGGCCAGTTTGGTATTAAAACGGTCTTGAAAGTCCTGAAATTGCCACTTTATAAATGTGCAGATACCCTGTATACACTTATACTCTGTGTTGGTTTGTTTACCGTTGAGTTAAGCTAATCATCTAGAGACCCCACAAAATAATTTGGGGGCCCCACTTGGGGTCCCGAGAACCACTGATGTAACACATCCATCCAGCATCATTTAGATTTCAGCCAAGCAACATGTGTGCAGCGAGCCAAACCATTCTTGCTGCTTCTTAACATAAATATTAATATTTACAGCAATTTATTTTGGGGGATTTGGGATTTGAATGTAGGAAAATCAAAGAAGAAATTACTAAGTGTCCCCCACACTTTTCTTGAAAAAAAAAAATGTAATTTTAGTCCAACTTTGATGCTCAAAGAATGTCTTTTGTTACTGAAATGAAATAATAGCCTACTGTTAAATGTAAAGTATAAAAACAAACAACAAAACACAATTATAATCTAGATAAAGTTGTCACTATAATGGTGACAGTTTTGTTATTGTTATTGATATGAAAGGGGGGGGGGGTAATCTCACTAGTTATTGTGTCACTAGTTACATTTGACTATAGACTAAAAAAGGTTTAGTTCGTTGCCAAAACGCATAGCCTACAACTAAACGTGTAGCAGAATATAGGTCTAAATAGGCTATCTGTCAGACACTGACAGACACTATATTTATATTTTTTCGTTTGGCATGGTTTCCTTCCTATTGTCAGTTGACTAGGCTACTGCTTCCAAAACTAACCAACTACATATTTATTATGCTTACAGGCACATACTCATACGGTAGTCATAGGCTACATGATAAAGCGAAAATATAGTTTCAGCAGTCTAGAATAGATTTTCTTTTAAATACGAAATCATGTCCCCTAGCCTAGCCTACAGCTGTTGAGACAGACCTGTTTTAGTCTCTCTCTCGTCGATAAATGGACTAGCTAGCCAGTACTCAGTAGGCTACATTACATTACAGGAGTCTCTGTCTTAATCCTATAAAACGGGACAGTATTTTGATGTCAAAATAGTGTTATAAAATAGTGCACAACACGACTATAATCGGTCTATAAAGACTATAGTCGTGTTGAGCACTTCTTTACATGCATTTTAAAAAGACTCCAGCAGGTAAAGAACGATCGCACGACATAAACAAACTCTCTCCAAATATTTTGATAATTTCGTACAATCCCGACAAATTTCTCCCGTGCCGATAGGTGGCTATTTTACCATTATGTCCATTTATTCCTTAGGTGTGGCTCTTGTGGGGAAAATAATGTCACTGCTGTGGAAAGTAATTCCATTCCAAAAGATGTTCAACATTTTCAGTGCAGGCATATCCATTTGAAAAAGTGAACAAGGTAGTATAGGTCCTTAATGCAATGTCACGACGGTTCCTGTACCCTTTCCCATCCAAACTTATAATAAAGTATTCAATCAATCAATGCTGTGCATTTGCAGTGCCTCCTTTCCTGTCTGCAGAAAAAACCCAACTTCGACTATTAGGCAACATATGAAACTTTTTCAAAGTTCCACCTCTCTGGCCTGTAAAGGAGGAATTTGCATCTGCAGGGAGCAGTCATTTCTCCCCCACTTTTTTTCCTCCCTTCACCCCCACCCCTCTTAACCCCCTAACCAGTGGTGGGAAAAGTTTTCAAATGTTTTACTCAAGTACAAGTATCAATAATGCAATATAGAAATACTCTGTTACGAGTAAAATTCCGGAATTCGTAATTTACTTGAGTAAAAGTACGAAAGTATTGGCATCAAAATATACTCAAAGCACCAAAAGTAAAAGTACAAAATGTTTGGAAATAGCCTGAAATAGGGCCAAGGGGTTAATGTATGTTTTACAAGATTATAATTTATATCTGCAAAGTAACTATATAGTAACTAAAGTTTTCAAATAATTGTAGTGGAGTAAAAGTAGGCTACAATATAGGCTATCTGGATCTGTGAATATGTGGAGTAGAAAGCAAAGTAAAAGTATTGGAATATGAGAAATACTCAGGTAAAGTAAAGTCCAAATGAAATTGTAATTAAGTAAATGTTAAGTAAAGGCCTACGTTACACTGTGACTGTCCTAACGTTTTGTTTCGCTGTGAAGCAGCTATAGGGGGGCCCCCATGCCACGGCCGGGCTCTTGATTAATAAATGTTTATCTGTTTTGAAGTGAGGGACAAAAGGGGGGTGGCCTGTGACCCCGAGGAGCTGCGACCTCGGCGCAGGTTCATTGTGACGCGCTGGGAGAGAGCCTTTGTGACGGAGACCCCGGCCACTGACCCGCGCACATCATCCCACAGCAGTGCCATTCATGTGCTGCACCGCTGCATGTCGCCCGCAGCTCCCATTGTTTCAGTCGGGAACAACAGCTTTACTACCCCCCCCCCCCTTCTCTCCTCTCTCTAACCAGGGAAAATAAGAATTCAAATTTCCCTCTATTATGTCGCCTATATAGGCTAAATGTGTGTGTGTGTGTGTGTGTGTGTGTGTGTGTGTGTGTGTGTGTGTGTGTGTGTGTGTGTGTGTGTGTGTAGGCCTATGTTATATATATATATACCGCTATATATATATATATATATATATATATATATATATATATATATATATAGCCTATACATATATATATATATATATATATATATATATATATATCTGTAAAGAATATATACTATCCTCGAATGTGTATAGTATCTGCACTAGTTTTATGCCACACGTAAAACAAAGCGGTCAAATAGACAGATACAATTTGGTGGTGTTTTCTTATCCCGTATTGCATCAACACCGAATCATCGCATAATGGCAGAAATCGTACAGTCTTCCCCACGTAAAGGGCAAGTAGGCTGTAATGGAGTGGAACAGAGCGTGGCCTATATCTTTAAAGTATGCAGTGTATTGTTGTGTGCAGCGTGCATGATGTGAATGAATGTGCATCTGCAAAGATAGCAAAGACAGAACCCGAAGAAATGAAATGAACAGGGCTTGTAGTTATTTCTAAATCGGATGATAGGCTCTTGTTCAGTTCACACACTGTTTATGAAGACCTAGCCTTGCCAGCAGATCCCGCTGTGTCTCTGAGCTATAGGCTAATCGAGGTTACTGAAATGACATCATCTTTCCACGGGACGAGATTCAATGCAATCTCAACAAGAAGTGATGGTACACAAACGAGTAATGAAGCCTGTACCACAGAACATGAGCTGATTCACTCAATTATTAACCAAAGGTTGAAAGAGTAATAGCCTGGATCATAAGCTATATAAACCACCATACAACCATTGTTTGAGGTATGTCTAATGCCAAAACAAAAGGCTTAAAGGTCTGAAAATGCAGGGCCTAAACTGAAATGGCACCTGCAGCAATTAAGGCATAAAGGCCTAGGCCTTTATACTCGCAACAAAAGAAAGCAACACAAATTTTACATTTGTCAGAATTAAGGGTGATATTTTAAAGAGCATAATAGGCCTATATGAGGCCTAGACAAGAGCATAATGGGCTCACATATAGGTTTAGAATCAGTTTTGTGTTGCTATTAGTCCTGATATCGCGGATATGACCTGCTATTTTAAAGCAGTGTAATGAATGACGTTTGGTCTATTTTTTGTGTAGGCTACTAGCCATGCTATGAATCAATGCCTATAGGCCGTTGGTTCTCAAGGTGGGGTCCGGGGACCCCAAGGGTTCCTTGATGGAGTCAACCATTTCCATTTACACTCTCGACCAGAGTTAAATTAACATTGATTTTTACAATAGCCTATAAATTGGAGGTCCCAGAGATAAAAAAAAAAATGGCCTTAAATGGGGGTCTGTAGGTCTGCCTACTATTGTAGCTTATATGCATGTCAAACTGGGGGTCCTTTATTGAAATGAGAATCACTCATCACTGCCGCAAAAATCTTCTCTTATGGGGGTCCCAGGCTTATCTTTTCAAGGGCGTTCGCGGGCTAAATTCGGCTAATAAGTGTCAATTTGGGGGTCCCTGACATGAACAGGTTTGAGAACCACTGACCTATAGGCCTACCAGTTGGCCAAACATGGTATAGTAACTGTCTGACTTGCAGTCTTACGCATATAACGCTGAAAATGCATGCAAGGCACTAATGAGACCTCTCAAGACAAAGTCGGTAACGAGATATTTGTGTCCAGCGTGTGAAGACAACGACGCCATCACACCATTCCTAATCTGGAATATCAATGGATTATGGAACCGTTCATTCCAGACGCAGTATAGCTCTATATGCCTACATAGCCTACAGGCCTATAGGCTATTGTCATACTCATATAGGCTATAGTCTATAGAACAGGCGTGTAAAATCAGATCGTTTTTTTCGAGAGCACGTGCAATGTGTGTGTGTGTGTGTGTGTGTGTGTGTGTGTGTGTGTGTGTGTGTGTGTGTCGCGCGCGCGCGCGTGCAATTAGAGAGAGAGAGAGAGAGAGAGAGAGAGAGAGAGAGAGAGAGAGAGAGAGAGAGAGAGAGAGAGATTTGACTCATTGTAATTCACGGAACGACCTGCCCTCTTTTGAAAAGGGGGGGGGGGGGCGCAGCCATGCTTTGCAGAGGCTAGAGCATCGGTCTCATTGGTAGCACCAGCTTCTCACCAAATGGAACCTTGTCCGCCGCTATACCAAGAATCGAACCGGGAATACAACCTCCTATACCGCGCCACTATGCCATAAACACCCGCGATGGATTTGAGAGCGTAAAATGAAACCAAGTGGACCCTTACGGATCCATTTGGTTTCATTTGCTCTCAAATTCATGAAGTAAGGGAAAAAAGGAAAACGTCTGATCGTGGGTATATAGGCTAGTCTACGAGAGCAGACGGATCGGCCATATGGCGTGGGGACATAGAATAGAATGGTGAGTTTCTATCACGTTCGACACTTTGATCATATTCTGGTATATAGGCCTATATGTGTGTGTTTGTATATTGATGTTGTGTGTAACGGCTTTTTCCCAAACGATGTTTGACACTATGCTGAGAAAGAGCGAAGATTTCCCCATAGTGCGCATAAAAGATAACGGTCCTCCTGCATGGTTTCCCACGTTGTGCACTTGCCATTGTTATTGCGGGGGCTCGCAAGAATGAACCGCGTTGTTGGGACAAAAGAGGCGTAGAAAAACCTTCCAAAATCTGTGGACAGACCGCGTTATATGTCGACGGTTGCATAATCCAGTGGTTTCCAACGTTTTTCATGTCAAGCAAGGTCCATACTTATTCGGCATTTGAGCCACGGACCACCATTTGCTGAGATTTTGCCTCTATTCCATGCTGTATTGATGTGTGGTAGCCTACCATATAGCACTCATAACGGGCAAATGATCAAAATAACAATTCTTACATTCATTCCATTTAGCCGAATTCCCAGGCTTGTGTAGGCTTCTTGTACATTGAATAATGCAGATCTTCAACAATAATTTAATGAGCAAATGAAACCGTCCATTCGGTTTCATTTTACCCTCTCAAGAATGAAATGTCTATAATGTCCATTTGGTTACCAACTCTCCATCATTTAGCTGAGGACCACCTGGAATCTTCTCAAGGACCACTGGTGGTCCCCGGGCCACTGGTTGAGAACCACTAGCATAATCGATAAGTAGAATAGGCTAATGAGGTTTTTTTCTCGGGCTTTACTGTCCGCTCATTGCGCGGTGCATCAGGTCAGGACAATGGGTCCGGGCGCGTTGGGTCATATGGGTCGTGCTCGCGATGGTTACCAGATGGGGGGTGGGGAGGGGGCAAAAAAATATGGTGATATGAGCTTCAAATGATGGCTGATGCGACAGTACGTGCACGATCGTGAAGGGAGGGGGACGTTTCCGTCTAAAATGGCGATTCCCTTTGTTTCTCCCTGTGTTCTCTGCTCCAACGAGTTGGTAGGCCTATATATCAGCAATAATCACTATTTTTACTATAGCCTGCGGTTCTTAATTTAGTCTCCACTGCAATTTAGCCAACAGACCCACTCTTTATGACTAGAACGTGCAGTGTTAAATGTAGAAATGGCTTCCACCGTGGTGTGCGCAAGCAGAAGCAGCGCTAAGCCTTGGCTTTATAGGTTGGATGAGGATGACAGGTATGCGACTTCTAATTACGGAACAAACAGCACCGTATTAATTTGAATTGTAGATGATTAGAAGGTTTAGGACGCATCATTATAATTGAAAGAATATAGGCTCGTTTTTGATCGTTTGTAACACAAACGAGTAGCATGCATAGCCAATAGGCTATACGTTATAGTCTATAAACATAAAGGAGACCAGCTTACATTTTGTTTTAATGCAATAACGTCCAGAGTTATTCAGAGTGACTCCATATCATGTCAAGACTAATATTTCTTATACGGGATATTGATTGATTGATCGATCGATCGATCGATTGATTGATTGATTGAATACTTAATTGGAAGTGGGTTTATAGGAAAAGGTACACGACAGTATCACTGATACACGGTCAACTAAAAGGACAAAGACCAAAAGCATTTGGGCTTGTTTGAATTGAGGCCCCCTTTTCTCAATTCGTGCAAGATATAGCTTACACAAACACACCACTTAAGCATAATAGCCTACTTTATGGACGTCATATAATCCCATTATCACCACATTACAGCGGACACTTAATGGGAGTCGTAGACTTAATTTGAAGCCTAATAATAGCATATCCTAAACCAAAATTGCACCCACATCAAACAGCAGGGTATGACAAACAAGAGTAGCCTATCCTTGGGTACTTTTTTTTTTTAATAAGGGAAATGTTGCATAACCGTACACTCTGCAGAGCCATTGTTGACACGTGTGTGTGTGTGTGTGTGTGTGTGTGTGTGTGTGTGTGTGTGTGTGTGTGTGTGTGTGTGTGTGTGTGTGTGTGTGTGTGTGTGCATGTGTTTGTGTGTTGGACTCCACACACACTAAGTAACACCACCAGAGGCATAATAATTTAAATAAAAAATAGGGGCTGGCAAAAAAAATGGTTACCATTTCTAAAATAGCGACAATAGCATGCGTTGAGAGCCTATAGATCCACAATTTGTTTGGGGGTCGAAAAGAGAAAACGTTAAAAGACGTTCGCCCATAATGACATTCCCCAAAATTGGGATGCCACGTTGAAAGTGGTTAATAAATGAGTTGGGAACAATATGCATGAAATAACTGAATTTGAGGTTAAATATGGACACCAGGGGGTGGCAACATGCCATGCCCTCGATGCCCCAAATGACGCCCCCGGTTACACCACAGACAAACTGTAGCAATGAAGACGTCTGTAGGTGAGGTGAAGAGTGGGAATGTTTCAAGGACACAGGATGATGCTGATGAGAGGAGGATGGTGGGTATAGGCTAGTAGAGAGAGGAACATCTGTTTGCCCAGTGACGTCAACGCCCCCATGCAATCCTCTTGTGCTGCTGAAGGCAGATGCCTTAGTTATGTGTTTGGCTGGAGAGCAGTGTTAATCCCAAAGTCAGCCGGCGAGAGGAAAAGACCGGACGGAGGGACACCACGTCCCACTTAGCCGAAGTCGGTCGTCGGTTCCTGTGGTGGATTTGTTGGGAGGAACCGGGTTCCACGGCGCGTTGAATGGAGTATACTGCGTTTTCGTGCGTTTTCGTGCGCGCTCTGCGGCAGATTTAACATTTGGCCCGCAAGTAGAGGCTATAGGCTTGCGTGCGAGGGGATTTGGGAAAAATCGTGTATTTTGTGATTGGGGGAAATCGATATTTTTGGACGTGGATATGTTGGCTTGTTTTAGTCGTTCTCTTGGATATTGTCTTTCGATTTTCAAACGGTTTTTGAGAGAAAAGAGAAAAAAAGAGCAAAGGTTATTTCATGCATTCCGACTGTTCCCTGCTGCAGTTCATTCATGACGCATTTTCTGTTTTCTTGTTTTTGTTTTTGTAGGTGTTTTTCTTGGACAACCACGGGATTTTTTTTATACAAGTCTGCATTTTGGAAAAGAAAGTCGTCCTTTGAAGAAAATCAAATGGAGCGCCCATGGAGCGCCGTCGTTTTCCGGCTCCCAGCCAGAACGGATTGGGACTTATCTGTTAATGTTGTCTAACATGGCCAACGAACGGCACAGATACCCGCTGACCTTTTACTTTACAGTAGCATATAGCCTAGATACGTTTTCCTAAATTAAATTTAAGTTTTCCACGGTAAGGTTAAAAGAAAGAAAGAAAGAAAGAGAGAGAGAGAGAGAAAAGATACAGTCAAGCAGCTGTGGGAGGATTTTATGATATTTTGACGTGCAGGTTGCTTCGTGTTTTTTGTGTGTGACATTTAGTTTCCTTGAAATTCCTTGAAAAGGCTGAACATTTATTTGACCTAATTTGCTGCACGCACACACGCACACACACACACACACACACACACACACACACACACACACACACACACACACACACACACACACACACACACGGTGTATCAGAGGTTCTGTCTCTCCGTGTTCACAGCGGACCTTGATTTAATGTCTTACAATTAAGGCACGCGGTGAATGCCAAGAGATGATCCTTCTTTCTGCAGATGCCCACACTGTGCATCCACACAGCGACCGAGTCGACAAAGACGCAGGCCTATATATAACAAGACTGCATTTTTACATTGTTTCAAACTGCTATTTATTATTTGTGTGATGTCTCTTTTTCCTCTCTTCCTTTCTCGAATAAACGAAATACACTCAATGTCGCAAGTTTTGGTTTTTATGTGAACGCGTCCATGAACGAGACATATACGACGGTCAACAACACCAGCGGTAAAAGTGGGGGTCCGGGGATCTCCAGGTGTCCTGAAGGCGTTCCAGGAACCCCCCCCCCCCCCCCCCCCCAGCAAAAATGTTATTAATATCTAAATCAGTTTAACCACTTCAAAACCTATAATGTGCTATTTAAAAATTGCCGATCTACAAGCTCAACGTGAGTGGCATCATCAACACATTTGGAATATTTTTGAGACATTTTAACTACACAAATCTTGTCTAGCGTATACATAGCCTATTAATGTGGGGTCCTTTGAGATGGAAAAGTTTGAGAACCACTGGTCAACAGTTATAATGTGGGAGCTGTCCATGTTGCTTTGGCATAGCTCTGCTCTAGAGCGCTGTCCACCTCTCGTGGTGCTGAAATAAGCACGCAGTGATCAGCGCTTTGTTTCAGCTGCCCTGCGCTTTAGGCCTACTTAGCCTACTCATCGCATCAAAATAGTAAATAGGTCACAGTTTCGATACTGGCACAAGTATAACATATAGGTGATGTAAGAAGCGAAGTAAATGTAAGTTACACTTACACACGCTTTGGTGTCCATGTTAATCTTACTCTGTGCATATAGTTTTGAAAAAGGCGGGATTAAACAGGTTGTATAAAGGCTGCATGTTATTGTCCAATTCAAAAAGAAGAATGATATATCACACTGGCTGAACCTATGAATATAGGCCAATGGTTAAATTAGTCATATGGCAATTCAGATCGTTCACATCATCGTCCTTGGCAAGTCTGCCACCTAGTGGTGTTACTGAGTGACACACTGATCGCGCAGCAGTCATTTCCGCACTCATGGTAGAGTCAAATTGCACGCACGCGCGCGCGCACACACACACACACACACACACACACACACACACACACACACACACACACACACACACACACACACACACACACACACACACACACACACAAATGGTAGGAGATTTCTGAATCAATATCTATTATTTGTACAAATAATGTGCATGATATGCAATCTTTGCTGGTTGTCTAATTACTTTCTAATATTACTGTCCTCTCTACACGACATGGGGAAATGTCATGGTTTCATTGGGCACACGTTGACAAAGCAGAATAATATAATAAGATTTTGATGAATGGGTTTCATAAGACACACTACTTCCCATATCATCACTCAGATGGCAGGAGTGATGGATGGACAGAGTAAAATGGAATAGGAGCGTGTGTGTGTGTGTGTGTGTGGGGGGGGGGGGGGGGATCATTCACTTCATTCAGTCATTAATGTAGATTTCCTAAATGCTCTAAATTAGTATTGAGTATAATCTACACACCAAACACGGTTAACATATGGCCCTGGGTCCATCCCCCCTGCATCTCAACTCCCCAAGGAAAAACCAAATGACTCCCCAAAAATTATAAAATGTCAACAGATTTTAAGGGAAAGTTATTGAACTCAATTCCAAATATTGACAATTCATATTTACAATTACAGTCCATATAGCTGCATTCCACTAATGTATGAACACAAATGTCAATAATAAATGTTCATAATTGGGAAACGGTCTTCCTCTGGTCCATATTTAACATAATGCAAATTATGCAATGGTGTCTCGTCATCAGTCATGACTGGCACGATATAAATGAGTTGATTAATTTAAAGGTTGATTACGCATTGAGGTGGATTATTTATGTAAATCATCGTTTCATTGTAACTTCAGAGTACACATACAGCTTCTCACTTTAATCAGTATGGCCCTTTGGTCTGTTACAGATAACAGAGAGATAATGTGAAAGGATGAGCTGAATTCAATAATAATTCAATGAACTCAAGAGATTTACCATGGGCTGTTGTTCTAAGACAATGAACACAAGATTACTTGTATTGATTATTTGTCAAACTAACATGTATTATGTTCGATTCCTGCATTTTATAGAAATAAAATGATTTTTAGCAAACAACCGAGCATGGTATAGGTATTCAACATCCTGAAGTTGCTAGTTCAAGGATTATCAATACATGAACAAATACATAACTGAGAATGTTGTGATCGTAAGATACTATACAAAAAAATAAGATATTATACTGTAGATGTTGACAGCCAAGATACATTTGGGATACCACACCAGGTATATCTACGGTCTTATAAATGATTAAAATGTTTCAAATTGACTGAAACTGCATGTCTTACATAAAGCATGTCCATCATCCATATGCCAAGTTATTCATAACAGTAAGTGTTGACTGCCCTCTTGTGGTAGAAAGCAGTAACTACTGTAAAACATAATATCCATCCAGTATGTTGTAGACAGGAATCAGGTACAGTATTATGTACTTTGGGTAACCAATATATTGTGTATAGCATTGGTTGCCAAACTTTTTTTGTCTCAAGTCACCCCTGTAAATATGTTTTTCACCCCCGGCACCCCTGAATTACATTTATATTACTTTATATAGCACCTTACATTTACGTCATATTACAGTAGCCTACGTACAGTAAAGCTTTCCCTCTAAGAGACAGTATGTTATGAGGAAAACGTACAGTTTCCATTACAAGGGATTGAAAATAACGTTATAATTGTCATTTAATCACTTGAACCCCAGCATCCCTATTCTGGGGGGAACATTCACCAAAAATAGCTGATCTACAAGCTATTTTTGATAAGGAGGTTTTGTGGTCTGTTACTAAGTATAGAGGGTTTAAGTGGTTATACTGAAGTGATATTGATTAATTCCAAATATTATCAAAGTATTCTGAAGCACCCCTGAACTTGCATCACAGCACCCTAGGGTGCCACGGCACCCACTTTGAGAAACTGTATAGGATTCAACAGAGCAATTTAACCAGCACACTGTGTGACTGTGTGTGCGTGCGTGTGTATACGTCAGGCGTTGACACTAAGGTTTGCCCACCTGCCCTTGGCAGGTAAATAAAACTTTAGGGCAGGTGGAGATTGCTTTCAGGTTGCCCGACCGGGCAAGTGCTCGTTTGTCTTCTGGTCTGTGGAATGTAAAATAAGAGCACTGTTGACCTATAATGTGCTGTTTTCACTGTTGCTATACACTTGTGTGGAACCCATAGTGATATTCATAGCTATGTTAGGTATTTGGCATACACAAATTGAGGTATGACATTTTCTTTATCACACAAACTATTAAGTGTTAAATTGAACAGTAATTCAATGGACAATTTACTTTTTGGGCAGGTAGAACATGTCCTCTATAGTTGCTTGAAGGGCAAGTGCCTCTGAGACCTTAGTGTCTGTCAACCCCTGTAAGTAAATAGATATAGTATGCCAGTGAGTATCTAACAACTAATTCCCAAAATAAACTGATTCGGCTACTTCTCGACCTGGGGCCCATGACCCATGTTTCTCCCACACATTTTGCTAGTTGAAGTTGGCTCAGTGTTGAAGACAGGGTTAAACTAGAAGCAGTGCTCTTCCGAGCACAGGTCTCCACCAGGTCAGGTAGGTCCTGGTGGCGCTAAATGTGAAAAGGGTGCCATGTCTTCTTTGGCCTTTAAAATAGACCAATTATGCAAACTTTGGAAGCCAATGTTAGCCAATTAGGATGGAATATGAAATATCGGACAGATCTGTCTTGATCACATGACTATAGAGATACTGTGTAGTGATTTGCATGATTTTTGGATAAAATCTCAAGGAATAATAGGAAAAAATGTGTTTTACATAAGTCGGCCTCCTGGTGGTATGAACGGCAGATACGAAAAATGCAGGGCAAAGGTTTTTCCTTGGCCTCTAGGGAGTGCACATACAAAGTTATCAGTGGTGCTATAGGTAAAAACATTAATCGGCCTGTTATAGCGCCACCATGAGGCTGATTTGAAAATATTTAAGTGGCATTTATTCCTCTGCCTATTGGGAATGTGCATGGCAGCACAATTTCACCAAAATCGCACACTGCGTTCATGATTTCAGGCATTTTATTCAAAACTGACCAATCCTGCTAACTTTGGAAGCCAGTTTTAGCCAATCAGGATGGAATATGGAAAATCGGACAGATCGATGTCGATCACATGTGTCACGTGTGTGTATGTATGTGTGTGTTTAACCCATTTTGGCCTGATTGGGTGAAACTTATAGCAGAACATCTTGGTCTGGTTGCAATGTTAACAAATGTATGTCTATCTTCATACATTTTACATATCCCAAACTTCAGCTATTCACTCATTTAACCACTTAAACCCTATATACTTCATTGACCGGGGTACCCCAGGGGTCTTTACTTGGCCCTTCCCTTTTCCCTCTACACCAAATCATCGCAATGCAACACGTTGTGAGCTTTTAGATATATTTATATATTATATGACATGCACAGAATATGGACGCTAGTGTTCATGTGCTTAGTGCAAATTAACTGATAATCTCACTGGCAGCCATACCTATTAAACCTTTGTCCGTGATTCAGTACCTCCTTAATGGTTTGATCCAAGAGACATACAGTAAGACAGTGGTTCTCAAACTTGTTGGGCTTCAGTACCCCCTATTCCTGATTGCTGCTTGGTTTGAGACAACCCTCAAACCCATGCATGAACCGTAATGTGTGTTATTGGAGTTTTGCTTCCTAATCCTAACACGTTCTGTGATCCCTGTAACATAACCTTTCTAATTACCACCTCTCTAATTACACTTCTCTAATGAAGTGTGGGGGGGAAAAGCTGAAGCTCTTCATTCTTAAAAAAAAAGGAAAGAAAGATCCATTTCTGCCCAGCCTTCTGTAGGCTCTCCATTACCAAAATTGCTGACTGAGGGACAAGACTATATGTGTGTAATGGCATTTTCCCCATCCAGGCCCATCTTGTCTCATTAGCCCAGCCTGATTGGCCATGAAGGTGTTCCCTTGCTGTCTCAGGATAAAGTGACTGTCTCTGACCCTCGTCAGATCATAGCTTCTTTAAGTATTCAGTGCCTGATGGCCTCTCCTGGCCACTGATGTCATAAGCGTATAGGGATCTGAAAATGTGCTAATTAGCCCAATGCTGAGATAGCGCGGGGAAACATTGACCTTGGATGTTCCGTAACAAGTCTCGGACTTGTCTGTTTGAAATCTTCAGCATGGGCCTTGAATAAAGCCAAGAATCTCCTCACGTGGCCTTCTCTTTTGTCATCTCTCACAACAATCCAAACAATCAGAAGAGGAAAAAAGGCTAGGATAGTAAGGATAGTTAAAAAGGCAAAGAAGTTTAGGGATAGGCATGGCCGAAAATATACTGTAGCTCCTTATGTCCTACATACACTACAGGTAACAGCTAGAGTGAGTTCAGCACCAAGGACAGATCCACTAAAGGTGTAACCTCGTATCACCACCAGTCTTTCCACCTCGGAGGAAAGCCTGGTATTCGTTTACATCGGGCCGTTTGATCCGGTCTAGGCGTGGCCTAAACTGGTAACAAGGCAGAAGAAGCGGCGTCACTTTGTTTTGGTCCCGTCTGTTTTGGTCCCGTCTGTTTTGGTCCTGTCTGTTTGTTTCCCCAATCCCTATTTAAATGCTAAAGAAGCGTAGTCTTGCCAGTCGCTGCGAGTTGGACTAACTAAATGGATATACCAAACAAACTTTTCAATAAAATAAGCAAAACTATGCCACATCAAGGGTTTTATTGGGTAGGTCCTAAAAGTATGTCCTTGAGCGCGGGGAATTGTTCCCCCCCCAAAAAAAATAAATAAAAATAATAATCTTTAACTCTAAGCAGTACCATTTCCATAGTACCGCACCTCCACTTCAGTTTTCCAATCTTCTCTGTATCGTTCCAATTTTATCCCAAAGACAGTGCCCCGTAGCCAACAAAGGGCATTTTGGTATTGCGTCTGAAACGGCTTGGAATTAGAAACAGACAGAACATGACATTTCAATATCCCAGTGGTTGTTTAGGCTAACACCTGTATAAAACCGTATTATGGACCAATATTTATATAACATATGTAAAAAAAAAAAGCATGGTGTGGCCCCTTTAAAACAGTTGATTGACTCTCACGCTCTGACATCACTGTGATGTCATGGGAACCTAATCCCTTTTATGCCCATATATGGAAATATGGAGATCCCTGTGATGCCAGGGGAACCAAATCCCTTTTATTGCCATAACATGGAGATCCCTGTGATGCCAGTGGAACCAAATCCATACGCCTCGCAGCGCGAGGCGTTGAGAGCTAAAGTTCTCCTCAGAATAGGGATGCGAGGGTTCAAGTTGTTAATTTAAAAGAATGATGAAGACCCCCTGTTGAAGACCCCTGCCCTACTGGCAACCAGACTATTGAGTTCAGCACCATGGACAGATCGTCTAAAGGTGTAACAGCTTGCAGTTCAGCACCATGGACAGATCCTCTAAAGGTGTAACAGTTAGCAGTTCAGCACCATGGACAGATCCTCTAAAGGTGTAACAACTCGCAGTTCAGCACCATGGACAGATCATCTAAAGGTGTAACAACTCGCAGTTCAGCACCATGGACAGATCCTCTAAAGGTGTAACAACTCGCAGTCAGCACCATGGACAGATCCTCTAAAGGTGTAACAACTCGTAGTTCAGCACCATGGACAGATCCACTAAAGGTGTAACAACTCGCAGTTCAGCACCATGGACAGATCCACTAAAGGTGTAACAGCTTGCAGTTCAGCACCATGGACAGATCCTCTAAAGGTGTAATAGCTTGCAGTTCAGCACCATGGACAGATCCACTAAAGGTGTAACAACTAGCAGTTCAGCACCATGGACAGATCCTCTAAAGGTGTAACAGCTAGCAGTTCAGCACCATGGACAGACCCACTAAAGGTGTAACAGTTCGCAGTCAGCACCATGGACAGATCCTCTAAAGGTGTAACAGCTAGCAGTTCAGCACCATGGACAGATCCTCTAAAGGTGTAACAGCTAGCAGTTCAGCACCATGGACAGACCCACTAAAGGTGTAACAGTTCGCAGTCAGCACCATGGACAGATCCACTAAAGGTGTAACAGCTAGCAGTTCAGCACCATGGACAGACCCAAGAGAATGATGTACTCTGCCTCTGAGGGCAATGTCCAATAGAGTGCAAATAACAGGAAGTTGGCCCATTTGGTACACCCTCAGCTTTCCTCTTCTGGTCCATGTCTTTATTGAAAGCAATAAGCCACAAGAGGCATGTGGTTTCCTGGTATTTTATAACGGCTAAGAGGCGTGGTGAGACACTTTTCTAAAACAGTTACAATATGGCAACATGAAAAATCATAGACATGTACCAATTAAAACTGTTCTATTTCACTAATAATTCACTACAAGGTCTGTGGAAAGAAATAACGCACCTGGGTTTGATATAAACTGATACAAGGTGTGGATTATAGTCTTGTATACCACAGCAATTAAAGGGAAACCAGCCAATCAGAATCAAGGAATGGAACTAGCCTCTTTAGAATTACATTCTTAACATTCCTAACTCTACAACTTGTGACGGGAGCTGCCGACAGATGCAGTAGCGCAGCATGGAATCTGTTCTTGAGAGATTACTAGAGGTGTAACAGTTAGCAGTTATATTTCAGCGCCGCATGGACCAGGCGGCAAGGAAGCTCTGCTAGATTTGAGGATGCAGTTCTAATTAATGGCCCAGCAGATGACGCTATTTCCCTCCTGCTGGCTGCAGAAGCCTTTTTACTCCATTCAAGTTGAATGAGGTTTTGGCCGGATTTTATTATTTTATTTTATTAATTTTATTATTACCATAGTAAACATCATAAATATATATATTTTTTGTTTTCAATCGCTGGTTTAAATTCCCTTTTCAATTATCATGACAAGCGTTTAGTAAATTATAGTCCCATTAATTAATGATAAAGTATGGTATGTTTCTAGGCCTCTACTGTTTTACCGGGTGAAGACCCGCCCTTGCTGCTTTTCAGGACCGGAATTATCAAGACATTGGTCATGGTGGATTTGAATTCACCGAAAAAGTAACTTCAAAGCTGGGGTCTGTATAAACCAATGGGCCACCATGTGAAGGTTGCATTCGTCCATGTCTTTTACAGTCTATGGCATGGACAGACCACTAAAGGTTTAACAGCTAGAGTGAGTATGGACAGATCCAACAGACAGTCAGGGTGAGGACTATTATTGACTACATTTGTAGCTGCTCAGAAATGTATCCCACAGGAACAATCTGAATAAGTCATTTAGACTGGTCCCATTGTCCCATTTTACTCTATGTTCATGTGCTACACCTCATAATCCAGTAGATGGCAATACAAGATCTTGTAAAATGTCTGTAGTAATAATTCATAAAAATAGAAGAAGCAGTGTGTATTTACAGTGAAGCATATGTAAGCCTAGTAGCTAAATAAATCTTAAAAACATCTAAACATTATTCCAACGTACTAAGCTTTTGAAAGGAAACAATTAATTTGGTGGTTACAGTTTCAAAAAGGCTATATAATAATAAACAATTACTTGTGCAGCACAAAGATTACATCTACAACACCCACTCTACAAGTCACTCTCACCCAGTGACCAGAAATAAGTAACAACTTTTCCTGAATTAAATAATTTATTGTAAAATGAATAGGGAAACCTTTATAATATTGGCCTACAATACGGTTTCACATAAGTGTGAATGTTTTTTTTGCCCATTATATATACTGTAGGCCTAACCAAGTTTATAAATGTCTTTATTATAGCTACTCAACAGAGAAAGGCAAGGAGAAAAATACACACAAAAAAAACACCACAACAACTTCTCAATAAGGACTTATTGGCCAGCACTGAAATGCAAACAAATTTTACAACTTTTAACGCACAAATGAATAGGCTACATGTCAGTCAAATGATAAAAGAAGTTTTTGTTGTTGCTGGAGGCTTTGAAAACATTAGGCGTGTCTACATTTGTTTGAATATACCTGCATGTCATTTATAAGGAGCCTCGATCACAACCTTGTTGGACTAACCAGACGGTGAGAGAGCGAGTGATAGAGAGAGAGAGAGAGAGAGCGAGAGAGAGAGAGAGCGAGAGAGAGAGAGAGAGAGAGAGAGAGAGAGAGAGAGAGAGAGCGCACGCGGTATTGTTTGTCACCGTTTAAACCCCATTAATTAAAACGTTAACCTGATTGGGTAAAGAGTGAGAAGGAGAGAGAACTCTGTCCCAATAGGCGAATCCTCTTTAATAACCCGCCTCGAGATAATGATGTAAAGGACTCGCGTCTTGTGCGTAACGATGATCGCTGTGGAGATCTGGTGAAGAGGTGAATATGAGATAGGAGCGCAGAGCAGCACTTATTACTTGAGCGAGTCGCCTCTCGTCTCCACACTTAGCTGACAAGTCAAGGAATCCTTCAAGATCGACTAGAGACCCAACAACACGGGGAAGAAACTTCAACGCCAGCGTGTTCCACCCCAAGCAACATTCTAGACTATAACGCGGAATCCAGACGGCGAGCCTGTATGGACACGAGTATGAACTTGAACGGCGCAGGAGACATTTTTCACAAAACTCTGAGTGCTGTGTCAAACAAAAAGATGGACCCCTTCAGATCGTCGGCTGGCATTGAACTGCCAGCCAGAGACCGCCAGTCGCCCATCAGCTGTTTCGACCCGACCAACTCAGACCCCATACAGCCGGGCGGACTGGCAGGGGTCAGAGGGAAGCCGCTGGGTCTGCCGACCGGATCTTTGTGTTTGACGTACGGGGAGGGCGGCGGCAGCCGACCCTCGGCGGCGGAGAGCAGCGGCGGAGAGCAGAGCGACGACAGCGACAGCAGGTGCGAGATGGTCCTGCTGACCGACGGGAGGATGGTGAGCGCGGGGAAAGTCGAGGGAGGTAAGAAAAACAAGGAGCAGAAAACGCTCCGGCTGAACATCAACGCGCGGGAGAGGCGGAGGATGCACGACCTGAACGACGCGCTGGACGAGCTGCGCTCCGTCATCCCCTACGCGCACAGCCCGTCCGTGCGCAAACTCTCCAAAATAGCGACTTTGCTGCTCGCCAAGAACTACATCCTCATGCAGGCGCAGGCTCTGGAGGAGATGCGGAGGCTGGTGGCCTATCTGAACCAGGGCCAGGCCATCTCGGCCGCTTCCATACCGGCCACCACTGCCCTGGCAGCTCCCGGCGGCCTGGGTGCGTACGAGCCGCCGCCAGGTGGGTACCCCTTTCCCACCGGCGTGGCAACGTCCTCCTGTCCTGCTAAATGTGCCCTGTTCAACAACGTCACCTCCAGCCTGTGTAAACATTGTACTGACAAGCCTTGACTGCAAACCTAACTATTGCGGGCTGACAGATTCGGAGAAGCACATGTGGCAAGAAAAGACATCACTTTTGAACACTTTTGGAGAGGGGAGAGACGGAGAGTTACGACGAGGCTATGTCGCAATGTCACATAGAGACAGAATTAGAAGACGATGAGTACTTTTTATAACATTTACAAAATGCATTCAAAATGCGCTTTTTTTTGTTCAGACAATACTTGATTGTGTATATAAAGTATTCAAAAGTGCTGGTATGAATGACAGTGAAAACCAAACACAAGTATATGAGTGACTGCAGCTGTTGCAGGAGATATAATGGACCCTTTTGGAGATTTGTGTGACCTGACAACTTGATATGGACAACTGGAACATTAGTTTGTCTACCCTCAGTTTTAGCTCCTTTATTTACTTTGACATGACACGTTTCTTTTTTTGCATAATGTCCACTTAACACAGGCCTACTTAATGAACTTTTTGTTGAGCACATGAAGAATGTCACGAGCAAAGAAATGCAATAGACATGAATTGTTTAAATCAGTCATATTTATTCGTGAATTCAAACACTGAGCCATTCTTTTTGGCACTTGTGATAAAACGTCAGCCACATTTCTGAAGCTTATGTCAACGTTTATGAGATATTTTCGGTGTGTGTTTAAATTGAAAGATTGTAGGTACATTTGTTTGCATGGCGTATTGTAGGCATATAAACTGCTTCAGAGTTGCTGTTTAATTAGTGTTCTTCTCTCACACACTCACGACGAGAAGGCCGAGGTATTGAGATCTATCGCGTTGTCAGGTCAAGCTGTGGATAATTGTAGATATTAGTTCCTATATGAGCAAAGAGGGCCATTTGTATGTGTTTCCGTGTTGAAAAGCTTTATTAAAATATTTTGAACAACAGAAAACTGAGTGTCTGTAGCCTACTCGTCTGATGTCAAGGAGTGTAACTTGAGTGCAGTGTCCGAATGCATTGCATGGAACCTTTGCCCTGTAAAATGCACCAACTTTAATATTTCCAACTGGACTGGCATTTCAACATTTACTGCTTACCATCTTTTATTAACTAAGTAGAGATTTCATATATCTACTTATAGACGTAGCCTATAATTTAATTTTCAAGTCTGAGGATGCTTTGCTTTAATTATTTGATTCTTGGATCTCATCGGGTGTAAAAGTTTGCAGGTAAAGAATAATTTTATGTTCAAACAAAACCGGCACCATTCATGAATGTGAGCTTCTATAGCCTAACACTTTGACAAGGAGGCCAGATGTGAGTTAGTGAAGGGGGGGGGGGGGGGGCAAAGCTCCTGCGACTATAATTATGATAATTAAAACAATTTTCACAACGGTGTATAACTGTAAGCCTAATAATAATAATGTTAATCCGAAAACAACTGTGTATGAAAACGGCCGGCTGTCCTACCTATAGGCTCACTTAATGAAACACATCGTTAAGGCAATTAGACCTCCAGAATGTGATTAAGGAATGTAATTACGACACCGCTCATTGCCGTAATTTGGTGTCTTTTATCACGACGCAGCAATCAGGGGCATTGCCTTGGATTTGTCTATTGTCTTCACTCAGCTGTCCACACCGAGAAACTGGATGGGCCGAAAAGCAACTGCATTTAAAAAAGGTGGAAGAAGGTGTTGATGATATTATCCGATCTTAATATCAGCTCGCTCGTGAACAACTAGCACGACTGTGGTGGTTAGGGAACATCAGATGATACTTAAACCACAGGCCAAATATTTGGAACAGTTACATTTTACAGTGTAAGTGTATACCGGGTATACCGAAATTATTACACACGTACTGAGATTAATTAAAACAGCCGGACAGTGACTTTTGATGAAGTCTGTCACAACATTTTAACATTAAAAACTGTGAATGACAGTTTAAATGTTTGGTCAAGTTCAGCACCATGGACAGAGGCTAAACCCAATAGGATACTATTAAGGAAAATTCCCATCAGCACTGCATGGCTCTGATACTGTTTTAAGTTAAGTTTTAAGTTATTATTATTATTATCATTATTTTTTTATCAGCAACTATTTAATACAGGGCCAACAACAGTCTGTCTGGAATAGAGTGAGAAGTACATAGACAGGTATTCAACTCCACTCAGTAAATCAATATAATGATACATTCATCTTGCTAATTTGTAAGAAGTAATTGTCAAGTTCATTGTAAATAGCAGGCTAAAAAAAAACAGCTAATCTGTTACAACATTATTAAGCTATGTTAAATACTTTTCTAATCATTTTATCATGAATAGCCTGATACAGCAACATTAATAAAGAAAAACAACAACAGCACACTCAAAATACACACAATATGCATTTGGTAAATATGTAATTTGGCATAGTTTAAACAAAAAGTTAATGTGAATGAACGTGATACTGTGCTCCCCACATCAAAACACTCTTCAACCTCAGCATTGTGTCTGTATGAGCCATTCTGACAACAGGGTCATTACACTGTCCCGTTCAATCCCATCACACTTGTGATTGTGAACGCAGTGGATCTTCACAGAATAGCCCTTAATCAGGAATGGAAATAATCAGATAGACATCAAAAATGGCCCTGTCAGCAATTATATTTATGGGTATAATTTACTTTCGTGAATCCATTTGCCAACAAAAAATAAAAAATAAAGAAAGAAAAGAAAACAAGGCAAAAAAAGACAGAAAACCCTTCCACTTTAAACACACACACACACACACACACACACACACACACACACACACACACACACACACACACACACACACACACACACACACACACACACACACACACACACACACACACACACACACACACACACAGAGGTTTCATTTCTGCCACCGTTAGAAGCTGAGACTTCACAAAAAACATTAATTATGCAATATGCATTAACACACAAATGACTGGAGCATTTAACCCATACTAATATTCACATTAGCCCAGAAGAGGCAATTCCCCAGGGGTGAGAGAGAGCCATATGCGTGTTGAACACAGAACAGAGCATCCAAAGAGAAAGCAGTTCAAAGGCAGTATATGAGATCTTTCAACTCATGAGGCCAATTTCAATATTTAGGTGAAGTTACATATGATTTGAGTGGCCTGTTCAAATTACCAAATTGTTATCAGTTTATGTTAAAGAACCGATAGCATTTTGCTTGTGACATGAAACATGCACATGAGGCTCTCAAGAGCAGTGCTGGCAGAGGGGTTGGACATTTGCGCGGTGATAAAGAACTCAGCAGACCCACAGCAAGACAAAACCGAGGGACACAAGCTCTTCTCAGTGGCCACCGACCAACAGCCAGCAGTCATAATAAGCAACATCATTTTTATTCATGAATCTAATAAAAACAAATCTGTCTTAAAGGCATTTACAACTAGACTCAGGGGTCATGAATAAAAGCGAGAGATAAAACGTGCCCCTTTTCATAAAACATAAAATATCCAATTTACCATATCAAGAGCCAGCAGGGTGCCTATTCATAACACAAATGTGATGTATGCTACGAATGATAAACATGGAAATTCAAAATATACATATAAGTGCTGTGAATTGAACTGTCCTCCATATATCAGTAACTGCAAAACTCTGGCAAATTGAATCAAGCATGCTTTGCCCCATAAACAACTTATAAAGGAATATGTCTTACTGTACATTGGTTGAGGCTTCAAATCAACTCCTGTGCACTCTTGTCAGGCCAATTGCATTTAAATAAAACAATATGGGACTTTTACACAAACTACACTAAATAATTAGACAGAAACACTAAAAATGAAAATGTTATACTCAAGACTGTAAGGGCTTGCAGACACAACGAAACAAAGCAGTAATAATGTGGAGGAAAACATGCACACACACGCACACGCACACACACACGCACACGCACACACACACACACACACACACACACACACACACACACACACACACACACACACAGTTCATTCATACCGGTACATGAATAGTAAAGTGGTTTTCTCAGTTTTCAAGAGATTTCAAATTCTTTGTGTTGCTTGTAAGGAATATCTATAAAGATGTGACAGCGGTGGCCTCAGATGAACTGGTTAGTCTTCTAATGGTTGGTGCCGTCATGTTTCCCCCTGCCTCACAATTTCAAGTTAACCACATTAACCCTGACAACACTATTTGGGGTAAATTGTCACATTTTTGGGGGATTCTACAAGTTCACAACAACACTTCGTGACAGTAGCTTGTAGAGCGTCTATTCATCGTACAACAAATACTGTACATGTGGCTTAAGTCAGGGGTGGACAACCTTTTTGGGATGACTAAGCCTTTTTCCAAGGAGGGCGTGATCACCCCGTGCAAGACAGTTAAGACTACCATTGTCTTATTATATAGAACGAGCACACCATTCAAAGTAATAAGATAGGGCGACGAATAGAACCGGGCGGCACCATCCATTGCGTTCAATGGGGAAGTGCCGCCCTGTTCTATGTTCTATTCAGTTCAAGCTGCTAATCCGAATACTACAAGTATAATTCATAGAACTAACAAAGAATGAGACAAATAATTTAATATGAATGATAAAGGTAAGATATATTTAATCATTTGATTGTCTGGGGAGAAAAGTTCTATGAACAACCGGATAACTTTGTCCATGGCTACACAGAGCTGGATATTTCTGAAGCTAGACATGTTTTTGTGCTGTTGGGGCTTGCAGCCACACAAAGCTGGATATTTCGGCCGCGAAGCTGGATATTTTTTAAACCGGATAAATAAGTGAAGACATTGAAAAATATCCGATTCACTGGATCCGTGTAGACACGGTACCCAGATATGCTGAAGACTTTACTGTGTGTGTGCTTGTTAGACCTAGATATCTTTGTCGTGTGGACCTAGATAATTTTCTATGTGGATATCTGAAAAACCGGGATATCTGAAATATCCAGCTCTGTGTAGCCATGGCCTCAATTGATCACCTCAGTAGCTCAATACAATCACCTGGTAGATCAAAAAGAGGCGTTTGCCCACCCCTGGTTGAAATGGTTAAATTGCATTTTATCAAGAGGCTTTACAAACATAGTAATAGCTTAATTTCAAATATGTATACGGATATAAACTGAAAAGCCCATGTTCCCTTTCAGGTAAAATACCATGTAACAATATTAATAATATTCAGTGAAGCTTGCTGTATTTTCACAACGGTATGGCTTCATCATTGACTAATGAGGTTCAAAATCTTTGTAAAGAGAATGGGTTGCCTTTTTTCTGAGGCAGCCTTGAGGTCAGGTAAACATATGGCGCAGTGTTTAGCTCTGAAAGCTCTAACAGGGTACAATAAATGACCCAGCAATGTGTGATTATCCTCCTCCCAAATACAATTATTGGGCAACATCTCTCAACATTCTGCCTGCTTCCATATTAAACAGATTAAACTCAGCCCCAATCCCCTAATCCCTGTTTACCAATGGCATTCTCTTTGTGGCATAATCTGATGTTCTTTTATTCCCAGGGATTACAACCAGTCATGCCAGAGCACAGTAATTTGTGCTGTTTTTTATGGCTAGAGCCTGCTGGGCTCAGGAGACAGGTTAAATCAACATTAATTAATTCACTCTGGACAGGAACATGCAAACACAAGACACAATTAACACAACAACGCAATTAGAACGTTTTGACTGTAAAATGCTCGAAAGACATTTTAAATAGTCGTGGAGAGGTTAGATATGTTAGATTTGTTGATGTTTAGAAGAACACTATCTAATAAACTTCAAACTACAATTTTGGCATGATTAACAAACTTAAATCCTATACACTTTGTCATACATGAAAAACAATAATTGTGGATCTACAAGCTTACAATGCATCATGATGTGACACCTTGTGAGGTTGTTGTAGATCTGCAACCTTGTTGAAACTTTCTAAAATGACATGCCAGGTTATAATTTCCATTCTTACATTAAAAGTGTCAGGTTCCCTGTGTGTCAGATTTGTATGGCCGTAGGTATGACTACTACTGGGGGCCTAAAAGAATCCATTCAAAACAGCTGCAAAGATTTAAAATACAAATGTGTGATCACCTATATGATAAAGTACTGTAATCCTGGTCTATTCCTGAAACAATATGCACAGTAAAATAGTCTTCATTTATTAAAATAAACACAAATTGACCCATACAGGTTCATTTCTGCATACTAGGGCTCAAATGTAATATCATTTTGTCTATAACTTCTTTGAAATGTATTACAACCTATAAACAATAAACTGTTCAAGCCTCCTCAACCACAAATGCACTTTCCAAAATGTTTATTTTGAATAAGTGTGTCCTGTATCATGTATGATGTATCTCATGACAGCTCTGTGAAAAGACCATGTCCTGACCTGTGTCACACCCTACCATTATGCTCAATACTTTAACCGCGTAACCACAAAATATGAATACTATTATTACTATTATTATTTCTAACATTACTGATCAACAAACATGAGCTTGTAGAGCGGCTATTTTTGAAATATTCTTAAAAAAACGTTTGTTATTGTTTAACGTTGGCCTATAATGACATGCCCAAAATAACACTGATGAATTATAAACTCTATAAACAATGAACAACTCGGAAAGAACTCTGCCTATGGACCTTGAAATCCATATTTGACATCATTGTGCGTTCGTGCATGCTTGCTTGCGTGCATGCGTGAATGTATGTAAAAGATCATCTAGCCTGATCAACATGCAGGTGTGGACCTGCCCAGGGTCCATTAAAGAGAAGGCAAGGTGGAATTCATCTCCAGCTTCTGATACCCATTAATTCAGGCTTCCACATAGAAATAAAGACATGCGGATGACACAATTACAGCGTGAATCACTCAATGATCATCGCACGCACGCACGCACGCACGCGCACACGCGCACGCACACGCACGCGCACGCACACACACACACACACACACACACACACACTGGACCAATAGAGAGGACAAACTGAGGGGTTATGTTTTCGAAGAGAGGGAATGTTTTGCCCGTTACTTACGGCATCTTGTTTACACGTTGTCGCTCTATCCATTATCAGATTGTCAGGCAGGTTTCGGATTAAAATTTCATCTGAAGATTATCATGAACCATGGACAAGACAAAGGTCATCTCTGCAATGGTAAACAAAAAAATTAACAGATTAAAATCAATTTCCAACCAAAACAATTCCTGGAATGTTTATTTTAGATTTTTAAGGCCATTTATTGAATGAAAGCCCACTGGCTTCTCAATAGGATTTTTTTAAAAGATTTTCTAAAAATGGAATTTGACAACAACAATACATATGATACATTATGATAAAGAAAATCCTCCCCTTCCTTCTTCCAGAGAATCCGTCATCACACACACAAAGCATGTCACTTAAGCCACGACCGTTAGCGTAACGCTTGCTTGGCTGATCCGGCTGATGTGATGAGCACTACTTGAGGTTTCAGTGTATCTGTCTGAGCAGAGGTCTTTAACAGCCATGAATGCCAAGCATGGGGGAGGTAGACCAGGCCAAGCGTAACCACGGCAGCCCCAATGTCCTTGGCTCCGCGGCGGCCTTCACCTCACACTCCCTGCACAGTGAATTTTATGGCTAATTTCCGGCAATTTATCCTGGCAGTTTCAGAAGAGAGATTCCTGCGGGAATAATGTGCATAATTTGCATAAATCATCCTGATAGAATGCATATCAGCATGTAGCCCCCCCTGTCTGACGCTGTAGCGTTTACTTTGTAATCAAAACTGACTCTTTTCCACCGGCGGCCGCGTCAGAGCCATGAGACGGGGGTCTGAGTTTAGGCACGTAATTACAGTGAGATGAAACACACACACACACACACACACACACACACACACACACACACACACACACACACACACACACGCACACGCACACACACACACACACACACACACACACACAGAATCACGGACATAAAAGCCAGCTGGATGAAAGAAAAAAAATCTTAATGGTTGGACAACACAAGAACGTTTATAAAAATAAAAAATATACAGAAAAGTCTGCATTACTTTGAGTTACAATAAGCATGAAAATTTTATTTGACAAAGGGATGAGCAAACTGAAGCTGTCTAGGTGTATATTGTAGGTAGGTATGATTACTGCAACCACAGATCCTCAGAAAAATATTTAGGCAAGAAAACAAATTATGTATCTTCTTTGCATCTCTAGTAGTCTTTATGTGAACTTTGTGAAGCAGACTGTACCACCACGGATGCCTTTATTTATAGACTAAAAGTTGCCTGTTTTAGTTTCTCTATGTGACACACTCAGTGGTGGAAAAAGTATTCAACCTTTTTACTTTGTTACATGTAATAATCCGGAATTCAAAATATACTAAAAGTAAAAGTACAAAAGTATTGGCATCAAAATGCACTTAAAGCACCAAAAGTAAAAGTACAAAATGTTACATACAGCCTAGGTATAAAATAGGGCTAAAGTAGTTTATATCTGCAAAGTAAGTAAGTAATAACTAGTAACTAAAGCTTTCATACGGTATACTTGTAGTGGAGTAAAAGTACAATATTAGGATCCGAGATGTAGTGGATTATAAGTAAAAGTACTGGAAAATGGAAAATACTCAAGTAAAGTACAAATTCCTCAAAACTGCACTTAAATACAGTACTGGAGTAAATGTACTTAGTTGCTTTACGCCACTCGACAGACACACACTGCAGCTCCCCAAGTCCTGTGTTTACACTGGACCCATCATTACTCCTGTTCTAATCTCTGTGTGCGCCACTGATCCGTACTACAGTCAGTCAGTGTGGTCTGCAGGCCCGCTTTTCTCAGGCTCTCTCTGTGAAAGTGGCCATTTGTCTGAGGAGAAGAGACGGGGGTCAGCACGCCACATTCACCCCTCGCTGTGATCTAATTTGACGTACAGTGCGGACGCTCGTATTCTACGGGACCGCCCTTTGTTGCTATAATCAGCTGAGGTCAAACAGCCTTTGTTGGTTGAGCAGTGAGTGAAATGAACAAGGGGAAACAGTGTGGAGTGAGTACAAGAATGAGGTTTTAGATGTTTAGATTTGTTGTATTGAGAGGCATGGGGTGCATATAGCCCAACGGAACAACTCTCTAGTCTATTACGTGCAAAGACAGAGGTATGAGTTACCTAATTCAACTGGACACACAGACAAAACATGGTGGTGCAGGAAGCAACTATACTCTCCTTACATTAGACTTAAGGTACATTAGGCTGATGGTTTAGAAACGAAACAGAAGCGTGTGTGTGTGTGTGTGTGTGTGTGTGTGTGTGTGTGTGTGTGTGTGTGTGTGTGTGTGTGTGTGTGTGTGTGTGTGTGTGCGTGTGTGTGTGTGTGTGTGTGTGTGTGTATGTGTGTGTCTGCACGCACGTGAACATAAGTATGTGTATCCGAAAAGCTAAATCGGCAGGCTGGGCACATTTTTGTGGGTGCCACACCATCACCTCCTTCCGCTGGCCCCCTTCCCAGAGCTTCTCGATCTCAGATGGCATCTCTGATGACAACAGGACAGCCATCCACTGGGCGGACGTTAATCACAATAATACAGGGGACAGGCTAATCAGGACTCACTGATCATGTGCTAAATGACATGTGTGCCTTCCTCACTGTAACCAGTTCATTCAGAGAGGGTTCAACACACCAATACCAGCCCTAGCTGGGAGGAGCAGAGAGGGGGAGTTGGTGTTGAGGGGATAGCAGTTATAAGGCTGGTGCACAGCCATCCAGACAATAATTACTCGATGACTGCGATCACATTAGGGTTCAGTCAAAGCAGATTAATTTCGACTGATAGCATTGCTCCCTCCTAAATGCAGATTTTCTTAATAAGAGTGAAATTGTGTCGCTGAGAGGGGCCGGGGGACCACAGGGCTTGCTTCAATTTCACTTGTAGAGAGAGGGCGCCGTCCGCCTCCTGTGCCTACTTGCCATGAACCTAGTCATGTTTAGATTTCTTCCAACAATATTTTCTATAAAATGAGCACACACGCAAATAAAGTGTATGTGCTGTATGAACGAAGATGTGATCACATTTTAATCTATGTGTTTGCATGCACATGTACACATATGAATGTTATCTGAGCGTGAGTACATGTGGCATGATAGGCCATTCCCCGAGCACCCAGAGACCCTGAGAATTACCCAGTGAAGAGAGGACAGCATCTGTTTGTGTGCTTGTGCCGAGCAAACAAGGCAATTTAGAGAACACCAAGGGAGCGGCTAATAAACACAACCTTATTCCCCCCTTCCTCCTATGTTTGGCTCTGAATATTCAAGCTCTACGCCTGTCTATCTTAGCATGTTTTTGCGTCTGTACACATGATGCAATGTCAAAGCCTAGTTGCCCTGACCTGAAATGGAGGAGGGGATGTGGTATGTTTGACTGTGGGTACATGTCTGTGTCATGTGTGTATCGTATGCGTGTGTGTGTGTGTGTGTGTGTGTGTGTGTGTGTGTGTGTGTGTGTGTGTGTGTGTGTGTGTGTGTGTGTGTGTGTGTGTGTGTGTGTGTGTGTGTGTGCGTGTGTGTGTGTGTGTGTGTGTGTGTGTGTGTGTGTAATCATTTATCATTCCACAGCGAGGGGTGTGCCAGTGCTGCCGGGGTATGGCAGGTGTGTGTCCCATCACGCCCTGGTGCCTTTGTCTGTACCACCACTGCTACGCCAAAATGTCTGCCCTGGATACCTGGCATGGGAACACGGCTCTAATGTACACCCACATTACAGACACAAACCTGGAAGCTAGGGATGGGACGATATGCGATATTATCGTTTATCGTGATAATCGTATCGTGGAGATTGAATTTATCGTGATATTGTCCTCCGTCGTGCACTGTAATCAATTCACCTTTTATTGGCGGAGCAGCATATCCCGGTACCGCTTAATTGGTAAAAGGTACTTATAATATACGTACTTGATAGCCTTTTTTCAATCTCTATCAAATGTCTTTGACAAAAAATAGCAGATCACAATGCGATCGGCTATTTTTTGGCAAATGTTCCACCTCAGGATAATGGATTTTGATTACGCGATATCGTAAATCACGATTTCTTTTGTCACAATAATCGTGATATGACATAATCGTCCCATCCCTACTGGAAGCTCCCTATTTTCAGACTCTATCGTCGCTAATACTCGCTATACAGTATACACTTCAGTGGTGTAAGTATAATCTGGGTTTTCAAGAAATTGCCGAAGATGTCATCAGTTTACTTAGCGTCACTGTGGCGTGATGCCTTGATGTGATGTAATAAAACAGTGTGCTTATTTTGTTTAAGTGAGTCGGCTTCAACAAATCTCCAGTTCATAATGTGGGTCTGGGCTTCACTGCTGCCTCAAAGCCATTTCACTGGATGTGTTGTAATGAGACCTGCTGCGTGGCTCACCCACCACCACCATTGACTCTGATATGTAGCCAAAGTGACAGCCAATGAAACTGTGCATCAGGCTAGAGACACAAAATGGCCGTCCTGCGCCCAAGACAAGTTAGGCTTTGACTTTCAACCACACCATGCCATTTATTAGGTATTTATTTAAAAGAGAGAGAGAAAACTAGTGTAGAACTGTGTTACTAAGGGTGCAGGGGAGGGATTTCTGACTATACAGTCAGTCGACTTACACCTGTACGTCTTTTCCTACATGTGCTTTGAATTCCACGGCAATATTACCAACAGGATCTTTCCGCTTTGATCACTTGTGATCAGCGAGGTATCTTGGTAGACAACGGTAGCTTTATCGTGGAAGATTTCAAGGTCTGTTCACAGCTTGTGTCACCTACCCGGCAGGCTCGCAGCAGAGCTCCCGCTGTAGCAACCTTCGAGCCAAGAACATGCTGGAATAAAAGAGAGAGAGGGTGGGGGGAATAAGAGCAAAAGAGGAGATTAATCCGAGTTATTACATTGATTAGATTTCCAGAGTGCTAATTAAAAGATGTTAGGACACGGGCCCAGCCAAGGATCAGTGGGCGCTAATGAGGACCAATAGGCTCCAGCCCTGTAATCTGCTGTCTAATGACTGGTTTAAATGTAAAGTTTGCAGGGAGGAGAGCGTGGAAAGAAAATGGTATGAGGGACGACAGTGGAATCCAGCCTTTCCTCTTTCTCATTATTACCATTAACAGCCATGTTTTACAACCTCAGCAAAAGGAGAGAAATAAAAAAAGGAGACCAAAATTCAATTATACTAAAGAGCCTTTTCTTTTTTTCCTTTTTTGCACAATAAAAACATTTTATTATTAGTCAATTAACAGGACTGTTTAATGGCTGAAGGTCACATACCCCCTTGTCTTGTGTTACGACGAGGCCTTTGCAGAGTAACGGTGGGCAGTATTTTTTAACGGTTAACTAGTTATTCCTGCCTGCCTCTCTCTGTTCCTCTGGGGTCCGCATCAGAGTTCCGACGGTCCGGTATTCCGACACTAAAACTATAACCCTAAAACTCTACCCCCAACCCTAAACCTAACCTCAGTAAACCTTACCTCAGTAACTAACCTGCCGACGCTAAGTAACTAACCTGCCTTACGCTAAGTAACTAACCTGCCGACGCTAAGTAACTAACCTGCCGACCATGTCGGAACAGCGGATAGTCGGGATAGTGAGCGCTTCCCGTTCCTCTGTTCCTGAGAGCAAAGTGAAACAGGCCTCATAAGCATCACTGACTTAATCCTTCCTGGCTCTCAATGGCTCAATAGACAGACTGTGATACGTTGCTGAGGCCAAATATTAAAATATCTTCTGTAATACAACGGTGCATGCCAAGTAGTAGGGGGAGTTTTCAAAATACCTCTTCACTGACACTAATACAACACTGATTTTTGTCCATGTCACCTGTTAAAGAACCCACTGAATCCATGATGGATGGCATGGCAACAAAGATGACTTGAGATTGGGAATCAATGAGCTACAAAGAAGTAGTGGCAGAACAATACAAACCAGACGCTTAAGGAGTCACTCAAAATCAGAGGTCATTATTTATTCAGTGGATGGTCATTATTAATAGCAGAATGAGTTTTGCTGACAGGTGCCTCCCATTCATTTACAAATGAGTTTATCACTATAATTACTGGGCTAATTTATCACAAATAATGAGTTGTGTTGAAAACAGACTGGTAAATACTCCAAGAGAATGGCACCTTAATGGATCACACTTGTCTTTTCATTTACAACTTCTGTTGAGTGTCGTGTATATGGTCAAAACACAGACATGATCTTTTTGTTTTTCTGTTTCAAGAGTTATCTTTATCTGCCTACGTCACCCACACACGAAATTCAAATCAATAGCGTCGTCACACGTCAACAGAGAGAGCAAACCCAACAAACTGAGCACAAACCTGGCAGCATTAAAAGGTGCGCTATGTATGCTACAGCAGGGGTCTTCAACAGGGGGCCCGGGACCCCTGGGGGGTCCTCAAAGTTTCTACAGGGGGTCCTCCAAATCTTTGTGTGATAGAAACTTTTTTTTCTCCTTTTACCACTTGAACCCAAGTGTCCGTATTCTGAGAACTTTAGCCAAAAATAGCCGATCTACAAGCTCTGTTCCTCTTGTAGATCGGCTATTTTCGTCAAAGACTTTGGTGTAGAGGGGGAAAAGAGCAGACTAAGCACTGAGTGAAAGGTCAAGTTTTTTTTTTAAGTATTGACGGTTCAAGTGGTTAAATATCTGAAAACACAAATTGATACAACCCAAAATATACTGATGATGGTGCTGTCAAACGATGAAACTATATGGAATCTGGGGGTCCCTGCTTCCTCTCTCTCTCAGCTAAGGGGTCCTTGGCCTGAAAACGTTGAAGACCCCTGCAGTACAGTATGTGGCTCCTGGACTGTCTTGTTCTCACAGACAGAGCTGTAGGCGAGCATGTCACCTCACCGATCGTGCAGTGACACATGGTGTCATCAAGTAGCATGCAGGTACCGGAGAGTTGTTTGTTTAACCGAGCTTAAGGCACAACATCCCGCCCGCTTTATGGGGCAGGGAAAAAAAGGCAGTGAAATTACAGTGTGGGAATAACTACACTGATAGGCTATAAAACCATGTTCATTTAATGCCAGCCCCCCCCCCCCCCCCTCCCTCCTCCTCCACCCCCCCCCTCCTCCAGTGTGGCTCTTTGGTCTACTCGCCATTAAGCCAATTCATCACTCGCCCAGAGATGGCCATGAGAGGGATTCAGACTACCCGTCAGTCCCTTACTGCACTTGCTTCAGAATGTGGTTACCGCTTTGATGGCCAAGGAGTTCTGACACATCAAAACACTGCGACGCTGAGGCCATCGAAGCAACGACATTTAGAGCAACGCTCCGAGCAAAACAACTCCTGATTGAAAAATGTATGTTTAAAAAAAAAGCTTGCAGTAAAGGCGCCAGAAATTAGAATATGAAAAACGTTGATGTAGCAATAATGGAACATTTTGTCTGCTGCTTGGAGCCAGTTGTTTGAGATGTCACATTCCAAATGACCTCTCAAGAGATTTGCATTTTTGGTCCCTGCTCCTGTAATGAAAAAGGTATAGCCGAGCATATTTCACCGGGCCTGTCAAAGCCACTCACGCCCCTCCGCAAACCACTCAGGAACTTCATTCCATCCCTCCCCTTTCTCACGGCCAAGCCCTGAAATTGACTACGACAAAATTAGCGGACCTAGGCTATTTGGACATACTCCAAATCCCAATATAGCGGGTCTCTCTGTCTTTCTCTCTCCCCCTTTTTCAAAATGCAATCTAGCACCAGAGAAACAAACACCAAAAGTCTCCTTGTAACTTGTGCAGATATCCAGTGTAACTGTAGATTTATGTAATCGTAAGCTTGTTAGAGAGATTTCTCAAGCCTATTGACAGTGACATGCACTAGGGTTTGGCAGAGGCGACGTCTGGGAGGCGCGATTCTGCTGCCCCACCACACAAAAGCAATTAGAGATCTATATTCCCGGACAGGTCCGGACACTGCTCTACAGTGGAGGCCTGTGTGCCATTTAATGCCTTTATTAAGATGACATGCATGTCCCATGCACCGTCTTCAAATGACAATCATAGGCTTGTCATGAAAACAGGGTGCGGCAATCAGTGAGATCACATTGCGGTGGCATTGTTGACAATCATGGGCATCCGAATGCATTTTCCAAATGAACTGGTTTGGGACTGTGGAACAATGGGGCTGAAGTGGGTTATGTGATGTACAGAGGACAGGTAATACCCCACATTTGTCCTAAAACCTTGGTGGAAATTAAGGTAAATATAAAGTAAATTCTACTGGCATGGTGTAAATGTAATTTAAATGAAAGGTAGTGTAAGTGGTATTTTTGGTTAAAACGTAACATTTTTTGTGAAAAAGTTAAAAATATATTCACATCATAATCATTGCTATCTAGAGTGTGTTTGTTGCTTTGTTCAGTAACCCTCCAGCTCTTAAATAAACAGAAAATACATTTTCAGGTGGGTTGCACAATTTTATCCAATCAGGAGAAAGAATTTATCAGCTTAAAATGTAGTGTTTTGGTTCCAATTGTGTCTGCTCATGTTATTGTGTCATCACTTCCAATGTCACTTATTCATCCTGTATCCTGTAAGAGTTCTTCCTCCTGATTGGATAAAATTGGTATCCCGAACTGAAGCTGGAGAGACAGAGAGACCCCTGTTATTACTGACCACACACTCTATGGCAATCACAATATAGAGCTATTTAACACTTATTTGAACAAAACAATTTCACATAATGCACCTTTAAAATAAAGAGTATACTTTGAATAGCACTGAAGTGTCACTTGTAAAAAAAAAAAGAAAAGAAGGACAAGTATCTAAACGTATGGGCAACCAGACTATAGTACTTTAGTCTTTTATTCCATCTTCCATCTTCCAAGTAAACTTCTTTTTGCAGCGGAATTCCTCCCACAGCTTTGGTGGCACGCACTTGGGCCATATGTCAAATCGACCAGCTTCATCGGGACATGCATGCGTGCTATTTTTGCCAAGAGATACGTTATATAGTTTAATTTATATACATTTATTCGTGAATTAATGTTCTCCATTGATTTAATTAAAAATAAACTTTTCCTAGATATGGATTTGATGTCTGACATCATCATGTCTGACAACATCGACCACATGGGACTGACAGATTATGTCCATATAGAGACCACATGAGAATGACACAGTATATGCCCAGGGGCGTCACAAGGGGGGGAAAAGTGGGACTGAGTTTCTAGGGCCCAAGGTGGAGGGGCCTTGATTATTTTATACTTAAGCTATTGAAAAATAGCAGATATACAAGCTCACAGCACGGCACCGAGTGCCGCGCTGCGAGCTTGTAGATCTGCTAGACGTGAAAATGTGTGCAAGTCTTTGAATATGTACGTATTTTTTTAAGCGAACATTTGTAACTCAAATTTTGCTTCTGGGGGGTCCCTATACTCCCTGGAACTGAATATTTTGAGATGGAGGTCAGTGGCCAAATACATATCATTTTGGGGGTCCTTCACAAGAAAAAGTTTGAGCACCACTGACATTTAGAAACATATAGGCTTGCACAAATCTTCATGATTTTTCAAAAATAGCAGATACAAGCTCGCAGCGCCGCACTCTGTGTCGCGCTGTGAGCTTGTATATGTGCTATTTTTCAAAAGTTAAAGCACAATTAAACAAATAATTGTGCGGGGGCCCGCAGTGAATCCTTGTACCCAGGGCCCAGAATTTGGTGCGACACCCCCGTATATGCCGATATATTTCCCAAGTGCACTGGAGCTCTGAGCGGGCAGGAAGTATGTGAGATGACACCTCAAGACAATGCTGCATGGTGCTGTAGCAGAGTAGGACGCTTAATTAGACATGATTCAGTTTCAGTTGGACAAGCGCAGTTCAAACACACACCACTTACTCTGCGGGATTAAATGAATCTCTACTGGCTACAGTAATTAGTTCAGTCTATTAATTACTATAATTACCCATTATCATGTTGGCCCTTCATTTTAACGTGTTTCATGGATGTAATGAGCCTGTAACAAAGCTGTAACAGGGGTTATCCACTGTATTTCCTTTCCGAATACTACAGTATTTATTTATTTTATTTATTCATTTAAGTAATGCAAATTATTATTACCCTTATTATTATTACCCTTATTATTATCTTTTTAAATCCACAAACACAATTCCCCAAACATCTCAACAGAAACACAGGCAGATCTGCAACCAGTCCTTCCAAACACAGGAAGGGAGTGGGGACACACAACTTATACCTTAAACCTTAAACTGACACTCAGGAATTTGCAGAGGATAAAACATACCTATAAAACATATACAAAAATACATCTGCTTCAACAGCAATTTCCAGCTTAGTCCTGGTTCACAACAACACCCGGGCATGTCCACGATGGTGGGGTTTATGGCAGCTTGTATCTGGCCCTGCGACATTGCTGGGATGAAATAAGGATGGGGACAGTGGAGATGGTGGTGGAGGGCGGTAAACACGGCTGGCCCTGCTTCCCAGCTGTGAAGGTGACACAGGGACGCTACACGCAGAACAAGCCCTTTTGATTAATCACAGGATATTTACTGGCTCAGATCTAATCAACGATCGCGCGATCACAGGCTACATCATACACGGGCCAGGAATTTACACAGCAGAGTTAACCTGTCACCCACCACTGTCCTCTTCCCTTAAGCCCATAAACACACTATATATGCTGGCCACCAGATACACACTACACAGCGCAGGCAATGTACTGACAGTGGAAGGAGAAGAGGGGGAGAAAAAAAAATCCCACAGCACTAGAAGTGATTGTTTTATTTCCGCTGAAACAATATAACCTGCAGTCAGATAGTCAACACATGTCGTTTGATATAAAACCTTATGGCAGCGGGGAGAGAGGTCCATTTATCTCAAGGTGGTTGGGGTAATGGGGAACAAGAACGTGCTCAAAGCGTAAACTAAAGTGTTGTGGTGTAGTAGGAGAGCGGTGGAGCCTCGCCTGTTTGCAGGCAGGCTAACCCTGGGGGCAGTTATTTCCTGAAGAGAAGAAATGAACCGGGGTCTAATAATCCAAGATTACAAGGCAGAGGGGATTATAAAAATCTTGATCTCTGACGGTTTACAATACAGTCATTATAATTGACTCAGTATTCGCAAGCCTGTTAGCCTTACAGAGAGCGCAGCTGTGAGGGAGTGATCAGTTACTTTAATGTTTGACTGGTACAACTTTCTACTGCACTGTCTTTCTGTGTACCAGCTGTAACTAAATGCACATGTTTCATTTGTTCAAAAAAACTCTTTCTGTGAGGACATCCTTTATTTTGACCTACTAGCTGTATTTTGTTGTTACCAGTGCTACAGAACTAGGACACAGAGATAGTGGTCGAACTGTTGTGGCCCCTCCGTGTTTGCACGGAGAGCAGATTAAAGTGTGGCTGTCTCTCCTGGAAAATGTCACTCCATAGGACAGGGCTCTTCAACGTTTTCAGGCCAAGGACCCCTTAGTTGAGAGAGAGATGAAGCAGGGACCCCCCACAACCTTATCATAGATTCCATATAGTTTCATTGTTTGACAGCACGATCATCAGTATATTTTGGATTCATGTTAATGTGGGTTTTCAGATATTTAACCACTTGGACTGTCAATACTTGGACCTTTCACTGTACTTAAATCTGCTCTTTTCCCCCTCCAAAGCTCTTAGCCAAATGACCTCTTGCGCTGCGAGGCGTTGTGTGTGAGCTTGTAGATAGGCTATTTTTGGCTAAAGTTCTCAGAATATGGACGCTAGGGTTCAAGTGGTTAATATAAAAAAGGGGGGAAAAATAGTTTCTATCACACAACGATTTGGAGGACCCCCTGTAGTAACTCTGAGGAACCCCTAGGGGTCCCGGACCCACTGTTGAAGACCCCTGCCATGTCCAATCGGTCCATATAGGTTTGAGGACAGCTGACTGAGAACATCCACACCTAAACTGGCAGTGAAGAATTCTAACAATGTTATGTATCAGGGTCAGGACAAGACAGTCTTTAGAACATGTGTTTCTTTTTTTCAAGCACAACAAACGTGTAGTAAAACATTCATTTGTTTGTCTTAAATGAAAGCTGATCTGTGGTCTTAAGCAGAGTGCCACTGAACTGGATCTGTGTTGCACGAGGAGCCCCAGACAAATAGTTAGTCTATTAGACAAGAGCATTTTTGTCATTCTCCCCATCTCCCAGATATTTCCTCAGAGTGACGAGTCGCATTAGGGGCCAGGAGGAAGAGTAATTTCTGTGTCACATCCCTTTAGCCCGACCTCGTTGACAATCTCCGAGACGAGGGCGTTCTCACTAAAAATTAATCACATTTGCCTTTTTAATGGCATCCCACCCTCAGCCCTCTGCCAGGAATTCACAATCTTCCCTCCTCCTATTGTTTTGTTCCAGAGGCTTTGGTGTCCCTGGCAGTGACAGCGTGATTTCAGGCAGTGTATCAATACTTACATCACCCCGCTGGCCTCAGCTCTTTAACACTGTTGACACTGCAGCAATCTAATAGATCTAGGCCTAAAAACCTTACTGGCACAAGGCCACACGCTGGGTGGCTCTATAGATTTTATGTACTGTACACATAGGGACATGCACTGATGGACTTAAAGAGCCACGCCAGGGAGGGCAGAGTGGAAGTGGCCGTTTAAGTTGGAGTGCTATGCATGGCTGGGTGCAAGCCCTATTTTTTTAAGTTGTAAAGCAGGGGGATTTTGATACAATTCAGTATTTTAGTGTAGTCATAAATAATACCATATTATTATTATTTTTCTCACTTTAAAAGAAGCAGACTCAAACTAAATGTTCGACACGTCAAATCTCATGACCTGGCGTTAAACTGGCAACTCTTTGTCCTGTCAGAACACAGGCACAATGTCTGCCATGTGTAAAATATTCACAGAGCATGTGATTCCAGGCAAGTGAGAAACACTGTAATAATCACTAGGAAAACAAAACACTTACGGTCAAAAAGCCTTGTTCTGAAGATATTCTGTCAAGTTCCTCTCTTTCTTACAGATTTCATCGCAGAGTCGACGTGGCATAAATGCTTTAAAACACTTTGACATAACATGCAGTGTCCAGAGACCTTGCACGTCTTGAATAATGCACCTGCAATATGTTAGGAACAGCTGTCTTCTTGAGGAAAGTTTCTTTCTTTTTTTTGCCTTGGGGTCAGGTCTCTTCAGGCCTTTTCATTAAACCAGCATAATTTGACATAATTCACCTGGCTCTCAACTGTGCAAGAATTGACCAATCGGCGGTTTCAGAGAAAACGCAGCGAGTTGCAGTGATTCGCCGAGAGAGAGGAGAAGAAGCGCTCAACCTGCATACTTCCAGCCCACACCTCTTCATATTTAACTCTCAAATACCTGGAACGCGCCCGAGTCGCGTTAGATTTTAACCACTTTAACCATTATTTTATGCTTTAACTTTAGAGAAATAGCAGATATACAAGCTCACAGCGCGGCACCGAGTGCCGCGCTGCAAGCTTGTAGATCTGCTATTTTTTTAAATCGTGAAAATGTGTGCAAGTCTTTGAATATCTTTGACCCGATCTTTGACCCGACTTCTAAATCCCTCTTCTAAATCATGTGGTTCTCAAACCTTTTCATGTGAAGGACCCCCAAAATTACAGGTATTTGGCCACGGACCCCCATCTCAAAATATGTTGTTCCAGGGACCACCCAGAAGCAAATATTTGAGTTACAAATGTTCGCTTTTAAATAGACATATTCAAAGACTTGCAAAGAAAAATCACGATTTTTCATAAATAGCAGATCTACAAGCTCGCAGCTGTGAGCTTGTAGATCTGCTATTTTTCAATAGCTAAAGCAGTCAATAATCCTAGGCCTAAATGGCTTAATTCAGAGGTTGTGTATTTCTTTATGATTGCAACATCTGTTTGCTCCCGCTGCCAGCTCCCCCCTGTCAGCCACGTTCTGTTCAATAATTTCTGTCCTGACCCCTAAGAGCCCCTGACATCACAGCGGCAGCAGCGGCTGCTGCTCAAACTTCACCGGGATAAGACACAAAGGGACAGGTGCCTGCCACAGAGTCACCTGGCGCTGACACATAAACCGGGCTAAATCAATGTTTTCTTTGTGTTCGGATCAGCCAGCAACACTATCTACAGCGAATACTGCGGTCAAGAGACTGGCAAAGATAAGATGACAAAATAACTCTCCATTAGAAGATCGGGATATAACAATCCTCTTTGCCTTCTAGCTCTACGCACTCGGTGCTTTGTAACCTGACCATCTGCAAAGTACAGTACAGGAACAACAGTTACTTTTGATATTCAATGTGATACCATTTACAGTGCGTGTTAATGATTTCGAACCTACAGCTTGTAAAGACTGGAGTGATCAAAGCTTTTTGTTTTGTGCTTCTCTTCGCATGGTCCCCGTTGTCGGAGGGGTTGAAGGCGACATGGTTTATAAACAGCTGCTGCCCACTGACCTCAGAGAACATGGTGGAGGGGCCAGATGTTGGGATGACCTCATGACCTTGGGACCAGCTGATGTGGCATTGATGGAGATGGGCACTGGCAGCAGAAATTGATCTAGTGGTGGCATCAAAGGTTTCTATTTTTCTCCCTTTTGTTCCCCCCCGTGTTGGTCTTTGGCCCCAGACAAACAAGACAATGCTGGGAAGCACGGAGGCAAGTAGAGAGAGGAAAGAAAGAAGGTATAGGAAAAGCAAGAGAGAGGAAGAAAAAGAATGAAAGACAAGGAGAGTGAGTGAGTGAGAGAGACAGAGAGAGAGAGACACACACACACACACACACACACACACACACACACACACACACACACACACACACACACACACACACACACACACACACACACACACACACACACACACACACACACACACACACACACACACACACACACACACACACACACACACAGATATTGGTCCCTATTTGCATCCATGCCTTACCAACCCTTATCTCTAAACTCTTTTGCTATTTTTAAATATTTCTATAAAACGTTTTTAAATATTTCAAATAGCTAATCTACAAGCTCACAACGTGTTGATGTAGATCGGATATTTGAAGTATTTTAAAATGTTCTTCAAAATAGTAAAAAAAGGCAAAGGTGTTTAAGGAGTGTGTGTGTGTGTGTGTGTGTGTGTGTGTGTGTGTGTGTGTGTGTGTGTGTGTGTGTGTGTGTGTGTGTGTGTGTGTGCGTGTGCGTGTGTGTGTGTGGGTGTGTGTGTGTGAGAGAGAGAGAGAGAGAGACAGACAGACAGACAGACAGACAGACAGACAGACAGACAGACAGACAGACAGACAGACAGACAGACAGACAGACAGACAGACAGACAGACAGACAGACAGACAGACAGACACAGACAGACAGACAGACAGACAGACAGACAGAGATGGGGGGGGACTGGTCAGTGGTGCTGATGGTTGTCTTGTCACAGATGTTGAGTTCAGCACAAACCTGTGCCAGAAGCCATCATGTCAAAACCAAGTGAGCCCAGTGAACAAGAACAACTCCAGGCCCTGCCACTTCACATCCCGTTCAAAACCCAACAGCTGTTTCTTGAGTGAATGCAGATGCAAAATAATGATAATAATGTCTACTTACAGCTCCTCGGAAGTAAACAATCTGCCTTGACCACACCCAGCACACATCACAATGTCTCATTAGCAACACAGTGCTCTCCCAAAATAGCTTCACTCAAGGTGACATTTTGCAGGCAGACAACAGTGTTTGGCAAGTGCTTTCAGTAGACTTTGTGTGGGAATGTATTCAGAAATAATGCCCCCCTTCCCCCCCCATTTCAATCTTATTTCACTTATCAATCTCCCTAGTCAAAATGTCACTCCCCTTTGAGTTAAAATAGGTTGTCACAAACAAGCAACCTAACATACATATTGTCTTGCAGTTGCTTCAACATCATTTCTCCTCAAATCAACACTCCTGCTTGGCATCTGAAATTCTTAACATTTTGACTCAGTGCATCTTGGCTCCCAGCATCTTCACTCAGCTCAGAGAATGTCTTTGTGCCAAGGCCACAGCCTGTGGCGGTTTCCCTTGTGATAGATGAGTGTGTCAACATGTTTCTGTGCACGTCTGGTGTGTGTGCTTGCGTGCACATGAATGTGTGCGTGCGAGTAGTGACGAGACAGGTCTTGTGAGATGCGACCTGTGTTGTGCAGCGGTCCAACTCCCATGTTATGAATGCAAGGAATATGGCAACCGATCCAACAATCCACCACAACATATCTATGTGACAGCCAACACAGCCATGATGCTAGCACATCAAACACTTTACTGTATTATGTTTTGGTGTGCTAAAGACATGCTGTTATTGTCTAGACAAAACGACAAATCTGACATGCTAGCTGAAGGTGAATAAACCCCATGAAAAGAAAATGTGTAAATAAATAAATACTATGAAAAATACAATAAATAGATTGTAGTTAATATCCTGATACATTTAAATCCCAGAATGACAAAACCACTGCTGGTAATACTCGCCCTGTGAAATCCATTCTACAAGCTCACATAATGTGACACGTTGTGCGCTTGTAGATATTTTATTTGTGCTATTGTTGAGAAATTATGAAAAACGTAGAATAGTTTTCATCTACAATGAAATGCCCAAAATTGGTACATCAAGTTCAAAAAGCAGGTTAAAAGCATGAAATAGTGTATAAAGGAGAAACACAACTAACAGCAGCCAGAAAACAGTGGCATGAGTATCTAAATCGGTCCAGCCTGTCTTGAGGCCTATAGGCATGGGTCAGTTCAGCTGTAGCAGGCAGACTGTGTGAAGCGTGGACTGTGAGTATCTCGCCACAGGCTATAACCAAGAAAACACAGTGAACATACACAACCCTGTGGCTTCCACAGAACACCACAGACCCCATCTCCAAATCCACTGTAAGGCGAAGGCAGCAACAGCAAAAAAAAAAAAAAAGAGAATCTCAGTTTTACAGAGGATGCACTCAAGCCAAGTTTAGTATATCTGGGTGGCTGCCATTACTCGGGCATGTGGCGGTTAGCAAGAGCTGTGAAATTTTTACGATTGTGTGTTTTAGTACTGTTCATCTCTCCATCCCTGTCCAAGACGAGTTCTGCGGTGCTCGGTTAATACAAGCCATTGGAATGGTTTACTGGTCTTGTGAATTCTTGAAACCGTTCCAAGTTCATCCTGAATAATAGAGCTACCGTGAGCACAAGAGGAACCTGATGAGTGGAGTTTGTGTAGACAATGTCACAGTCTGTGTGAGAGATTTGGCTCAGAAACAAGTATCGTCAGTATCATTACATCTTAAGAAAAAGTAAGTATTCAGTGGTGTTTGTTTTCTAAGATAAAAGATTTAAAATGTATTTATTTTGTACTGTTCATATTCTGGGTAAATTTACACAGGTCTTCACAGGAGTGTGCCTGCTGTCCAGCACCTGTCATAGCTGCTGAGTGTCAACTGTGTTGTGGGGTGTCATAAAATGACAGTTCCCAAAGTCTGCAAAGAAGAAGCCTCAGGAGGAATGAAGGGAGAGGAAAAAAAAAACGGTATAGAGAATTCATACTAGCGATGTATATCAAAGTGACTCCTGTCAGTATTGCATCAGAGGGACGGAAAGGGAACTGTTCATTTTTACAGCTAAGCGTCTGTCTGAGCGTGGAGACATTTTCTAGGGGAAACAGGTTGGGATCATGGGAGGGTGCCGTAAATTATGCTGTGTGACTTGTGGTAAAGGGAAAGAGGGGTGACAATGAAAACCTCCTTGTCACCCATCATCCATTTATATTTATGACAGGTGAGTCAACTAAATGGGTGGAAGATTGACAAGAGAACAAAGATAAAAGTTGCACAGTTTGCACACTCTAGTTTCCTGGCATGTGACCATGTGGTGAATGTTACAAATGAAACCGCCTTGACGATCAGAGGCGACTGCCTTCATCTGTTGCTGCTGTGAAGTTTAATGCATGGTGCAACACCTGGGTAACACATTTCATCTCTTGTCTTCAGAGGAATTGCGATTCACCATTGGCTCCTCAAGATCACAGAGACACCGGATCAGTCAGGACTGTGACATTGTGTGACATGATACTGAGGTGTTAACACAACATTATACATTTCCCAAACAAACCTCAGATCCATCAAGAGAGCTGCAGATTAGCCATGAAAATAATTAAATTGACTAGTCAATGATGACCTGATATTTCTTACATGTACACTTTAAACAATATCAAACCCTTAAACGCTGTACTGTATACAGTATCAGCAGTTATTGCTGCAGCCATGTTTACTGAATAAACATACTGACCACAACGAACATGAACAATTTCTATTCAAATTGTACGGACAGGTACCATGGGGCAAGTTCTTTGAACAGTCAGGATCAACTAATGGCTATGTCTTCCCTCACATAGGCTACAGCGCTACAAGACAATCTGACAAATATTACAGCCTTAAGGCTAAGGAATTCAAGGCAACTAAAAATGTGTTTTTGTCTGCGGGCCAAAGCCCACCCTGCACTGTGGGCCATTTCTGTTCTCAGCACTGGTTCGCATAACGCAACCAGCCATGCATTAGCATTGGCCCTCCAGTTAGGAACAGGCTCTTAAGATCTCGTCAGCCAAATTCATCATACACGCGCAAAACAAACACGCACACATGTACACACGCACACACACGCACACGCACACGCACGCACACACACACACACACACACACACACACACACACACACACACACACACACACAAAAAGCAGCTTGTTTTTTTGCAGTTTACTCTGAGAAACGGCACATCATGTCCGTGTCCGCGTACACTTTTTTTTACGGTCTATGGGTTTGCCGCACTGACATCACGCTGACATTTCTGCGATGTCAGGGGAACCAAATCCCTTTTATGCCCATATATGGAGATCCCTGTGATGCCAGGGGAACCTTATCCCTTTTATGCCCAGATATGGAGATATGGAGATCCCTGTGATGCCAGGGGAACTAAATCCCTTCATGCCCATATATGGAGATCCATGATGTCATCAATATTAAGCCCATATTTGTGAATATCTATGGGTACCAGGGGTCTCCATATACATGTATGGGTAACTGGTCCGATATACATCACTGGCCAGATGGCCAAGACATATGGCTTTTCGCCCTTAGGCGTCTACTGGTTACATCACCCTGGAGACTGGGTTGTACATTTACAACAGTAAGTATGCATTGACCACGACCAGGGTGCTCTCTCTTACATGCACACACAATTAACAGTGTCATCGTGTCTATTACTCACACAGGAAATATAATTTGACACGTCTCAGACCACTGAAACCTCGCTCCACTTTATAGCACTGCGATCCGTGGGAATGTGCACTGGCCAAGTGGTCATGCACAGTATCGTGGCTGTTAACTCCAGCAACAGGGGTGTCCCTCGCACAACATGAACAGCCCAATCTCCCCGAAGCCCAATTTATGCTTTGCTGTAGGGGTCTTCAATGTTTTCAGGCCAAGGAAGGACCCCTTATTAGCTTAGAGAGAGATGAAGCAGGGACCCCCTATACATATTGTATAAATGCGTGATGCAGATTTTCATCGATTTCATAGATAGATTCATAGACTTTTTTAACAGCACTGTCATCAGTCTATTGGATTCATGTTTTTAGTTAACTTGACCTTTCACTCTGTACTTGGTCTGCTCTTTTTTACCTCTACACCAAACCTATTTGCCGAAAATAGCCGATCTACAAGCTCTCAACGCCTCGCAGCGCAAGGCGTTGAGAGCTTGCTATTTTTGGCTGAAGTTCTCCTCAGAATAGGGATGCAAGGGTTCAAGTTGTTAATTTAAAAGAACAATCCTATCACAAAGATTTGGCGGCCCCCTGTAGTAACTCTGAGGACCCCCTAGGGGTCCCGGACCCCCTGTTGAAGACCCCTGCTTTGCTGCACGTCGTAGTGTCGCTCGTCTAAAGCACTGTTTCCCAAACATTGGGTCGGGACACATTTGTGGGTGGCTTAATTTTTTTGTTTCCTACATTTTGTTTTTAATTATTATTGTTTAAAACATTTTCAAAAACCATTCCCAAAAAAGCAAAGTTTTTCATGATTCTTTCCAGTAATTTCATGAAGAAATAAAAGAAACATAAGAAATTCCATATATTATAAAACAAATGTTTAAGAAGTAGTGAAAATAGCCGATCTACAAGCTCACAACGAGGCACGCAACGACGTGTTGTGAGCTAGGTCTGCTGTTTTCACTAGTTTGGGTCCCGTCTAATTTCAACTCGAACTCGAAAATCTGTTATTTTTGGCGCGCAACAAACGCTGTGTGAAAAAGCATGTTTTTTTTTAGGCTTAAGGCAAGCCAACCACATCTCCCTACCCTCTCAGGGAGAGAGAGATGGGGGGGGGGGGGGGGGGGGGTTGTTCTGGCATGCAAAGTTCAACAACTGTGAAGAAGGAACTATTAAAGAGGACACACAAAGCGTTGACCTTGACTGACAAGTGCTCTTCATTTTGGCCATAAACAGCAGTGGGGCCTGATAAGTGTTCATCGGTGCGGGGAGTAATGACCTATCCGTCAGCAGCGGTTGGACTGTGTGAGGTAGTATAAATGGAACATACATAATGTACAGCAATAATACCAGCACGCTCACAGCCTAATGTATTATCATTATTCTTGGGGACCGGGTCCCCCACCTCCCTCCCTCCCCTAACACCGTCTAGTGGGCCACGGCACAGGCGGGTAAATGCCTTCCGGCCACGATAATTTCATTCTAATCTTTGTTCCATATTATAATTTTCATAGCCAGAAATACGCCAAGAAGCAGCGCCACGTTTCTATCAAGGGCTAAACAGGAACACAGCCCGTAAGCGTTTTTTTTTCTTCTTCTTTTTTATGTCACTGTTACCGCCTCATTCTTAGAGCGCCAGTCAATTTACGATAAGGATGGCGCAAGCAGTAAATTTATGTGTGACGGCCAATCTCCAACAATGTCATCATTTGGCTGACTCTTCCTCTGATAGGACAGCAGAAAGTATCACCGCTGTTTAGTCAGAACCCGGCCCCAAAGATAACACCAGGCCCACTCAAAAAAGAGAAAATAATGAATAATGAATATTAAAGTAAGTAAATAAATAAACAAAGGATAATCAGGAGATTCCTTCATGATGAGTCCTCATGACATTTTCTGTACAACCACCATGATCAAAATCATGAACCTTGAACAAGATAATTCTAATGGAGGGCAATACCCAGGAACTTTACTGCTAACACTTAAAATATATACCATATGAATCATTAACTCTTCCATTGAGCTCTGCAAGTCAGAATAAGATGGGGGGCCCAAAGCGCTATAGCTAGCATCTGGAGTCTATGTGACACAGTGTTATATTTGACTCACTCCTGGCCCTCCTGTTGAGTCAGTACTGAGAAAAATAGCCAGCAGTTCTGAATGTCTGCCTTTCCTCCACGCTAGACTAGACATTATATACAGTATGAACATGAGACAATTTGAAGCCATAAATCTGTTGTTTTTCAACTGTTCCTACAAGGAATATTCAGTACCTGACAATCCAATCTATATTGGATTGTCGTTTAATCCCCTAATCCAATTGCTCAGCAATGAAACTGGGTTATACATTTGTAAGACTGCATTATGGAGCCATTTCTAGACTTCCCTAATGGAAATCTCTTTTTTATATTTTGTATCCATGTATGCAGCTCATCATGTAAGACATAAAGGATAAACTCTTTATCCTCCTCAAGAAATTCCTATGAAACAGGAAAATATTCCATCTTGTCTGATATCAAATTCTCTAGAAACAGTTCAATCATTTGGTTGGACAGAGAGTAATCGTGTAACACCATTAATTAACAGGCACTACAGAGGCCTCCCACTCACATACTGCCTCAAACTCACAGCCAGCGGCCGGATCCAAAACCCATGCCTGCACTACAGTAGCAACGATATACATGAAGTGCTACTATACAACCCAAAATCTAAAAACAAGCAATATACTTCTCAAACCTTTTGTCATGGACACCCACAGAATGCACACATTATGTCATGCAAAATGGCAAAGAGTAATCATTGCACAACCCAAATCAAAATGCCTTACTACTCAAAGCAAAATCATTTTAGTGGAGGTCACAGTGAGAGTCTGGTTACTTTCACAACAATTGGCAACATGAATAATGTTACATCTTTTTACTAACCCAACTAACTGTAGACATAATGTAGTATTGCATTTAAAGTTAATTATGCTTCAGAACCACAGAGGACCATAATCAACTATATCAACTAACACATTTTAGTGTTATGGTAATTCAGACTACTCCTGAGATTTATTTATCTGCCACATTATTATTATTATATATATATTTTTTTCATTTAGTCACGTGACTGTGTCGCTCACCAAAAATGTCAGATCTTACAAACTCACAGCACATCGCATCTGCGACACATTGTGAGCTGGTAGATCGGCTATTTACGGCGTGTGACATCATCATACGATGAAGTATAAGTCGGACTTAAAACGGTTTAGTCTTGTTTGCGAATATTTGGTCTGAACTAGGGTTAGGGTTAACCTAACCCTTAGAATGGAGTACAGGGAGTGTTGCATGCATACCTGCATCTTCTCTCCCAAGTATCCCTACAGAGCTGTGCAAAAAAGAAATGAAGGATGCCTCCCCAGCTTGGAGACAGTCATCTCCCCGTGGAGGTCAAATCTAACATGGCAGGTTAGTGTCTGTAGAGATTGACGGCCTGGAGAAATACCACTGCTAGGCACACACAATGCACAGTGACAGTAAACACCTCCCAGGGAAAAACGCTGGTTACCAAGCTTTATAGACTGACTGTCAGAGGGTGCCCGTCCTCAGTCAGTGCAGCTGTAGACCCCATACTGACGGGTCTCTGTCAGAGCTATCTCTATCATATCAAAGCCATATCTATCATATGAACATCAAGCCCATCCCCGACATGTACAGATCCGACCCACATTCATCTTTAAAGGAAGCAGGTGCAGTGCAGGCTGTCCTTGCGTCCACTCCGCATAACAAACAGCTGTTTTTTACTTCAAGCACAGACGGCCCACTCACTGTAACATATTCTCAGTGGTACAAGTAAAAGTCAATTCAAAAATGTACTTGAGTAAAAGTACAAAATTATTAGCATCAAAATGTACATGAAGTACCAAAAGTATAAGTACTCATTATGCAGAATGTCCCGTTTCAAGTTGTCAAATGTATAAAGATATTTTGAAAATAGCATGAGCTTGTAGATATGCTATTTTCAAATGGCTGAAATCTATGTAGGGCTGAACAAAAATGTTTGTTTTGTGATAATTATCAAAATCTACAAAGCAGCTAGCAGCTGTCAATTAATTGTAGTGGAGTAAAAGTACAATATTTGAGAGTAGAAATAAAATTACTGAACAGTACAGTACATGCAGTGATGGGCAAGCTACTTGGAAGATGTAGTTACCTAAGCTACAAGTTACACTCGATTAAATATAGCTAAAGCTACAGCAAAGCTATCCCCAAAGAAATGTACTTACCTAAGCTAAGCTACATGGCAAAAGAGGCTAGCCAAATCCACGCTACTTTTTATTTTTTTATTTCTGCATTAAAATGTCTTAATTCCTTAAATTGTCACTTCACTGTCATAGTGTCATCTGGGGATCCCCCTGGGGAGGGGGGGGGGGGGGTCAGACGTCTTGAATGTCCTCTCACTATTGGGGACACTATTGCAATTGACTGGTCTATTCATTTATTTTGACCAACCATGATGGGCAAGCTATTTGGAAAATGTAGTAAGCTACATTACTAGTTACAGAGAAATGTAGCAGATTTCCGTTACACTACTTAGAAATGTAGTTATGTAGCTTAGCTACTTGTAGAAAGCTACTCCCCATCACTGAGTACATGACATTCATGTGATTGTTCTTGCTTTCTCCATGCATTTGGATGTTTTGAGTGAATTCCTTATGCGCAAGTCTTGATTGTCGGAAAGCTAAAAATGGGCAGCAGAGGAAAGTTTAGTTAATGGGCAGTGCTATAAGACACTGAAAAGGTATTCATAAGTGGATATACTGTAACATGGCCACAGAGAAAAGACTGTGTTAAGGCAAACAGTCTATTTAAAGAGATTGTTGCTCAAAACATTTTATAAACACAACATACATTTAAATTGTTAGTAAGTGGCAATGGTATAAATCAACTGTGCAATATTTTAATCATGATTATATCTCATACACATAAAAACTGAACAAAATTAATAATCCAAAGAGACAACATTTTTATGCATGTTGTTCTAGCTCTAGTTGCCCAGATACATTTTAACATGGTACAGCTGACCACTAATTGCATGAAATATGTTATCTTACAGGCCTGTGTTGTCTGTCTTTCATAAACAAAGGCTGACAGATCATGCCCTCAACCAGTGACCCTGCTGTGAGCATATGCACTAATACAAGGTCACACTGGAGACTGGCCACATGAGGAGAACACAGCCGTCCCCTTCTGACATATTAACCCAGCACTGTGACTGAAGGAAACTACTGATGTAGTCATGAATTTGCACTGTGTTTTACTAGTGATTCTGTTTAATGGAGGCCGACTCCATAATATGCCTGGGCGAAGCAAAAAACAATAGAGTGAATTCACTGCCAAGAATCTGTTAAACGTTCAATGTCAATGTATTCCTTGGCTCCCACAGTGCTCAGCTGTCCACAGAGCCCCATATTTTCATAATAGCAGGTGGCTCTCTTTAAATCTGAGATCTGCTAAGCCTTAGAATATTAGCCATAATCCAGAGTGCATGGCCCATTTAACCACATGGTTAAATAGCAGGCAGAGAAATGCATATACAACAATAGACTTAATGTGTTACCTCTGGGGCCCAGATGATAATTTAGCAAACATACATGTAATCATGTCATCTAATTTGACACAGACCTGCCATAGCATGAATTATTGTAGTAGTGTTACGGAAAGTGCCACTGGTTTTGTAGTATGATTATTAGTATGATTATGATTCTGGTGAGAAAGAGTGGGGGTTGGAGGGAGTGGGATGTTGTGGGTGGAGTGTGGGCTTATGTGGGGGCTGAGGGTAAACGGGGCAGGCTGGATCGACAGACAGACAGACAGACATACTGTATAGCGCGCAGTTCACTCATCCTCTGCTTGCCCTTTCTCATGCGCCCTCCTCACCTCCAGAGCTGTCAGTGGCTTGTCAGAACCAATCAGAAGATGCCATGCTGTCTGCCAGCCATGTACCAGTTTGGACAGCATGACATCAAATTTCTGGTGCAACGTGTCAAGGACCATATGAAAACAGATGTCCTCATTACCGGGTCGTCCGTGCTTTTAAGAAATGCCATGTTCTTTGTATCTTTCAGAGAGCGGGGGATTAAGGAGACATAACTAGCTTTTTGAATTTACTTTTTTTTTTAAAGTTTCATATCTCCCATTTAGACCTGAGGCTGATTCTAAAAACGCCTTCTAAAACCTGACCTAAGGCTTCTGAAAACCTTCAAATTCCTATTCCAAAAATGTAAAATTCATGATTTTGCCATACTAGCCCTTACCCGTTCAAAGATATGAGCTCCGAAATGATGTGCAGTGTGTGGGTTATGGGATGTGCACTGTGCACACAGTATATGAGGGATGGAAAGTAACTTTAACTGGTGCTTGCATGCTAATATGTAGGAGCATCAATGTAAGAAATACCCGTTCCATTTAACGGCTACAGAGATACTGTGTACCGATCTGCATGATTTTTGGACAACATCTGTAACAGGGCCAGAACCCCCCCCCCCCCCCCCGCCCGCCTGCCCGCCTGCACACACACCCACCTCCCCCCCCCGTGTGTGTGTGTGTGGGTTTGTGTGTGATTGTGCATGGCCTGAACAACAGCGCCCCTCCCTTAACATGTGTGGTCACAAAAGGTACTGTAGGCTAAATAGATATAGATACACCATAAAAATGATAATATCCAGCATACGATTTGTGAAAGTGACAAACAGGCTTCACAGTTATGTCAGGTGTGTTCATATGCTAATAATGGTGATGCGATTTCAGATCAATTGCTCCAGCCACTGAGGAGAAACGCTGTTTCAGTCAGACAGACAGACAGACAGACAGACAGACAGACAGACAGACAGACAGACAGACAGACAGACAGACAGACAGACAGACAGACAGACAGACAGACAGACAGACAGACAGACAGACAGACAGACAGACAGACAGACAGACAGACAGACAGACAGACAGACAGACAGACAGACAGACAGACAGACAGACAGACAGACAGACAGACAGACAGACAGACAGACAGACAGACAGACAGACAGACAGACAGACAGACAGACAGACAGACAGACAGACAGACAGACAGACAGACAGACAGACAGACAGACAGACAGACAGACAGACAGACAGACAGACAGACAGACAGACAGACAGACAGACAGACAGACAGACAGACAGACACTCACTCACTCACTCACTCACTCACTCACTCACTCACTCACTCACTCACTCACTCACTCACTCACTCACTCACTCACTCACTCACTCACTCAGACAGACAGACAGACAGACAGACAGACAGACAGACAGACAGACAGACAGACAGACAGACACTCACTCACTCACCACTCAGACATTCGCAAAATTATAGTATAGATGTATATACTATATACTATATAGTGAGACACAGAGGTGGCTTGAAAGGTAAAACAACTAATAAGTCCCACCAGGTCTAAATGGGTTAAGGGGGTTACACTATGTTCTGAAATAAAGTCAAGGCTGAAAACCAATAAAGAACCCCCCCCCCCCCCCCCCCGTCAGGTGAAAAGAAGCGGCTTGGGCTCCTCATACATAGAAGGAAGCATGAGGTCAGTGCGTTGGTCTCCCCAGGTTGGCAGAGGGAGTGTAGCGCCGAAGATTACATTAGATAATTGACACTGGGTGGAAAAAAGTGGGTTACAAAAATCGTGGGATAAAAATATATGTTTAAAAAAAGAAATGCTAGGTTGTGCTATAGCATTTGCTGCTAAACGTGTAACATGCAAAAATAAACGGAACCATAATTACAGAGATTTCTGTAACCCCCAACCCCCCAAAAAGATTATGCGCCTAGGAAAAGATGACACTTGAAAAGCCAGCCTACAGGCCTGCTCACAGTGTGAGAAAACAGTGCCATGTCCAAGCCTGGTGTTACGCATATCCGGGGCCCTCTGAGATCCAGCATGACAAAAGTTTATTGGATGGGACAGATCGCTGCTTGTCTGACTGACTTAATCTGTTTGATTGAGCAACGAGATGCCTTCGGCTTCACAAGTCCTTCAAAGGCAGCAGATTCTGCAAGTGTGAAAAAATAGGAGGGAGAGGAAAAAAGGAAGAGAGAACCCCCCCTTTTCACTGCAATGGTCTCACATGTAGAAACATACACACACACATGTGCACGCTGGCGGATGCACGCACGCACGCACGCACGCACGCACGCACGCACGCACACAGAAAGCAGCTTTCTGAGGGTTTATTTATTGGCTTTAAACATCTTTATTCATTGGCCTACCACCCAAGCCCTTTCACTTCATCAGGCTGCAACAAAGGCCGCAAGCTTGGAGAATCTGTCAACTGTCGGCGTCATTGATTAGGAAGCAGAACTCTGGGCAGACGATGAGGCTTCATTGAAGCCGGCCGTTGAAGAGTGATAAAAGGCAGTGTCCGGAGAGTTTTCCCCTGACAATGCCTCTGCCGCCGCGACTTTCCCCCTGGACTCAAAAGCAGAGACACATTACTGAGGCATACATTCATTTGCCCACGCTTCATGATCTCATTATGGGGACTGGACTTTCTACTCCTCCCCCTGTCTTTCACCGGTCCATCCCGACAACAAAGCGGTCCTCGGCTATCATTGTCGCTTGATCTGAATTTTATTTAGCCCTCCATATGCTTCTCCAGCCTCCTCTCAAAGGGCTGAAGTTGACTCTCTGCCCCTCTCGGCCCGTTAACCGTTTGAAAGAGGGGTTCAGTTTATGCCCGCGGAGCCCATTGTGGGTTTTTAAGGTTAACAGACAAAAGTGTGAGATCATGAATGAGTGCTTGACAGTCTATTGGAGTTACCCATCCGCACAAATGGAATGACAATCTGCACCTAATGCAGTGAGCCTATGTGGTGAAGGGGGAGTAAAGGTGAACTGGTGCTACCCTGCTCGCCAGAATGGCCTCATTTAATAAAAGGGGCATTATATCAATTACAGTCACTTGGCTCATTCATTGGCAATGTTGCTTTCTGTACAGGGAAGAATGGGCCCATCATGGTGCCACTGTGGTCTTGTTGGACTTACATATAGGCCTAGTGACTTTCCTCCTCTGTTGAAAAGCAGAAGCCCAACCTCCCAGCCTCTGCCAACACGTGGACAGACAGATAGCTTTTCCTCACACCACAGAGCATCTGGATGAAACTCTGCACTGGCTCAATACCTCAGAGCCAGAAGCAGGCATTCAGAATTAGCCCTCGCCGTTCCTCTCCGTTATGTCTCGGGGGCCCACGTTTCTCTGTATGTTCTCCCCTCACAGTAGCATGGGGCCATGTCTCTCAGTCTCCAGGTCCCCCCTTAGTGACAATTTGTCCGCATCAGAGAGCCGTCATCCCTAACGAGATGTGACTTGTGACACACAGATGGGGAGGGGTTGGGCACGGGTTGAGCTAGCACTGTGGTGCCTGCCTAGCCCTGGGGCTACAGAAACACGCCATGTTCAGACTGCAAAGTGAGAGAACACAACTGCTTCCTGCTAAGCCACGTTTTACCACAACCATAACCTTCACCAGCCCACCACCTGCATCACTTCACTACTGCAAGGGCAACGCCTGGCAGATAGATGAATAGAAGTCAGTTTGCAGACCAATAAATAGAAAATAAATAATGCACACTATGACAGGCACACTTATTTCCAGGGTGTTTTGACAGAACGGTATGGTTAAATATTAAACATTTTTTACGAATTGTGCTACTATTCAAGAGAATCATATCGCACGCACGCACGCACGCACGCACGCACGCACGCACGCACACACGCACACACGCACACACGCACACACACACACACACACACACACACACACACACAGACAGACACGTACGTCCAGGGTATCTAAATCTGACATCAATGCCTTTACCACATTCTTTAAGTTAATAACAACCCCTAGAGAGAACAATGTGTATCACTTCATTAAACATTTGACTACAATCAAAGACATTCTTTCTAAGCCAATAGTCTCCAAAGAGCCTGTGACCCCTCTGACGTGGAACAGCAAATTATGTGAGAAAAGGCCCCTGCATTGACACACAAAGGAGACCGAGCCTGACGGCTCCTCACTCATTCAGCTGTGCTACATTTCAAACCCACGCATGAGAAACAGCAAGCTTCACATTTCTATAGACACTCCGGGCAGGTGCCCGTTAATGAGAGACGCGGAGTTTGTGGCATCATTGTGGCGTCTATACGAAATAAATTAGCACACATATTTTATGTACACAGTATGTACAAATCAAATCAGCAATATATACATCAGTGCTGGGGTTGAAAAAAACTTCTTTCATCCATCATATTTTAACTACATGAACCAGCGTCAACATTTGGCATTGTGAGCTTATGCAGATCAGCTGTTTTTGGAAAGGGATTTGGTGTAGAGGTAAGAAAAGTAGGGGACCTGTGTGGAGTTTGCATGTTCTCCCCGTGTCTCCTAGGGTAGATACCCTCACGAAAACACGCAGTAGTCCTGGTTTCTATACTGCCTCCCCCTGGCCAGCCGGGGCTCCCCAGGCGTGGCAGAGGGAGAGCAGAAACCAGGACCACAGCTTAGGCAATTGGCACTGGGTGAAAAAATGGGTTACAAAATCATGGGATAAGAATTATAAAAATTAACAAGAGGTGTTACAAATATGTGGTGGTGGATGTTATGAATCAGATCTGTAAAGAAGTGAAGCCATTATGGTGATGTGACTTGTACATCCATGGCTGGTCTGGAGAATTGGAGTGTGAATATGTACACATGGTCTTACTCAATGACCCCACCCCCGGCCCCCTAGACAGGTTCATCCTGTTTCTTAAAAGATAAAGATTGGTCTTTCTCTCCCGGTCAAGTGTGTCAGCTGGACAAATTTATGCAATTAGGTCATCATGAAAACCAGTATCTCTCTCTCTCTCACTCTCTCTATCTCTCTCTCTCACTGACACCCACGCACGCACGCACGCACGCACGCACGCACGCACGCACGCACGCACGCACGCACGCACACACGACAATGGGATTAATGAAATACTGTAAGACGATAGTGACATTGAGATACAAAAAAGATAAGAGTGCGTGAATGTTATTGTGTTCCAATATACTGTGCTTACCCATGTCTTTAATTTGGAAATATGATGATCACTGCCAGCCTGCCAGGATATGATTATGTTCCAACTGTGTAATATTGTGGGAGACCACACCTCACCTCACCCCCATCCACAATCCCACCCAAACATGCCATTAGGGGTGGGACGATGAACGTTATTATCGTTTATTGTGATAAAACAATAATCGTATCGCAGAGATTTGAATATATTGTGAAATTGTCCTCCGTCATACTCTAGGATCAATTAGCTATTGTTAAGCTGCAAATTCAGTAACCCTCTACAGTTGATACTATACAAAAATCTATTCACCAATCTATTCACCAATAACAGCAGATCTACATCAGGCTCACAACGCATTGCAACGCAGTGCATTGTGAGCTTGTAGATTGGCTATTTTGGCATGTGTTACCCCCATCTGGGGGTTCAAGTGGGTAACAAAAGTGTAATTTATTTTAAGTTTTAAGCATATCGCGATAACATCGTTAATCATAATTATTTTTGCCACAGCGATCGTGACATACACTTTTCATATTGTCCCATCCCTACACGCCTAGCCTCGGAAAACCAGGCTCCTTTTGGCGATTAAAATCACTGTTGGCGGAAGTGTCGAATTTCCCTAACCAATCAGATGCAGACGTCCGTCGCAGCGAATTCGTTGACGTCATGACGCAGCAACGTTCTCTGCGCTGAGCAGAGGAGTAGAGGGGGGTGGGGGGAGGAAAACACATGCTATTGGCCGGTGACTCCCGGAGAGAATCTCCGCGCCCGCCCATTTACATACAGAAAGTGTCCGCGTTGCATCAGGGTGCTACACGCCATACTATGGCCCTATCCTTGAGTAAACCCCAAACCATGACCCCTTGTCCTCCTACAAGCCATGCTTTTGGTCTACTAGCCCAGACCAGTGAATAACTATACTCTATCTATCTATCTATCTATCTATCTATCTATCTATCTATCTATCTATCTATCTATCTATCTATCTATCTATCTATCTATCTATCCATCCATCCATCCATCCATCCATCCATCCATCCATCCATCCATAATGGAATGCTTTCTCACCTCTCTTTCTTCTATGCCAGTACTTTTTAAAAGGACCATGTCTGGTCTGCACAGAACACTGCAAGAAAGCCCTGCAAGAGTCAAAACCACCTCTATTTCAACCCCCCAACCCCCAAATGTTCTATCTTTGCATCCATCTATCCTCCACCTTCCCCCCGTTCTCTGGTTCCATTCTCTCCCATGCTCCAGCACCTCAGCCCTGCTGTCTGCTCTCACCTCTCTCTCTCCTCCAGGCCTCTGGCACCACTCTAGCCCTGGCTCTGGCTCACGACAACCTCACCCACTGAGCTACAGATTGGCCGTCACACAATGCCCCAGATCCTCATTCACCAGCACAATACCCTCACCGGCCATCCACCTTTCCACCTTCCCTTTAATCTCTCTTGATCTCTCTCTCTCTCTCTCGCACAGAGTTGCCGTTCTGTCCATTTCTCACGCATTCACCCCCCCACCACAACCACCACCACCCCCAATTCAACCTCTTTCTTCCTCTCCGCCCCATCCCGCGAGCTCTCTCCAAGACTATGTCTGCTCAATGTTACTCTCCGTCTTTTTGGCAAGTCCATGGCGACTGGTGGGCCAACAACAGAGACCGTCTCTCGCCTCATCCCAGCGCCGGGCAGCGTGAGCGGGGCTGAGCCAGGGCTCACAAAGCCACCACCGAGCTAAACAAAGGTTGCGCGCTCCATCATTCAAACAGGGGCCACTTCGACAGCTGCCTCTGCCACGCTCGCACTGACAAACGGCCAGAAAAACAGATGGTTTGTGCATTCATGACCAGTTTAGTGGAAGCCCAGGAGTCACCGCCATTCAGGGGGAGGGCCTTTTTTTTTGTCAGCCATTCCATAATAAGGCTTTTCAGTCTGGTAGAAAATTAGAAATGCATTTTAAAATTGTCCCTTAATTATTGAGGTCATCCTGGCTCCATGGAGAAGAGAGGAAAGAGTCGAGGCTCTGGGCTTTGTGACACATGACTGATCTGAAAAGACGGGCCGCCTCATTTCACTTTTTAAGCCCTGCCAACACATTAACATACATTTGTCAGTTGTTCCTGAAAACCAGATGCATTGGATTTTGGAAGCCAACTCTCCCTCCATGGAAACAAAGTTCATCATCTTACATTTAACCCATTCAGAACGGGTACACATTTTGTGTATCATTATTTTATGCTTTAACTATTGAAAAATGCACAGCGCGGCACCGAGTGCCGCGCTGCGAGCTTGTAGATCTGCTATTTTTGAAAAATCTTGAAAATTAGAATTTTGACCCTATTCTATAAGTGTCTTTTGAATCCTTCTAAGATTTTTTGAAAAACCTATGTTTCTATGTCAGCAATCTGGCCAGCCATCGTCAAAGAAAAGGTCCTTTTCACTTAAATGGAGCTCAGTTAGTCTGTTCTTGAGAGACTACTATGTCAGTGGTTCTCATACTTTTTCATGTGAAGGACCCCAAAAATTATATTTATTTGGCCACGGACCCCCATCTCAAAATATTTAGTACCAGGGACCACCCAGAAGTAAAATTTGAGTTACAAACATTCGCTTTGAAAATACATATATTCAAAGATTTGCTCACATTTTCACGACTTTTTTCCAAAAATAGCAGATCTACAAGCTCGCAGCGCGGCACTCGGTGCCGCGCTGTGAGCTTGTATATGTGATATTTTTCACTGGCTAAAGCATTCAATAAGTCTTGGCCTAAATGGGTTAATCGGCAATGGCACATGATTTGTAAAGCTCAATGAAAACTAACGAAAGGGGATGCAATATAGAGTAATATATATACAATTAATTATTATTAATCTATCTAAATATAATAGTCTTACTCTCTATACAGCATGCATTTTGTTTGTGTAGTTGACAATGTTTGCACACATGCATTTATATGCCAATCCATGCTGTTATTTTGTCAGGACCCGCTCGCATCCTGTCAATCAAAGTACCACTCTCACACACAGTGGCGTCAGTTCAGCAAAAGCTAGGGTATGGCAAAGATGGGAGTCCTCATGGAAAAGAGGCATTACATTTTGTATAACACGGTTCTATTGTGAAAATAGCAGATCTACATGCTTGCGCTGCGAGGCGTTGTGAGCATGTAGATCTGCTATTTTCACAATGTCTGATTTTTTTTTTTAGTTTTGACAGTTTTTTCCCCAGGTTTCTACGGTTTCTTGGGCTGGATATGGCAGCCTGGAACGGTTGCTCAAGTGCAGCTAAACTTGGCATGTTAGTAAACGTGCCACAATTAACAATAATGAATTGCAACTGTGCAGGTGACCTGCAGAACCTGGGAATATACCATTGTGTCAAGATGGGGAGAATAAAAGTGTGGAGAATATAATTATAACACCTTGTTAAAGTGACCATTTTTTTACATTTTGCATTTGTAGTTATTTTACTGTAATTTAACAACATAATAACCAGCAGCACAGATAGACAAAGAGACATTCATGGATTTATATTTTAAAAGTAACTTTGGCAGCTGCATACCCCTGCCATACCCAATTGACGCCCCTGCTCACACAGGCACATCTGCAGTATAATCGATAACAGATGAGTGCATCCAACCCCTCTGAATCCTTCATCACCTCCACTCTCTGCACGGCCATATGGCTAAACCATGGCGCTTCAGTTTATGGCACGAATAGTGGGCACCAGGCGCAGGTTCACCCCGCCAGCATGGTGCATCTCTGGCCTGTGCTTTTCGGCCCAGGAGGCCTGTGTTTGGATTTATTAAATGTATGCACAGGCTGGTGGGCTGAATTAACTATTGTACCAAGCGTATTAGAAATCAGATCTTAATTTCAGTCTGGAATGAAGATGAATACATTATTTCTATGGTATTTCGGTATATTTTATGGTATAAGGCATACCGGCATGCATTTTTTGAAGCAGTGAAGTGCGAACCATACTGGGCTTCTGACCATCATTATTGACCAAAGTCATTTTGATTTCCAAGTGAAAGCATCCGCCATCTTGCACTAGGGTTGCCAACTCCCAGAGTTTCAAATACGGGACACTTTCTAAGGAGACATGCGCCGCCGTAGGCGGCGCCGAAAAATCGGATATTTTCGTTTATAAAGTTGGCTAAAACGGGTATTTTCCTATATTAAATCATATTTTTCCTTTCACAATATTAATTCGGGTGTCTTTGGGGCGAAAAATCGGATATTTTTGGTTATAAATTGGCTAAAACGGGTATTTTCCTCTATTAAATTATATTTTTCCTTTCACAATATTAATTCGGGTGTCTTTGGGCCAGCTAACCTATTACCTTAAAATCATGTAGTGTAGTCCTATATTGTATTTCTCTCAATTTTCCAAAACATATCGCCTAGGTCTACCTGGTCCTAATGTGCCCACTCTCTGGTTACCCAACACTAGTTTAATCATATTGGCATACAGCAATAACCATTAGGTTTTAAAAACAAAATCAACACATGCTTATTTCACATACCAGCCTGTCTGGGGTCGCTTTAGTTGGCAGACAAGATTACTGTAGTGTTCCCAGGAATACCAATATCCATGGCTTATTTTCTGTTGCTTGCCTGCTTTTTCACCTTTTTGTTTAGCCTATCACCTGTCATAGATTCATGTCTAATATGTTTGTACACAATCTTCTGGCACACGTTTTTTTTAAGACATTAAACAATGTTCTGAGCCGAGCACTGTCGTATGGTCGCTCGCACGCACTCGTATCGTCTCTCGCAGGCAACTTGTGGAGTGAACCTACAGCCCATGCTTGGGAAGGGAGTGTGTAGGGGGCGGAGACTGTGTCTTAGCAACACTGTGTTAATAAGCCAATCAGCTGCTTACAAACAGCGCAGCGCCTCTCACAGCAATGGGATGCAGCACTTGTCGTCTCAGAGGAGAGCAGAGTGGAAGTGGAAGCTCTCTGACAGGCAGAATCGCTGTCATTTCTCAATTAAATCATCCCGTCATTCATATTTATCCCCCAACCTTAAAATACGGGACAAAGAGCGTCCCGTTTCAGTTCAATACGGGACACGTCTTTTAGTTTCCAAAAAAGGGACGATCCCGTATTTTACGGGACGGTTGGTAACCCTATCTTGCACTTGTCTCTTACAATACCGCTAAAGTCATACTGCAGCCACCATACTGACTGGTGGCCGACTCTGGAAGTGCAGCTTACCACAGCTGGGGCCAGATACTGTACATAAACGAGCGAAAGCGGTTTCGACCGATGGGCCTGACCCACGAGCTTGCGCACAGAGGTGACACTATACTGGATGTGACGGGGTCAACAAACACCGGTTACCACTTGTTTCTTATGTGTAGTTGCTTATTTGGGCTTGCTTCCTAAAGTTTTTTAAACCAGTGGTTACCACATTTGTTTCATGTCAAGGACAAACTTTTGTTTAATTGAAAAAGTTACACAGTATGACTTTAAGGCGAATCATGAATGCCAGCCTGAGTGACACTGACTAAACTTAATTTGTTTGTTCTCCCATATTAAATTAGTCCTTCCAGTGCCCGCAAGAAAGGGTCCCAACAATGCAGGGGGAGTAGCACCGCACATCTGAATTAAAGATAATGCCCAGCCACAGTCTGTCTCTGCTCTAAAACCATCTGGATGTTCAATATCACATCCTGTCTGGTCTGCACTTTTCATGCTGATCGTTATCAGAGGTTTTGACAGCTCCTGGTGATGTGTCATACCCAGACATGCTCATTGACCAAACACATTTGTTGCGGCCTCAACCCTCTCACTGTAAGGAGTTGTGGCCTTGAACATTGTGCACAAGTGAGACCACAGCTGGAGCGGAGATAAGGCCCACTCTGGCTGTTTAAAATTTGATATGAATGGGCCTGGCAGTCAAATACATCACACAGATAGAAAGGTTTGCGCAGTAAACCCAAGGCTTACCAGGACTGCAGGTAGGTGCGAGAAGCCAGCACCAAAGTCCACAAACAACTAAATAGGCTCTTACACTGACAAACGGACACTGAAGCTGCCTGGATCCCTCCCCTGCCCCCTCAAACAAACCTAGCCCAGCCCAGCCCTACCCTCCCCTGCCCCTTCTTTGTATATACTTACTGTTTGTATTGACTTACTGTATTTTGTTCTTTCATTTTTTTTAACTGACTATATCTACTGCATAGTACTGTGTTCTATTCATCGGTCATTCAATGTTATATGAGATACTTAAATGGTTTCCTGTGGAAATAAGCTTAGTCTTTTCTAGGATCTCCTTTTAGTAGACCTTGTACCTGTGAACTGTACCGTCATGAAACTGTACCTTTTCCTATGCAAACTTCTAATAAAGTCTTCAATCAATCAATCAATCAATCAATGCGAAAATAGAGTCCTTTACTTACAAAAGTGCAAAAAGTGTCAAAAACTGTGACACAGAGAGTGGACGTCTCGGTTCTCACTCCTCAGATGATGGTCTGAGGACCGAAACGTCCACACTGTTTTTCAACATGTCGTGTGTCACTTTAGGTTTTAACGACTTTAATCATTATTTTATAATTTAGCTATTCAAAAATAGCAGATCTACAAGCTCATACATATAATTCTAGGGGCCCTTGACATTAAAATGTTTGAGCACTACTGACATGGAAACCATTAGGATTTAGAAGACATTTTTAGAATCTGCATCAGGTCTTAATGGGTTAAGAAATTGTAGATTGGGGCTTTAACCTTTGCTTTTATGAAATATCTGAGACCATTATGGTTTTATGGAAGATGCTTCTGAACATCATTCTACAAGGCAAGCAACAGAATATGTATTCTATTCCTAGTTTGACTCATTCTAAAACTCTTTCGTCTTATAAAAATGTTGCTACGACTGAAGTCAGGAACTTGGATTCATGCGCACATGCCTGCATGCGTGCGACTGTATCCGTAGTTCATGTATCTCGAGTAGAGATGGACCGATTGCAAAATTCTTGGCCGATACCGATCCGACGGTTTTATGAAGGTCTGACCTGCCAAAACCGATTTTTCCGATACCGATTTCTTTAGCTAAGAACTAGAAAAATCACAGACAATATCCAGTCTAATATGACCGTCTGGACTAGGCAGGAGGAAAGCAGGTGACACATGCTTTTTTCCTCCTTTTTGGAGACGACATTGACACAGGATTATGGAATATATCCTTACATTGTAAAGGTAACCAGCACCATCTGTATTCTGTAGGCTGCCACCAAGTAGACTGGCTGCTACTTGCTAATGTTTACTTTAGTCACAGGACCAGAGCATCATGCTGTGCAGTGCCATAGACACAATTGGCATAAAACCGATATTTATGTCAGTGACCTGCCGGTCACCGATTCGGCCGGTTTTATATGATACCTGCCGATTTTTGATATTGGCCAATACCGATGTCCATCCCTAATCTCGAGTCGGGAACCGTCCGCCCAATCAATTTCAAAGTATGTACACGCATCACATAGCTACAGTAGGACCCAGAGGGAGTGTGCTGCCCGGTGTTCGGTCACATAGACGGTTGACCAGAACCGCAGATCCGACCAATATGCCCATATATAGGCATTCCGTGTATGGAGATCCGGTTGTCCAGAACTGCCCATCTAAGATGAAATCTCTGCCAGTCCGTCTGTCCCCCACACATCTCGAGAGCCATGGAGTAAGGTGCCCAGCGTGAAGTCGCTTAGATCTGTGATTGTTTTCAAATCCAACCGATATGCCCATATATAGCCATATATTGGAGATCTAGTTGTCCAGAACCACCGATAAGACCGATATGCCCAAATATATGACACCAGTGAATGCCATTTATGGGCATAGGGGCAAGGACAGAGAAATACAGAGAACTCCATATGTTGGCATAAAAGGGACACAGGAAGACAGACAGACAGACAGACAGACATGCAGAGATATTTATGGGAATAAAAGGGACACACAGACAGACAGACGGACGGACGGACGGACGGACGGACGGATGGACGGACGGACGGACGGACGGACGGACGGACGGACGGACGGACAAGTACTCTGACAATGGGTACAAGCAGGGCTTATTGCATAACTATGGTGGCATGCATTCCCAACTTGCATGGTTCCAGACTTGCATTGTTCCAGATTAGGCCATTATGTAAATAGCTAAGAACTAGAAAAATCACAGACAATATCCAGTCTAATATGACCGTCTGGACTAGGCAGGAGGAAAGCAGGTGACACATGCTTTTTTCCTCCTTTTTGGAGACGACATTGACACAGGATTATGGAATATATCCTTACATTGTAAAGGTAACCAGCACCATCTGTATTATGTAGGCTGCCACCAAGTAGACTGGCTGCTACTTGCTAATGTTTACTTTAGTCACAGGACCAGAGCATCATGCTGTGCAGTGCCATAGACACAATTGGCATAAAACCGATATTTATGTCAGTGACCTGCCGGTCACCGATTCGGCCGGTTTTATATGATACCTGCCGATTTTTGATATTGGCCAATACCGATGTCCATCCCTAATCTCGAGTCGGGAACCGTCCGCCCAATCAATTTCAAAGTATGTACACGCATCACATAGCTACAGTAGGACCCAGAGGGAGTGTGCTGCCCGGTGTTCGGTCACATAGACGGTTGACCAGAACCGCAGATCCGACCAATATGCCCATATATAGGCATTCCGTGTATGGAGATCCGGTTGTCCAGAACTGCCCATCTAAGATGAAATCTCTGCCAGTCCGTCTGTCCCCCACACATCTCGAGAGCCATGGAGTAAGGTGCCCAGCGTGAAGTCGCTTAGATCTGTGATTGTTTTCAAATCCAACCGATATGCCCATATATAGCCATATATTGGAGATCTAGTTGTCCAGAACCACCGATAAGACCGATATGCCCAAATATATGACACCAGTGAATGCCATTTATGGGCATAGGGGCAAGGACAGAGAAATACAGAGAACTCCATATGTTGGCATAAAAGGGACACAGGAAGACAGACAGACAGACAGACAGACATGCAGAGATATTTATGGGAATAAAAGGGACACACAGACAGACAGACGGACGGACGGACGGACGGATGGACGGACGGACGGACGGACGGACGGACGGACGGACGGACGGACAAGTACTCTGACAATGGGTACAAGCAGGGCTTATTGCATAACTATGGTGGCATGCATTCCCAACTTGCATGGTTCCAGACTTGCATTGTTCCAGATTAGGCCATTATGTAAATGTATAGTAATACACTGTAAAATAAAAAGAGTGGCAATTTAACTCTGAGCGCAAAAATGTACCCTTACGGGTATATTTTTCACTTCCAGAGTTAAATTGACATTCAGGATTTTTCAGTGTAGAAACTGACAACTCAATAATGTGACTGGAAATTATTAATCTTGACACTCTTGGCAAGTAGCGTTCTGAAAGTGACAGGAAAAACACTGTGGGAGCATTGTCACAGAGCATTCATAAGAAGCTGATAAAGACCACAAGCATAATCTTTAGTGTTATCCGATGTAACATGTTGTGATCCAATTAATAATTATTCTAGAGCAACATCATTGCACAGGACTGGTAAAGACAAATTAACATAATTATTGCGGCCATTAGCATAATCACCATGCTATTTTGTCTGTGTTACTTACTGTAATGTATCGCACAACAGAGACACCCAACAGCGTGTTCAACATAATACCAGAGCCCACGTCCTACTGACCTGTGATAGACCCACACAGCATAGCATACAGGTTGCCCAGGTCGTTACTGTTAATTAGCACTGCTTCCCAATTAACTTAACTGGTTAAATAAAGGCTAAATAGGCCTACTTATTTAGAAAATGAAAATGTACAAAGATACAAATACTCTTTCCAGCATAAACACAAATAGACAAACATGTGTGTATCATTTTGTGCAAATATGCAAGCGCTAAATTGTGGTTCCAGACACCTACAGTACAGGCACATACATGCACACGCACGTACAACACACACACACACACACACACACACACACACACACACACACACACACACACACACACACACACACACACACACACACACACACACACACACACACACACACACACACACACACACACACACACACACACACACACCAAACCTGATTGTGCACTGACAACATTCTGATTTTCCACTTAAGCACTGCCCTCCTCTGACTGTAGAAGGAAGTGCATACTTTCAGTTTGATAACACAACTATCCCTCATACTATATATTTTTTTAAATATCATAAACAAATCTTTTAGATTTAGTTGTAACACATTTTTAATAAGTGTTAATAAGTCGGCCAATTCAGTGCCATAAAATTGCACTCCCACTGGCAAAAACATGGGAATAACTTTTTTCAGGTCATAATGTGGGAGGTGTTCAAAGATAGAAGCCAGCAGAAATTGGTTGTCGTTGCCAAATCACTGGCATTTTCTATGACAGAAATAACCGTTATTCTGACGATGATGGGATTTGATCCCATAAATGGGACAAATGTGTGATTTTGAAAAAAAAAAAAAGAAATGGATAGATTTAATAAGTATGAAGAGGGTGAAGACAACTTGAACTTTGTTTATAAGATGGTACTACATACTGGGAATTTTCTAACTGTAGAATGACTATGCCAAGAAAATAACTTGCATTACAAGATTTTAAAGGATGGTATTTTTTTACATGAATTTCTTTTTACCAACTTAGGATCAATGCATCAGCATACAGAAAACAACAACTGTCTCAAGGTTACTGATATTTTTGATTATTGCCTCTCTTTTCTTCTTCTAAAACTGGTCTGGGTGAAATGCCACGGGAACAAAGGTATGGGGTGCATCTGCACATATTTAAAGATTATTACCCATGGGAGATTCTAAATAATCCTGTGACAGTTCCACCGCGAAAGGCAACCACATCTAAGCACAACGTAATTAAACTCTCACTAGAGCCTAATCAGCATTCATGAGTGGCATTCAGCCTCCTAGCATGATATACAGTACAGGCCCTGTCAAGGTGATTTCTCACTGCTCAACTGCTCCTCCAACAGCCCTTACCATGTCTGTCTCTCGCACGCACGCACGCACGCGCGCACGCACGCACGCGCGCGCGCACACGCACACACACACACACACACACACACACACACACACACACACACACACACACACACACACACACACACACACACACACACACACACACAGCTGCTGTGTGCCCGTCTATCCCCAATTAATACCCTCAAGTGAAACCGTGACCCGCAGCAAGCAGCCCCGACCTGCCGGCCCGGCGCTCCTCTGTGGTTCCACCCCCTGAGTGCGAGGCTCTGGGACACACTCCGTCTACCTGCCCCTCCCCTTTCCTCCCACACGGCACAAGGACAAGGGGCCAGCATTGCTAAATGAACACCGTCACCTCCGGGAGTTAGCCTACTCTGAAGAAAGTGCAATGTTTAAATTGAATTTGAAAATGACTAAATGATCACAATTAACTTAAAAAATCCACTTACACCAGGATAATAATGATAAAGAAAGGTAGAAAATGATCACAAACTGCTTTGGGAATGGGGTCTAGCTTAGGGTGACCAGATGTCCCGGTTTGGCCGGGACTGTCCCGTTTTCAAGCTGCGTGTCCTGTCCTGGTGTCCTCCTGACAAATATCTCTAACACACTAATATGTTCCGGTTTTCAACATTCACTACAAAATTGTCCTGGTTTTCGACAGAATTAAATTAATAGTAGCTGTTTTTAGTTGTTGCATTGCATAGACATTTAACATGTTCTTTTCATGTAAACATGCTCACCTAAACAATCAGAAAACATGAACAAATTCATTGCGTCTCTGAATTCAACGCTGAGACTGTTTGTCAATCACTCACTGCCTGTATGCAACCCTGCGGTATGTACCGGTATGTGCGCGTGCACGAACGTCAGAGAATGGGCACGCACGTGCGCGGTAACGTGCACATTGCTTTGAGGGTCCCGGTTTTAGGCAACAGTGGTTTGCGTCCCGGTTTGAGCGGCTGAAAATATGGTCACCCTAGTCTAGCTCAATCCTACAAAGTTAAAACATAAACAGCCAATCAGAAAAAACGGCAACAAATGAATTCGGACACAAATGACATGGTATTTCCCACATCACATCTGGTTCGATCCTGCCCAGCTGTGCAGACGTCCACTGTTTCACGCAGCAATGTTACGCTGATTAACGAGACGGCTCCATGATAGCCTGGAGGGGCCGGAGCGGGGCTCACCCGGGCAGACAGAAACAGAACACATCCAAGGCCAGGGAGACAATAATGGGCCTTGTCTGTACAGCCACCAAATGACTGCTGCTTGGTTAGCTGTAAGCTCCATTTTGGGACCTTTGGCTCCCGCATTTAATTAAAACTCCATTATCGCCTCTCGGCATAGTGAGCAGCACTAGAAGCCCATACAATCCAGATCTGCTTTCTTAATTGGCCTTAAATGCCTAAATTGCATTTCAGGCAATCCATCTCCTTTGAGCTAGCTAATAACAGAAGTTAAGAAACTATTTAAAGTAGTTTAGATAGATGCCTGTGGACAAGTGCCCTTCTCTGAGTCAAGCTGGATCTGGACTTTGTAAAGTTAAGTAGTGTCCGATTTTTACCCAGACTTTAGAGATACTGCACAACATGAAAAAAGATTTTGAACACCATTTCAATGTAATTGAGTTGTCATCTCACATACATACAAACACACACACACACACACACACACACACACACACACACACACACACACACACACACACACACACACACACACACACACACACACACACATGCACATGCACACGCATGTGCACGCACACACATACATTCAAGCACATCGCATACACACACACACACACACACGCGCGCGTGCACACACACAGTTCAAACTCGGGCAGACCTTGTGGTAGACCTTGCAGGCAAACTGTTGTTTAGGTGGCACATTAATATTCAAGCGGCAATGTTGCCAAAGCACCTTGAGCAGATGCACACTGGCACACATCGATGGCCTGAATGAGGAAAACAGCAGTAGCATGCATGAGGAGGAGCCAGAGAGAAACCGTGAAAGAGAGCGGGCTGAGAGAGAGACAGAGAGAGAGAGACACACAGAGAGTGTGTGGGGGGGGGGGGGTAAATAGACTGAGGTAAATAGAGAGAGAGAGAGAGAGAGAGAGAGAGAGAGAGAGAGAGGTGGGCTCACCCTCACATTCAGGGACGTGCAGAGAATGTTAGAGAGACAGGGGCTGACATTTCTTAAAGGGCCTTTTGGTGGAAATATTGAAAATAGCAGACCTCCAAGCTCACAACGTGTGAGCTTGGGGGTCAGCTATTTTCAGTACTTGATACCACACTGAACTCTTGAATGCTGCCTTCAGGTATGGCACTTTTTACAGTTGGGTAAAGGGGCAGGGGCTCAAGCCCCCTTTCATGCCTATAGGCTATGTGTGCACATGCCTGCTCACATTCTCCCCTTCATTGTTACCTCAATGCGTGTGGCCAGGGCCTCACTCCCCTGGCAGAAACTAAGTGCCTTGCTGGCATATGGTGTAACCTCCATTTGAGTGCTAAAAGCTGGATATTGTTTTTGTGGAGCAGATGTTGGCGGGCAAGGCAAAAGGCACAGCTGACTAGACGGCACAGCTGGGAACGGTGTGTGTGACCCACATACAGGGGGAGCAATAGTCAACTGAGAGCCACTACCTTAATGAAGTAAGGAGGGTCATATTTTGAAGTTTGTACCCTTTTTTATCTGTTCATTGAGGAGCCTCTGTTCGCCAACACGGCAGCACCAAGTAAAAACGTAACCTGCATTTAGCCAGCAATTATTTAATTCCTCTTTTTTCTTTTTACTATTATAATTTGAATTAAGGGAATTATAGTTACGCTAATCACTATAGCAGTACAAATAAGCCGCTTTCTGTGGGCTGGAGAACATGGAGGCTGCGTGTTATAAATTGGAATTAAACGAGCTTTCACGCCTTGATTTGAGCTAATGAAAAAGAAACGAGGACACTTAAGTGTCCTGACCGATTTCCTAAACCCAGAAGTGTCCCGATGCCAAAAGTGGACAAATGAAGATTATGCTGAGATTATAATAAGGATGCCAAAGCCATTATCCAGTCTACTTTGACAAATGTTGTGCCTTTCTGTGAGCAGATGGGACCTGGAGTTTGGGTGTGGAAATAGGCAGAATATCCTTCACCCAGTTGGCTATAGTGCAGACTGGGATAAACAGACAGCAGAGAATCTGTCAAGATAACACAATATTCCATGTAATTATTGTCTGTGTGCAAATGCACCCATTTTGACAATATTTTGGCTATTCAAATACCAAAATATGCACATAATGTGTGCATAAGCCCTAATGCAAGATATCTATTGCATCTGAGATACCTATAAGAATGATGAATATGATTTGTCAATTTTATTTGTATTAAGATAATTATTCAAACATAATTAAAACCCACAGTGAGCCATGCTCCATCCAAAGTACATGTAAGTACTGTACACACCTTCTACCCAAAAAGCCTTGTGGTAGGTTAATGTTAGCAGGACCTCTGCAGTCTCCCTGCTCATCTGTCAATCAGCACCACCCCAGGGCTTCAGTTAGGGAAGAGCACTTTGGCATCAGCTACTTAATTATGAGAGTGTTAAACGCCGTATGTTGTGGGCTGTGGCAAAAACAAACGGACCACGGGCTACAATAAAGACTGCTCCCCTTGTGGAGAGGGATTAGAATGGCCTGTCACTCAGCAGGGTCACACGGTGCAGAGACACTACTTAAAAAGTCATTTGGAGAATTAAGAAGCCTCCGGTCGGCTCTGGGAGCAGGGACAGAGGAAGAAGACAACAAGCTAAATAAAACAGCAAATAAATATAGTCAACAGCCTTAAGGCAACGACTGGCAGACCGGTCTCTCACCAGCTATCAGTGTTGTTTAGCAGTTCCTCTGATACAGCAGGCTCAGCCTCGTTTAAGAGTGATCTTGCATAGAGGTCATTAATTAACAAGTGCGACGAGTTGACTCTAGGCTGATAAGCCCAGGTCCTCAGGGAGAGAGCGGTACGCTGAGGATGGCAATGCCTTCTTGTGCAACTCAGTGGCGGGAGCTTTGCAGTGTTTTGCCCGACACACCAAGGCTGCTGAAAAGAAAAAAAAGGAAAACAACAACAAAAACAATGGATTTCTGATTATTTTAATGGATTTCTGATTATTTACAATGCAGATGTCCTATTTGAAGTGTGTCCCTGAACAGAGTGGATGGGGAAACATCACCTGCAGCAATGTGTGATGGATGTGCAGCCTGCGAGAGGACAGCAACAAGATGAAAACGAGCTGCCAGCAAAGCGATTAAGGGACAAGGACTCTGCTACAATTACCACACAATTAACTTTGATTACTGCTGCTCATGTATTTAGATATTCGGGGGAATACATGCTATTGTTTCACCAGGGACACTGCTCACAAAAGTTTGATAAGCAATGTTGATAAGAACTCAAGTAAATCATAAAGGAAGTACTATACAATACTGTGGGCCATATTTTTGTCTATGCTATACCCTAAACCCCTAAACTTCTTTGCCCTTTTTAACATTTTGAAATACATTTTGAAATAGTTCAAATAGCTGATCTACAAGCTCACGCCGTGTTGATGTAGATTGGCTATTTTAAGTATTCTAAAATATTTTTCAAAATAGTAAAAAAGGCAAAGAAGTTTATGGGTTTAGGGTTTAGCTTGGCTATCTGTGTGTCTGCTTCAGTATACTGTATATACTGTAGATAGCTTTTGCTTTAGCTATGTCTAATATATATACAACTTCTCACAAATTGCAAAGTGCCACATTCTTGTAATGTTGTCAATGTGCTAATCAGCAAACGTTACCTGCATCGCCAAACACTAACACCTTTCTCAACTGAATCATCTATACTTCATGTGTTGAATTGATTAACAGAGACCACAAGCCCTCAACAAGAATGCCATGATGAAGGTTTAAATTAGGTGCCAAATGGACCCTTACGGGTCTGTAACTCTGGAGTTCAGCCTTACAGGTTCATTTGGTTCATTTGTGTACACTCTTATGAGAGACTTTGAAATTAAAAGGTTTGAGAACCACTGGATTCAACTGCAGGATTTGAATCTGATTTATATAATGATTACACTATTAGACAATTAGACAAATATTGTCTTTGTTTCATGCTTGTTTGTACAGTTTGTTGTGTATTGTTCTATGTATCAAGGTGGACCACAATGGAAACAAGCTGCAGATTTTTTTGTGTATAATCCACGTTGGTGTTTTCTAAATGGTGACATTGATGTGATTTTTTTTAATCTGCTAATAAACGTATTCTCTCTCTCTCTCTGGAAGGGTGTTTGTTGACACTTATTAATTAATAAATCCCATTTAGAGTAGTAGTTTGGTATGTCAAACAGATGGTTGTGAATGTGCAGACTGTGTGGCATCATGAGAGAGGGAGAACCTCACGGGGAGACGAATGTTTTTGAAAACATTTGAAGCGAGAAATAGACAATGGAGTAACCAAATATGGATTCTATTTGATCAACACTTCCTTGTTTGCGTCGAGGCGTTACGCTCTGCCAGTGCAACACTTTCACTATACTGTCTGTAAGAAAGGAAATATTTTGTTGTTTTTTTACTTGGCTTAATGTATTCGTTTATTTAGTAAGTACCGTGCAATAAGCAGTCTAACGTCTAGCTCAGCGGTCATTATCGAGTGATAGGAGCCCTTCAGGTTGATATGCCTGCGACGGTGGCATATCAACCTGTCGGGCTCTTATCACTCGATAATGACCGCTGAGCTTACATAACATAAACATGTTTAAAGTAAAATCTGAATAGGCCAACTTCAAAAGCCAAAATAATGAAACCCAAATCACTAAATAACTAGAAGCAGTGCTCTTCCGAGCACAGGTCTCCACCAGGTCAGGCATGTAATGTGTTTTACATAAGTCGGCCTCCTGATGGCGCTATAAAAGGCTGATGTAAAAAATGCAGGGAAAAGGTTTTACCTTGGCCTCTAAGGAGTGTGCATACAAAGTTTGACACTAATCGGTGGAGTTATAGGTGAAAACATGAATCGGCCTGTTATAGCGCCACCATGAGGCTGATTTGATTTTTCTTAAGTGGCATTTATTCCTCTGCCTATTGGGAATGTGCATGCACAATTTCACCAAAATCGCACACTGCGTTCAGGATTTCAGGCATTTTATTCAAAACTGACCAATCCTGCAAACTTTGAAAGCCAGTTTTAGCCAATCAGGATGGAATATGGAAAATCTGACACATCCATGTCGATCACATGACTGTAGAGATACTGTCTACTGATTTACGTGATTTTTGGACAAAATCTGTAGGAGTACTGGCAAAAGTTAGTTTTGCAAAAGTCGGCCTCCTGGTGGCGCTAGAACAGGCCCATGTGAAATATTTGGGGCAGAGGTTCTGAATTGGTGTCGAGGGAGTGTGTGTGCACAGTTTGGCAGCGACCGGGCCAACGGCGCCGGAGATTAGCTGGTAACGGACAAACGGACGGACGGACGCACGGACGGACGGACGGAGGGGAAAACATACTCTCCCTCAGCCTTCGGCTGGTGGAGACAATTATAACACCTGGGGCTCTGAATTGCCCCCCCCCCCCCCCCAACACTCAAATAAGCGTACAAATATATGTTTTCGCATGGAGGATTTAGCACTGGTATGTTAGAATTAAGAACCATACAGTACAAAGTAACAGGTTGTAGCCTAAACATGTTTATAGTTAAATCTGAATGCCTAAGAAACCTAGACTTTGCCCTGTTTTCAATGCCAACGTTTTTATTGAGTCGACATGGACCACATTCCGTTGTTGTGAGCTGCTCATCATATTTTGCTGCTTGGTCAACTCCCCTCCGCACGTCAGTGCGAATGCGTTGATCATGTTGTAATAGTGGCCATATACCTTATGAGTGTGTGTGTGTGTGTGTGTGTGTGTGTGTGTGTGTGTGTGTGTGTGTGTGTGTGTGTGTGTGTGTGTGTGTGTGTCTGTGTGTACATACCTGCCTACATGTGCGTGCACGAGTGCTCATGTGTGACACTCAAACTAGAAAGGGGCGCGAGCGACAGCTGTCATTGTTGAATATTGACCATAATTAATAGCCAAGCCACAAGTTTCCCAAGTTATTTCAGTACCCCCAGACTGCCACAGCCCGAGTTTCCCGAGTTGGCAGCCTTTTTTTTCTTTTTTCTTTTCAAATTCTTTTTTTTTTTTCAAAAAAATAAATAAATCCAAAAATGTCTAAAATGTATTAGGCATGATCGCAATCGCGAAATTGCATCTTTCAAAATGGCAGCCATGTTTGTTTGTTTTGTTTGACTTTGAAGGCTTCATGAATGCCTGAACGGATTTCCAAGCGGATTTTTTTGTTTGAAAGCTGTGAAAAAGTACCACACATATGGTGCATGATCTAGGCATGTGCGTGCACGATCCGTGCACTAAAAATTGATCCGTGCTCTAGAAATTTAGGAACGTGGCAGTGAGGAACTCGGGGGCCATTTTGAAAAGGCAATGAATGAGTTAAAAGTCTATTAGAAACAACAAAATCTATAAATAGTTAAAGCCGCACAGAGAATATTCTCCAACCTTACTCATTCCTCTCCTTCTGTATGCTTTAACAGATATTACAAAAACAGATCGGACCACATCAATTATAATGCAAAAACAGATCGGACCACATCAATTATAATGCTTTTCATGTGCATTTCATACTTTTTCTACAAAAAAATACATTTACAGTACAACTTATATTGACGGAAAATCTGTTTTGACCTTTCTGTGTTCCTTTCCCATAATGCATTTTGTGGGCCCAGAATGCCCATATTAGCTTCCTTTACAGCGACCATATTAAATAAACCAGGAAGTGAGAATTATATATATATATATATATATATATATTAGAGTTAAAGTTTTCACGTTCACAGATTTGACTAGTGCAGGGGTCTTCAACAGGGGGTCCGCGACCCCTAGGGGGTCCGCGGAGGTACTGCAGGGGGTCCGCGAAATTATTGCTAAAAAAAAAAAAAAAAAGATTAAAAAAAAAAAGTTTTTTCTTTCCTTTTTTTTGTTGCCATTTTTCACATTTATGTTAAAAATAAATCATGATTCTATCCATTTTGAATAGCTTGAATACATGATTACTATGCAATTGACAGATTGTTGATATTATTGACATTGGTTCTCAGTTAATAAGTAGTATGTTTAGAAATGGTTGTGGTACGGCCCACCCTGCTCGCTGTAACTTGTACATGTATAAAATAAAAAATATGTCGTAGCCCCGACCCCCCCACCCTACGAGGTGGTAGGGGGTCCCTGCTCCATCTCCACATCAGTTTGGGGGTCCCTGGCCTGAAAACGTTGAATACCCCTGGACTAGTGACTTCACTAGGGGGTACAATTTAAAGCACAACTTCGGTGGTGTTTCAGAGAGATGAAATATTAGGCACACGACAATTATAAAGATAATGGTGAAAAACAACATAGTGTCCCTTTAACCTCTATGGATGCACTTTGATTTGTTCATTCCAATTATATAAGCTTCTATAAGAGCCTGTGTGCAGTGATGCACTGTGGCAGTATGCTGTGTTGTTGAGCTAGCTTCTGTGTGAGTCAGTGCCACTCTTCCATCTCCCTAGCAGGCCTCAGCCCTCACGCCTCATATTGGCCTGACTTTGATGGACACATGCTCCCTCCGTGCTTGGCAGGACGTTCTTATGAGGAAACCGAACAAAAGGGGGGAAAAACAGCATCAGGGATTGGGTCGACGCTTTCCAGTGCTCCCATCCCCCACCATCAACCACTGCCCGCCAAACATGCACACACTCGCACGCAAGCACACACACGCACGCTCGCACGCACGCACGCACACACCAACACTGTCAGAATCCAGGAGATAAGGGGTGGGGGGGGGGGGGGGGGGTTGGTTTGGGGGGCCGTGAGTCTGGGTTGTCTTTTTAACAGAGGAGATGTATTTTCCTGTGTTCTGTTGAATGTTTGCATTAGATACTTTAATCAAGCTTGCTTTACTAGCATAGTAAAATTATGGGTACAATTTCAGGCATTAAAATGCAAAAAGTAGGCATACAGAAATTGATTTGATGACTGAAGCAACGTAGGACCCATCTTTAATAATAACCAGTCATCATTACACAAGTTAATATCTCTGTACCAGGGACCACCCTGACTAATAATCAACCTTCTGTTGTGTTGGGCGGGGATATGGGCTAAAATGTAAAATTTCTATGCATCCCATGTTTATAATGCATTATAATCACCTTATAACCCTGTATGATTAGTAAGAACTAAAATACACATAACCCTTTATATGTTTCTCAACCAATTGTTCATGGACACGTTCTTAAATAATGGGTATTGAGGGGGGGGGGGGCTGTTTTTTTTAAAGACAGTCTTCTTAGGCTAGATCAGATCAAACTGGGTAGGCGGCAGCCTTTCCGCCTTCACGTTAGCTACGCGCCTGGGTCCAGGTCTGTCTCTGCTTGGCTTTAGTGGAGTCTCATGTAATTTTCTTGCTCAAAACCTGCCCTGTACATATTCTTCAGGTATGCCCACATGAAAATACTACAGTTTTTTGTTAAAAATTCACTTTTACTGTAAGCTCTGGGAATTCAGCTTGACAACTCATCCAGAACTTCACAAGGGACTGTGCTTCATATGACTCTTGAGCTGATCTTCTTTTGTTTCTAAGTTTCTCCCAGAAAACTAGAAGCAGTGCTCTTCCGAGCACAGGTCTCCACCAGGTCAGGTATGTTATTGTGGCCTCGTGGTGGTGCTATAATGGGGCAATGTGAAAAGAGTGCCATGTCTTCTTCGGCCTTTCATGCGATCAGACGCTGCATGCACATTTGTTACATAAATGCGTTTTGCTAAAGTTGACCTGCTGGTGGCACTATAACAGGCCAATGTGAAAGGGTGGCATTTGTTCCTTGACTATGACACACAGCCATGCGAGGAGCAGATTGAGACCATCGCATGATCCTGACAAAAGTCAGAATCCATGTCCGGGCTTTAAGACGCAAATGTGGTCCAAAGATCAAGCCACTCCACTGTTCCAGACTCTCCAACAACGACACACGAAACAACTTCCGTCGCTCCCTAGCTGGTATAGCTGCTGAATATTGAACAGCTGATCAGTTCTGAGTCTGGGATGGATGAGAAGTGGAAGTCTTTGAGCACCACCTTCTTTGATGCTGCAGCCCAGTCCATTGGCTTCAAAACCAAAAAACAGTTAAGACCGTCTACCAACCTTCAAAGAAATGAGGCATGCAATCAAAACCCTCAAAAACAATAAAACCCCTGGACCCGATAACATCCCAGCTGAAATCCTCAAGGAAGGAGGCTACCTCTGTATGAGGACACTACAACTCTACATCTTGGAAGTGTGGAAGCGAGAGTGTGTCCCCCAACAGTGGAAAGATGCTAACATCGAGACCATCTACAAAAACAAAGGAAACAAATCCATCTGCTCCAGCAGTAGGGGTATCTCCTTGTTGGCCATTGCTGGAAAAGTCCTTGCCAAGGTCATGCTCCGCAGACTCACATCAACAATAGCCGAACGGGTCACACCAGAATCACAATGCGCTTTCAGAAAGGAAAGAGGGACAGTCGATATGATCTTTGTCACACGTCAGCTCCAGGAGAAATGCAGGGAGCAGCACAAGAACTTGTTCATCGCATTCTTGGACCTGTCAAAGGCATTTGACACAGTGAACAGGGACCTGCTGTGGCAAGTGCTTAAGACATTTGGATGTCCACCCAAGTGTATTCATTCCAGGATGATGGCTTGAGTGGTAGTGGGAAGACACAGATCTGAGCCCTTTGGTGTACAGACTGGAGTAAGGCAGGGCTGTGTGCTAGCTCCAGTCCTGTTCAACATCTTCCTAGTCTATTTAACAACACTGTTGCAGGAGAATGGAGGAGCAGGCTGGAGTCACCGTTGTCTTCAAGTTGGATGGTAACCTGTTCAATATCAGGGTTAGCTGACCTCTGAAAATATCATCGAGCTTAAGTATGCAGACGACTGTGCCCTGGTAGCCCACACACCAGAGGCCCTACAAAGCACTCTCTCTGCAGCTGTAACTGCATACAGCATAATGGGTCTGACCATCAACTCCCAGAAAACAGAGGTCATCTGTCAATTTAGTGCTGGACTCCCATACCAGCCAACAACTTTCACAGCAGGAGGGCAACAGCTGCTCACAGTACCTACCTTTAAATACCTGGGAAGCATAATAGCTGACACCTGCACAATGGAGAACGAGATCCAAAACCGCCTTAAACAAGCCTCAACGTCATTTGGTCGTCTAGGGAGAAGAGTTTTCCTGAACAACAACATAAATCTCCATACCAAAGTGCTTGTTTACAAAGCAGTATGCATCTCCACGCTGCTGTATGGATGTGAGGCATGGACCATCTACAGCCACCAGCTCAGAAGCCTGGAGGCCTTCCATGTCAGATGTCTCCAGAAGATCCTTGGCATCACTTGGAAGGACAGAGTGCCACACACAGAGGTGCTGGAACGGCAGGCAGCTGCAGTAAAGAGTCTGTCCTGAACCAACATCAACTCAGGTGGCTGGGGCAAGTGATCCGTATGCCCAGCCATAGAATCCCACGGAAAGTCCTCTACGGCCAGCTACACCTTGTCCAACGCAGTGCTGGTGGCAGAAGAAGCGGTTCAAAGACCAACTGAAGACCATGCTGAAGAGAGGGCGGATCAAGCCCTCTTCACTGGAGGAACTTGCTCCCTGTCGCAACCTCTGACGCTTTCATTCTGCACAGGGAGTGTTGCACATAGAAAGCCAGCGCGGAGGTGTCGAAAGTCTGGGGGACGGAGATACACCTAAACCTAACCTTAACCCAAGGTTCAAGGTTCAAGGTTGTACTTTATTGTTACGTCTTTTGTACAGGTACATAAGAGTAAAACTTATTTTTGTTCGGCATCCTTACAGACAATGCAGTGATATATGTAAAATAAAGCAGAACAACAGAAAACAACACATCTAAAGATAAAATAATAAGTAATAATGACTTAAAGAGAGTTCAAAAGCAAAAGAGCAAAGAGAATGAGAAAAACATCTCAGCTGTACATGTGCATAAAGTTTGGTGTATTTTATATACCAATCAGGCAATGGCATTTCCCCCCCCGTAGTAGCTACTGTACTGTAACTTTTTGTAAACAACTTCACAGTGTGTTCTATGTGCAACAGGTCGGTATAATTAAATACTTCACAGTATATATATTTATGTACAATAGGTGCAGATCAGCCTCACGGTATCTATTATGTACTGTAGGTGAGGCTCGAGCATAGTAGTGCATGAAAGTGACGAGTGGGATGGGGGGATGGGGGGGGGGGGTGTTCGGCTAGCGATTCCTTTTGCCCTGGACCGTTCTCGTCTTTGACAGTTTGTTACCCTAACCCTAACCTCAGTAAAACTAACGCTGGTGAATGCTAACCTGGTGAATGCTAACCTGCCGACACTGGTGAATGCTAACCTGGTGAAATGCTAAACTGCCGACGCTGGTGAATGTTAACCTGGTGAATGTTAAACTGGTCGGAACAGCGGTGCTTAACCGAGGTGCATTTTTGATACACTCGGACTTAAAGACCTGCAAAAAATACTCTCCCCTGCAACCGCAGCTGTGGATCCAGGATCGGACTGGAAGAGAAGACAACGGACAAAAGACGGGCAACGTTTAAAGTACGTTTTTGTTATTTCATTATTTTATTATATAAAAGTCTGGTTGCCTGGCTGTAGGCGCATGGCTGCTTGACTTAATACATGTACACACAAATGCAAACTTTGAGAAGTTGACTCTTTCTACAATACATGTTATCTGGATGTTATATTAAGCGTTTCTTAATGGCTTTTGTGTTCAGTCTGTGCGTGTTTATTTAATTGTTGACAAATGGGCTGTGTATGGAATACCGGTAGCTATATCTGCCATTCTAGGCTGGGATAGGTATGCATTATAGGCTGCTATTTGTGGTTGTTTAAAATCATACATGCCTTCAGTGTTCAATAACCCTGAAAAGCACAAGTCACAGCCACAATGCAGTATAGCCAAAGTACTCAGGGTATTTTTACACAAGGACCGGACCGAGTCCGCTAAACTAAACTATTGATACGGCGATACTGACACACGGAGACACGTATTTAAGACCCAGTACGACACTTTTTTGAATTCGGCTCTGCAAGTGGATAAGTTCGTTTTCGTATTGAGTTCACAGCTGTGTAAAAGGACCAGTACGGAGAATACGATGGCGTCAGCTTGTCAGCTTGTCAGACTGACCGTCGTTCGGGGCGTTAATAGCGCTGCTGTGCTTTGTTTTGAAGAGAATCACCACTACCTCGGTGTGTGTGTGTGTGTGTGTGTGTGTGTGTGTGTGTGTGTGTGTGTGTGTGTGTGTGTGTGTGTGTGTGTGTGTGTGTTTGCTCTTCCTTCCTCTGTATGTTAAATGTAATTTGAAATCTTTCAAATGGTGTCTGCCTAACTTATCTCACTTAGGGAGCTTTATAAAGGCCTATTGTTTGTCTAGTCCTCCCTGAACCCAAATACTTAGATTACTACACTGAATCAAGTATGCACCGACTTCCAAGTTACTTTAGCAGCTATTCAGATCCTACTGGTGAACTTCCCTATCATGGCGTCTCTCTGCACCAAATAAAATACTGTTATGCCATCAATAATATGAAAAATATGATATATTGACCATATTGACCATAACGCCCTTCTCTATCCTGACTGGTGACTGCATATCACATGTAATTTATATGTTTGGCAACCTTCAAGCTCAAGATGTATTATTAGTTTCTTAAAGTCAAAAATGTATTTCTTTTTTATCCAAACAGATCAGAGAGGCCTGTGAACCCACCGCCACAATGAGTTGGAGCTTTCTAACAGATCAGCTGAACGAGCTCTCAAGCCGCTCCACTGTCATCAGCAAACTGTGGCTCCCTCTCGTCATCATCTTACGCGGGTTGGTCATTAAATTCGGTGCCGAGCCAATCTATGCCGATGACAAGAGTCCATTTGAGTACAATACGACGCAGGTTGGTTGTGAGATGATGTGCTCCAATGCCTTTGAACCCATCTCGTGCCTCCGGTTCTGGCTGGCACAGTGGATCTGCATCTTGATGCCCAGCGTCCTCTACCACTCTTACGCGATGCATAAGTTCTCCCACATGCCCCAGGTGGACGAGCGAGAGAGGGAGGATTGGGCCTCGGAGAAGCTGTGTGAGAAGCATGAGGGGCGACTGCGCATCAAGTGTGATGGCCTCATGATCGTGTACGTGGTCCAGCTAGCGGCGCAGGCCTTCATTGAGTTCATCTTCCTTTGCGGTCAGTGCACACTGTTCGGGCTGGAGGAGCCAGAGATCTATACGTGCACAGTCCCTGGATGCAAGGACCCTGTGAGCTGCTTTGTGTCACGGCCCATAGAGAAGATCATCGTATTGGTCATAATGTATGCCCTCAGCACCCTCTGTCTGCTCCAAAACATGCTCGAGATTACCTACCTGGTCAAAGTCCGAGACCTGGAGGTAAGAACTAGACCTAAAGTAGACCTAAGTATACAAGTCTAAAGCCCAAACCACACCAATGATTCGCCTTGGAACCAAATGGTTCCAAGCAACAACATGCAATTACTTGCATGTAGTCTTCAGACTTACAGTAATATAATTTCTTTAATTGAACCAGGAATAAAAAACAAGGCCACCTCCTGCAATAGAAGGACAATATCAGTAACCAGAACAAAGGACAGGTCTTTTCAATTAATCTAGCATGGTTAAAATGTTAAAAAGGATTCACTTTTGAGTTGTGAATGCTATTTTAGAAGTTATTTTTGGTTAATTGCTTAATTTTATTATACTGTATATTGTTAATTAAATGTTGGTATTTTTGTAAGTTTGGCTCCCTGGGAGACATCAAATTATTGTGTACCTCCAACTGAAAATATTTGGAAATCCCTATTAGCATCTAAAATACCCATACTCTGACTTTATTGTATGTATGTATGTATGTATGTATAAATAAAACAAGAAAAACAAAAACAAACATGTGGTTATTTCAATTTATATTCTATTTTATATTCTAATCTTCTGCACTGCTATTTTGTATCTTGTGTTGTCGTGTGGATGTGACAGAAATAGACACCGAATCACAGATGTAGAAGAGACATACTGTAATGACATAAAATAGTCACATTTTAAATGCTTTATTTATGTCCACATAGGTACATAGTTTGCATGGACATAAATACTAATAGTGCAAAATTCCTCGGGAGACATTCAGTTGTGACTGTGCACAGTGATCAGTATAACCTTACAAAATTACAGCTCGCAACAGTAGCATTACAGTATTACTGTAAAGAAAGAAAGAAAGACCGTATCTACCTCATGGGTACAAAAAGCAACGCCTCCTCCATATAGAGCGGCTACCAATAATGGCAGATATAGAGCAATATCTTGCCAACTGTTTGGCCTTCCTCTTTGAGAGACCAGCTATCTGAAGGCCCCTAACCACAAGCTTGTGAACATGGCCCAGGCTGCCAAATATAAACAAAAGAAGATTACACTTGTAGCCTAGCTGTAAGATGGTCTGCTTCAGCTGCTGGTATTTCAGCATCTTGGTTAGAAAGGCCTCCTCTAGACTGCAGTCAAAGGTACAGGCAACCTCTAGAATGAGCACCTCCCTCCTACTCTCATTAACCAACACAACATCAGGAGTGTTTGCTGAGATGTTAGAGAACACATCCGAATCATCATCACACAGACCAAACATAGTGGGCTTTACAGTAGAGTGCTTGTACAGTGATGCAGAGGGACCAAAGGTAGAGCTAATATCTTTTGATAAAAGATCCACAATTCTGTCATGTCTACATATATAAAGCCCTTTGTACGCAAAGCATCCGTTTAGGATGTGAGCCATGGTTTCAGTGATCTGTGTGTGGCCATGGTGCCAACTCTCGTCCAGAGCTACACTCTTAAACACTGCATGGGAGACGCTATGATCTGCAGAGGTGAGACAGGCCAGCTTCCCCTGCAGTCTGAGCTCAGTCCACGCACGCACGCACACGCACACACACACACACACACACACACACACACACACACACACACACACACACACACACACACACACACACACACACACACACAGGTTGATGTTGCAATGTTGCTATGTCAGTGGAGCTCTGGAGAGGTCTTGTCCTTTCCCCTCAAAACAGCAGACAGAGCTGGTTTCAGCTGTCTGACAGAACAGAAGACCAAACTGGAAGACAACAGGAAGGCCCAAAACAATCCACACATTATGTGGGGTCAGACAGTCACTTAAAACTGGAAGTAAATCACATGAAATGTATTTATCTCTCGTCTGTGGGGCTTAATTGTATTGAGATGGTTGCTCACTACAGTTCCTATTTTATTACATAGTTTAGTAGTCATGCCATTAACCATTAAAGTGATCTTAGTCAGAAACTCTTTACTCAGTACGGTGGACATATTTGACTGAAGCAATGTCTGCTCCTCAGCCCATAGACAAAGGGAGTCCCGCGCAACGTCTGTGTCAGTCTGCTCATCCCATTATATCCACTCTGCTGCTTGCGGTCTTCAGCTATGACGAGCCTTCACCTGAGTTGACAGGTGACTGTCCTGAGGCAGCGCAGACCCAACAGGGGAGCCTTAACCTGCCAACTATCTGTCAGTCCCCCCAAAACCAGCTCTGTCATGTCATCTCCTCCATGCCAATCACGGTGACACATCAAGTTTGTGTCAGGAAACAGTGTCGGAGATTACAATCTAATACAACGTCGCCCTGAGCCTACGGGAGGGCCGAGGCAATTATTAACAGACAGAAATGATAATGTTAAAACGTAGCCGGGGCACATGTAAATAATTATAAATATGATATTCCTTCCTGTGATTTTAACTGTTGTTATAATTACCTGGGAGGGGGAGGGATGGGCTGAAGGCTCAAGAGGACATTTTTTTTTAAAAGGTGGCACAGTATGGAACAAGGACAAAATGAATCCCATTAATAAAGCATCATGTAAAGATGTCCATCCTCACCTTGGTGAGATGGAGAACATGAAAACGGTTAATCAGGAATGAGTGTTTTGCCCATGATGTCATTTTGGAGTCCATCAAGTCACTGAACTAGAGCTTCTTACTCTTATAGAGCTTCTTATAGTTTATGTTTGACTGAGGGATTATGAACTGTGAAGGAACACCAACACTCAAGCGTTTCAAGAATCAAGTTTCCGCACAAAGTGTGAAAGTAGTTTAGTTGTTCTCTTGGCGCTTATCAGCTTCATAAAAGTTAAGCCACTCATCTCAACCACACGTCCTGGCTAGTCTTTTTGAATCCCACCAGAAGACTTCCTTCTGTGTTGCCCACACTGTTTCCCATTCAGCCTCCCTATTGTCTGTGTAAATACACGTAAACATTGTGAGAAAAGAAAACATGAAGTGGCCTGCCCACTCCTCGTTTGAAAGAAAAATAAATGAATGGGAAAAAAAAGAAAGAAACACAAGTATATCTACAGTATTTGTGCATTAATTTCTCGGTTGTCCTTAACCTCTGATCAGACGGAGATTCATTTGCACAATAGGAAAGGTTGCGCTGACCTAGCCCTGTAATCGCTGAAATTTTGAACATTAGGAGGGGGGAGCAGTCTGTGCCATATGGCTAACGATCACAACAATAAATCAAGTCAGGCATCCCATTACAATCTATCTGCGAAATTATTCATTTTTTCACTCAAAGAATAGCAGGTTATTGTGACATTCCAGGACATCATGTTTACGTCGTCACAAAGAGGCGGGCAGGAATTTTATCGGACTGTTGGGATTTTTACATCGTTGTTATCATGAAGTGCTGATTAACTGATGCTCCGTTATTGGTAGATGGTTGGCCCCCCAGTATGTAAATGAGTAACCTTTAGGAGGGCTGCAAGTGGCAGCAGTGGCAGATGGGCAGTAACTGTAATGGGGTTGAGGTTGGCTAGAATAAATATCCCATGGCCTGAATCTAAGCTAGACACAATTTAGCACCACAAAGCAGTCACGAAGAGGCGGCCGGACAGTGTCTTATACCTTTTCTGCATGAGGAAACGTCCCCAATTATGCATTTATGCATTTACCCAAACCCTGAAAATAAAAGGATTTACGAATATTTGTTTGGAAAGCCTCTACGGAATTGAGTACGCCATGATTCATTTCAGTTCCACATACTTAAAAGAGAGAGGCTGCAGTGAAGAAGCTCTTTTGTCTCTCCAGCCTAACTGCAGGGAATACACAGAGACAAAGGCATCAGTGGCATCTAATTGAAATCCTTTACAGAGAGAGAGAGCGTGGATGGAGAAACAGACAGATATAGAGACATGTATACTATGGAGACAAGATGAAGAAACAGACAGATAAGTCTATACTATGGAGACGGAGAGACAGAATGAAGAAACGGACAGATAGAGACCTGTCTACTATGGAGACAGGAAAACAGGATGAAGAAACAGACAGATAGAGACCTGTCTACTGTGGAGACAGGAAGACAGGATGAAGAAACAGACAGATAGAGACCTGTCTACTATGGAGACAGGAAGACAGGATGAAGAAACGGACAGATAGAGACCTGTCTACTATGGAGACAGGAAGACAGGATGAAGAAACAGACAGAGGCTATAGACTATAAAGACAGGGAGAAAAAAGCGTGATCAGGGAAAGCAGCATCTGACAGTAAATAAATAAAATACTGCCATACTGGCCAGCACAGACATGAGCCCCACAGTGAGGCAGAGGTGGAAATGACCATCCCCCACCTCCCCCGCAGCCCTAAATTAACACAACAGCCAATAGCTTCTTGCTATTGCGGAGTGAGTGATTAGTATTATCATTTAAATTGTAATTTGGCAGTTAATTAAAGTGACCTTGGGTTTCGACTGGTGCATCGGAAAATGGTCAACCGGAGTGCCATTCTCTCTCTCTCTCTCTCTCTCTTTCTCTCTCTCTCTCTCTCTCTCTCTCTCTCTCTCTCTCTCTCTCTGGAGTCGGCTCCGCTTGTACGTCCGTTGTCACCGGGCCCATTGGAAGATGAAGTCGCCCCGGCGACAAGACCAAATTAAGCAGCTGTCAGCGCCTACCTGCCGCTCGGAGCTTAAGAAGATCAACTTATGATCGGCTGGGGACCGGGACCTTTCCACTCTCTCCCTCCCTCCCTCCCTTCCATTATTATTGTGTAATTTATGATGAGTTTTAATGCCTTTTTCAGAGTGTCATTAAAAATCTCGATGTAAAGCGCGAATTGCATGAAATCATTGGAACCCACACATTAATGTTTGATGAAAAAGTCTGTGACAACATCTTAAAAACCCAATGGAGTGTGTTTAACAATTAGTTGTGTAGATTTGAGTATGGAAATCATCCTCAACCTACCCAGACGAAAGCGTGCGGGATGAATAATTTAACGGAGATGCTAATGTTTGGAGGTTGTCAGGGTATAATGTTCCCTAAACATTCTAACTCGGTGGAGAAATCAGATGTGACGGAGGGAAGCTGAGGTAACCTTCACAGGACACAGAGATGCTTGGGGTCGTTCTTGTGTTTATCCATGATGTTATAATACATATTTCATCACTCCAATGTAGCATAAGTACTGAAACTACACTCCTACACACCGGGGCATGAATTATACACACACATTTCCGATTACTACCCTGAGAGATGCTAACAACGGTTGGACTGGTTGTAATACTGCATTCTGAATTACTTCAACCTTGAATACCCTATCACAGGTCACACCGGCTTGCACCATCGGTCTCAATATGACCAAGAAGCAGGGCTCGGACCAGAGGGTCACTGATTCAGATCCCCAAACCAGCTGAGAAAATCTGGGCAGCGAATCTGAATGTCTCCCTCAACAACTGTCCAGGTGCCCTCAATTGCTCCAGCAGAGCTGCTAGGTGGCCAACAGCAAGGATGAGGGTAATGGTATAAAAAGAAACATTTTATATATATATATATATATATATATATATATATATATATACACATTTAATTGTGCCACTGTGCCATCAATTCTCTGGTAATGAGACAATAGAGTATTACAAACATAGCCCACATAATTGTATAAAGGTTAAAGTGATATTTCATGACATCACTGTTGTTAAAATCCAATTATCTATCTACATTGGGAGCTCTGCATTATTTGTCCCAACTTTGAAAGGTTATTGCAGCATAGCAGTAATTTATTCCAATACTTAAGTTGTTTTTGGGAGGATCTACACTTTACTTGAGTTTATATATTCGTCACCTTGGTGGACTGGTAATACAACCAGTAAAACGCCCTAAGGGCGAGAAGCGACCTCGCCTTTTACACATGGGCGCGTGCACGCATCCGCCAACTTTGACCAAAAAAATGCACAGACCTGGTTGGTTATTTAATTTGGCCAAAATGTGGCCAAAATGTGGCCATATTTTCCCAAATATGGAGATGACTTACGTCTGACATCATAGATGTTTGATGTCATAGAACAGAGACTGACACAATCTGTCCATATATGGGCATTCCCAGATATGGGCTTAATATTGATGAAATCAGGGATCTCTATATGGGCATAAAAGGGACAAGGATGGAATTCATTTGCAAGTGTGACTCGCATTGTGGTTGGTTGTTTAAGTTGGACAAAATGTGGCCATATTTTCCCAAATAGGGAAGAGCTGGGATGAGGTGTCACGCACTGTGACACATGGGCTTAATATTGATGACATCAGGGATCTCTATATATGGGCATAAAAGGGATGTATGAATGAATGGACCATTGTAAAGCGCTTTGAGTTCTCAACTTGCTTAGAAAAGCGCTATAGAAATGCAATCCATTATTATTATTATTATTATAAGGACGGATTTTCATCTGCTACATCATTGTGATGTCAGAACAGGTCAGCTATATCCTTCTGCTGAGCTGGGATGATATTGAGGACATCAGGGATCTCCATATATGGGAATAAAAATTGACATAATCCTGTGTAATATTGCTTAAATTGATTTTTCTCATAGGCCTACTCTCTTTGATGTCATGAATAATTTCCACTCAAAACACAAACATACGACCACTTAGTGGATGGAGATTGAAGTGGATGGAGGTGAGAATTCTTCTCTTTGATGTGATGGACAAAGTCCACTCAAATCTCAGGCATACGACTGTGTAAAAGATACAAGTGGATGGAGACGACAATCCTTCTCTTTGATGGACACATTGCACTCAAAATTGATTGCCTGTGTTCTTTTTATTCCTGGCTGTTTAGTTTCTTTGCAAAATGAAAAGCCATGGATGGGATGGGATGGGATGGGATGGATGGATATCAAATTGTGTGCCCTCTCCAACTATAAACAAGACTTTTAGGGCCCTATTTGGGGACAGCTAGGCCCATTGGTGAGAAGCACGCAGCGAACAGGCTAATTTACATTTTCCCTTGGTGCAGTAGTGAGTTTTCCCTCGCTTGCGTGAGTGGTAGTTTGTACATACAGTATATTGTAGCATATTTTCCATGCATTCTAATCCACACGTGGCAATGGTTACATGCTTCATGCTTGTATATCCAACAAAACCGTTGTGCATCATGATGCACATAGAATATTGAAGGTGTATTGTAAGTTTCAATTTCAATATGAATGAATTTAATCTTTGCATAAGCTGGTTGTAGTACATACAGTATGCTTATATCTACACAGAGCGCTCAAAATGTCTCACCTACAGACACTTTCATTTTGACATTGTAATACAGACGAAGGCTTTTTTTGCTGAAACATGTACATGTTTACCTGTATGCGGCCCATGCCAACTAAATAAAAGTGCCTTAAGGGCATTTCTGTGAGTGCTGGACTGCTGGCATTCTCCTTGATACAGTATATCCATTTCTTCTAAATAAAAGGTTTACTAATTACTTAACTAGATCAATTACACCAACCATCTCTATGTTTATGTTTGTCTCATCATGCAATAGATTCTTTATTGATGACAGTGCACCTCCTGCACAAGGACATCAGTTTGCTCTTGGGATAAATTACAGTACCATGACAGTGCGGAAATGACTAGTATTCCACAGTGTTTGCACTGAGCACATCACACTGCAGCTCTTAAAAGTAATTAAAAGGGGTCATTTGACTGGCCATGATTGATTCTACTTGCAAGACATCCAATGATATATTCAGCCTGATCCAACCCATCTCGCCACTGCGTCGCGATGCCCAATTCCCAAAAATTGATGATTAAAAGAGGCCTGGACCACATGGTAGTGGTCAAGGCACCTACGGTAGGCTGGTAATC